>NC_089537.1:25987309-26306540 GCF_963924715.1 Thunnus thynnus
TACTTCCACCACAGCTCAACAGGGAAACACTGTCCTCCATCACTTACACTGAAAGCACGTTAGAAGGGGATCTTTTAATAGCCAGTATGAACAGGAGGAATGATTACAGTGAGGAAAACCTCTTTCATTATTCATATGGACCTGACTGCTGGTTTAAGACACACTTGAAACATCGTGAACCTGTCCCTTAAAGACACTGATGCATTGGTAAGTCAAAAGGACAATACGGTCTTCTTTGCATATTAATTTGTTAATTAGTTTGTTTTTTTTTGCAATTTAACTATGATGATGATTTGATGAAACGGATGGTTTTTGTTTCAGAATCATGAAACCAAACCTGACTTTGTCTGTTCACATCATTCAAGCCAGACTTTTCAGCTTGTTCATGTTAATAACATGGTTTGTTTTCTATATTAATCATTACTTTTCATTCATACTGGAAGTTCATTATACAGTTACTGTACTACACTGAACACACTGCTTGATTCCTGAAGCTGTGTTTAGTATTACAGAGTTTTATAGGAAAGACAAGTGATAGTACACACACACACACACAGTTTTGAAAAGTTGGCTGGATCGATACCACTGCAATAACAAGCAGGCCACTGAGACCTGTGTGTGTGTGTGTGTGTGTGTGCACATACTGGATAAGCCCATGTTAAGCATGCTTTGTTTATTGGACTTGAGTAAATGCCATTGTCAGTCTAAATGTCAGACAGCTAATCCCGCTCAGACTCAGTGAATCCAGCAGCATGGTAACATCTGATTATCTGCAGTGTGAGGATATTAGTATAATGTGTACTTTAGGCTCTTCATACAGTCTGCTTAGATTTACTGTCCATGTTGTTATGCTAAAATACACATGACAATAGGTACTGTATATTGCACCTACTGTAATAACTGTTCTATTGTGTCTCTAGTCATTCTCTAATGGTTATGTAAGAGGCCACAGACTCATGAACCATACCATAGTTCAGTAAAACATAATCTCCACTTATTTGTAACTCTCTGCTCCCTCCTGTTACTCTGCTGTGGTGTAGCAATATTTATTTATGGAGGAGAACAAACAGTGTGACTGAAATGGTCCGTTCTAATAGTGAGTGAGTTGCTATTGGGACTTACATATAGAACATTTAGACTCATCAGAGACTGATGGATTTGACTCTTATCCTGGTTTTGATCATATGCTGGATATGACATTTACATTTCCCTGTTCACATGATTCCAACAGTATTCAGGTTTCTGATCATCTGTGTCCAGTTGTTTTTTGATTCCTCAGCGTCTTGGCCTCTGTGTTCTATACCAATAAAGAAAGTTCAGAAACCTGGATCAGGTGTTTACATGCAACAGTATCATGCAACAGTATCCTGGTTTCTATTGGAGTACTCCAGGTAGCATATCCAGGTTTCTCAAAACTAGGATAAGGTGGTTACATATGCAACACATAACCAGGATACTCCAAAAACGTGATCATAACCAGGATACTAGTGAGCATGTAAACACACTCATGTGAGCAGAGAGATGAATAACCAGGTTTCTAATGTTCCACGTAAACACCATATCCAGAATATGATCAGTATCAATCAATATCCTGGATCATCCTGGATCAATATGAACCAGGATGAGAGTCAAAACCGGGATACTCATGCGCATGTGAACATACTCACTATGAGCGATCCATTGACAATGTGAAAATATTGATAAGTGCAGCTTTAATGAGGAATCAGTCATGTAGTGATGAATAACCAGACACTTTTAGTTTAGTTTAGAAGACATTTTTCTTGTATCATTGTTTATGTTTAGCATTGCTCCGCATGTGTTGAGAGGTGTGTGTATTTCTATAAAGGCCTATCCAGGGACAGGCACTGCAAACCAGCTTAGGCTCTAAACACTGTGCTATGTGGCATCGGTCCATGTTTAATTAAATAAAACATGGACTGATGCCACATTGGAGGGGTGCCTTCATTGGACAGTTTATAGTTGAGACAGACAGGAAACAAAGAGAGAGAGAGAGTTCAACATGATCATTATGGTTTTATGGTACAAATCATAACCACTCAGCCACCAGAATGCTCCTGAGTGTTTCTAGTTGCGTGGTCATCCTGAACTGTGTGAAGTACATGAACACATGTACATGAAGAGCACTTCTACAGCTTCTGCATTTCCACTGACAAACATTCTGTAAAACTTTTAGGTTGATAGTTTTTATAAATAGTATGCTTTGAGTGCCTAAATATAACCATTATCGTATCAGTATTCAGAAGTATTTAGTTTTCCCCATGACATTCTGTTTAAAACAAATAATGATAATCCGAATTAACAACCAGCATAACAATAGTGAGAACAGAGGTGTGTCTGACAGCAGGCAGTCGGGTAGTGTGAGCTGGAGGTAAAGGTGTGTTTGTCAGTGCAGCAGACGCTCAGACTACAGATGAAGCTCAGATTATCATAGGACAGAACTCTCTCTCATGCACAGCCAGTATTTTCAGTCAGGTGCCGGTCGGTCGCAGGAACATAATAAGGTGAAAATCAAAATTAACCACCGTACTGAGCGAACCTGAAGAGGCTACAGGCGAAACGCGTCATTCGCTCTTAATAAAGTCACAGTAAAGTCATTACAGTGTGCGCTGGTTCATTTTGATTTTCACCTCAGATTATCGTATTTAGATGTAAAGATTCTAATGAGTTTGACAGACAGACTATGAAAAACATTCAGCACAGAAATTATAGATTTTTTTTTTTGGTCATTTTTATTTGATGGGGTTTAGTAAGTGTCTTAGACCCCACTAGGATGCCCCAAATGTACCCAGTTTCAAAAGCATTCTTTTTTATGTGCTATAATAACAAATACATTGTTTAAAAAAACTGACTTGTTTAAGGCTCATGATTCAAAATGTAGGACTTGACTCCACACACCCACCACCCACACAATAGTAATACACAACAGACCAGTACTACCAGTATATACTTGGCAGACTCACACCACTACATAGAAGCAAGGTCAGTTCAAACTCAGCTCAAACTGTTGTATTTGCCAGACTTCCTCTCTGAAGTGTGTGTCTGTAATTGGCAGCTGCAGGAGGAGGTGGATGGTCTGGCAGACCGGGTGGAACAAGCCAACAACGTCTTGAAAGGAGACTGGTCCCGCTGGCAGAACAGTATGAGAACTGACCTCAAGTCAGCATTTATCTCCACTGCTGAGAAGAACATGGAATACTATGAGAAGGTAAGCTTCAGATTCATACAACATTAAACTCTGCTGTAAAACTGTGAATACATATTTGAGGGAGGAGAGACTGGGGATTATGATTTTAAATAAGCTGTTAGAATGGACTCCATTTGGAGCTAATGTGCAGTTAAAGAACACCATCAGTCTGGAAAACATCTTCTGTCTTCACACATGAAAGCAGCAGTTTGTATAAATTGGGAATAAGGTGGCAGCACAGAGATTCAAATCAGTATGCAGAGTTGGAAGGCAGAGGTGATACACAGGAGGTGTTTGGATAATGACAAAGGACACTGATTACTAATTGGCTCCAACACTGACACAAGAGAAGGGCGATAAACTTCTCACAGTGTTTTCTCTCTCAGGTACTGTGGTTGTGACTGCTGTGTTCCGTCCTGTGTGTGTGTGTGTGTGTGTGTGTGTGTGTGTGTGTGTGTGTCTAAGTGTCTAAGCTCTTCTCGCAGGTAATGAGCCTCATCACATCAGTGTTAGTGAACCTTTTTAAAGCATATTGTGATGGTTGGCGAGTCAATAAGGTGATCCAGACATCTCATTAACAAAATGAAACAATCCACCGGAGGTGATTATTTGCACAACTCTGCACTACCATTTCACTGGGAAGATATATTTTGCAGCTGCCTGTCAGAATGATTTTTGAAGCTTTTCAGAGGGAGAGGATTTAACCTGAGAATAGGATACAGATATAGAGGAGGGAAGAGTGTAAGAGATTGAAATGTAGAAAAAAAAAAAGATTTAGGAGAGAGCAGTGGGAGATGCAGAGAAGAAGAGACAATCCTATATCCAGATTAACGAGCAGGCAGCCCGGCAGAGACAGGAGGGAATTAGACGATGAGAAAAGAACAATGCAGCGGGGCTGGAAGTAGAACGCATTACAGCGGGAGAATGAAACAATAAAGCTGTTACGGTAACAATCATTTAATCACATAAGCATGAAGTTAAATCAGAAATTTGCCTCCATTTGCTTTGGATGTATTTTAGTCCTGGAAGCTGGAGCTCTGCCAGCAGAGGGTAGCAGCGCGCCAACTTTATTTTCTCCTCACAACTCCTGTAGAAGGGTTGTCAGCCGTTCTGTTTCCTGTGGACGCTGCTGTTGCTTCTCCATCAGTGTAATGTCTGCTGATTATCAAACACACTCCTGGTTGGTCAGGTGTCCTCTTTCCTCTCTGGATTTGAATGTGTGCTGCATGGCTGTTCTGTTGAAGTGCTCTTCTCCAGGACTCTCTGGACAGATGGCTGACTGATCACTTCTGGATGTCACTGCATCTTCATTACATTGTATGTTACTACACTGCTATTTCCTGTTATACTCAATAGGTTATGAGATATCAGTGTACAGTTTATAAGTAGGGATGTCCGGATCAAGTTTTTCTGATCCAGATCCTGATCACAGTCCTTTACATAGCCTAGATGGATGTAACCAGGTGTGACCTCACCCACTGGTTTGCATTGGAGCTGGTTACAACCCAGAGTTGCAGCTTGTGGTTGGCGCCATCTTTTCCGTTTGGAGTCAGGAGCTTCCAAATAAGGAGTGTGGGGTGTTGCCTTTCATGCTCTGGAAACACGCCCCACTACCTTGTTGAGGCTTTTTGAATGGGAGTCAGTTGAAGCAGCTAGCAGCCGTCACTTCCACATAAAGTCATGGTAGTTGCTGCTTGGTATCTGCAGATGTACTTTAGCAATGTCAAGTAGATGGACCTGGAGATGTTTTATATCTGCTTTAATACTGTGACTAAACAGGGTGTTGCTGAAAAACAGCATCCATATTCAGTCAGCCTTCTTTGTTTAACAGTTTTCAGTGCTGCTAACATATTGAAAGAGCACGATATATGGGTGTACTTTTCTTTTTTTAACAGTGAGTGTAATATTAGGGTCTGTGTGTGTGTGTGTGTGTCCTTGTCATATTTGGGTTTCTCTGCAGTGCCTCTCCCTGCAGCAGCCCTGACAAAAACACTCATCACCCAGTACAGTTGCCCCCTCCGAGCAAATGCAATACAACAAATGAGTAGTGGTGTGTGTGCACGTGTCTGTGTGTGCATGTGGAAACATGTATATAGAAGCAGCCAAAGGGCTTTTTGCTTCTGAATGTGAGAGCATTTCTATAAAAATAGTATGTTAGAAACTGAGCTTTAAAACATTGATTATGCCTAATTTATGGATATGACCATGGACATGCACAATAATGAAAATGAGGTTGACTTGTGCATATCTAACAGTTATACCACACATACATTTAGTTCTTACTCAGTACATACTTTGAATATTTCAGAAATTAAACATTAATGACAGTCAAAGGCTCCTAAGCATTCAGAAGTGAAGAACAGTTGTGTGTTTATTAATGTTGCATGAGCAGCTTCCATTTTTTGATGTGTGAACATAGTATTACTAAAAACATGAACCGAGAAAAATATTTCAAAGCGTCGAGCTACAACAGTGTAACATACTTTAATGTACTCAACTGCTAGTTCATTTTAAAATTGGAATGTGGAATTTTGGCCAAACATATATAATATATATGTCACAACTAATCTGACCGAGTTCGTTCCAATCTGGGTCAAATGGTGTAGACAGTCATGAGATTTTTCTTCTGATTAAGTCGATGTGTCATGTGTGTTTAGAATAGAGACAGTCAACGTTATGTAAGTGGTAGAACCGTTGAGGAACCTGTAAAATAGGTCAAATATGTTATGTTTAAAGTGTTAACATCCCTCTATCTGCCATCTCATTCACACATTTCAGTGTAAACTGCATCTTAAATTAGCAGGACAAAATACTTTTGATGGATGTCCATTTCTGTCCAAAGGAGAATTTGTGTTCTTGCAGGATTTCAGGGGTTGTCTAGTGATGTGACACTAATCATAGTCTTCTTGTTGTCCACTGTGTTGTCTCTGTATGTACTCAGTAGTTCAATATTTGCTCCTTTTTGAGGGCCAGTTCATGCTTTCTGCCTCTGCATGGACACGAGGGTCTGCGTGAAATACATTTTGTCGTCTGCAAGGTCCATGCAGACCCCTCTGCAGATATCCGTGTGCAGCCCTAAATTTGTGACCGTGCAGACTGTACACATAGCAAGTCCTCTGCCCCCTACCACCTTCCTAGCCACTGTGGTCAGGCTTCCCCACACAATATGAGCGACCCTTTTCACATTACACACAATCATTTGAGCCATTGTTTATATAAAAATAGAAATTAGTCCCAAGTCCGGATTAGGTGCTGTTTACAGCACAATCAAACATGTAGTTTTAATACAGAAGTTAGTCAATAATAATAACAACCTTGACCTGATGTCATTCTATGCATGGCACAAGAAGTTTTCCACACAGCAGGACACAGTAAAGTCGGTTACCTTACTGAGTTGGAGGTGTGCAGCCTGTCGCCTGCAGCTCTTCATCTAACAGCTCACTGTGGCTGCTGCTGACTGTTCCATTACTCCCTTGAAAAGATTCAAAGTGACTTTTGTCTTGTAATGTAGATGCATTTTTGATGAACAATCAGTGCAGTGGATTATATGCATGTTTCCTGTGAGTCCATTGAACCTAAGTGTGCAATCTGAATCCAACATAGGAATGGCGGACCATGCGACTACCAATGAAAACTACTATAAAGAGAGAGATGTACAGGATGCCCAAAAAATGCAGACCATGTATGAAAAATGGGGTTTGATTTCATGAAAATCTTAAGGATTGTAACTGTACAGTGTTTTAGTAAAAAAGTTAGGTGAACTCACTCTGGCCAGATGTAGTGGTATGGTGCTGTTATTGAAAGATGTCCTGACTCTGTTTTACTTTTGCCTTTTGTGTGTGTGTGTGTGTGTGTGTGTGTGTGTGTGTGTGTGTGTGTGTGTGTGTGTGTGTGTGTGTGTGTGTGTGTGTGTGTGTGTGTCTCAGTGAGTGAGTGAGTGAGTAGGCAATTCAGTACCTAATGATTCTTACCTGACAGCTCCTTGGAAACCAGAATCTTGTCTTTCCTAGTCTATTGTCACTCCTCTTGTTTCTGCCAACCAGCACAGACTTCTAATCAATCCAGCCTCTTTCATAAAAACAATGCAGCGTCCATATCGATGAAAGATTAAACCCATCACTTTTTTTCCCTTATTTGGCCTGAGCTGGACATGTTTTCTCTGTAAGACAAGTTTGTCTTTGTGCAAACAGAACAACTTCTTGTTGGAAGGCCAGTTGGAGGCACACAGATCAATCGTGCCCTGCAATGTATGCAATAAATATTCCATGACTCAGATTATTAGAAGATGTTTGCACTGGCAAGTCGGTACATCAAGCTGATGCAGCTCAGACGCTCACTTGTCTTGTTAGTGCTGTGTTCTCTACATTTATTAAGCAGCAGTGGCCTCGTCAGGAGAATTGCTCTGTCACTGGGAAAAGAAAGAAACTTTAAGACAATATTTCAGGTGCAGGTCATGAAGCAAACTGAAATGGTAATAGACAATTTACTTTCCCTGCTTTAGCACCTTTATAGTCCAACTGAAATTACTATTTATTTATTGCTACAGTATACAAATCACAATCCTCTGCAGTCCTTCGAAAAAAAAAAAAGTCATGACAACATGATCTGTATTTGCATAAAGCAGTGACATCACTGCTCAATAACTGGCTGACAGTGACATTGACAAATAGCCAGTAAACAAGAGCCAAGGCTGTGACCAGCATCAGCTTTCTAGTTAATGTCTCCTCCTTATCTGCACACATGGACACATGTCGATACACACATTGACACATGTCCTGTCCTGCCCCTTAGCCTGTTTGAGGTTCTACCCAACAAATATCCACCAAGGAGAAATGCATTGCTAACATCAGTCTGCAGGCTAGATAGCTAATCATCTGCTCAGTTGCAGCTCATTAAAAGGCTTCAAAACTTCCTTGCAGATGTCAACATCAGTATGTTTAATTGGTTTGATCCTAAACTCCCTTTAACACATATGGACTCACACACTGGAGACACAGCAGGATCCCCTTGATTGTGAATGGGACCTCCAGATACCTTCTTGGCCCATCACCATTCCTCCTTGACACAAGACTCTAAAGTTGCATCATGATATCACCTGGAGAAGTTGAGAAACGGTCTCCTTGATGCACATGATGTACAGGGGCAACTACCTGGAGACAACCAACCACATTCAAGTCCCTCAAGAAACAAAAACTCAGCTCATTTCTGATCTTCTCAGTCACCTAAAAGTACTTCACTTATTCTTTAAATAAGAAAAACATTGTGCAAACACATCACTCGGGAACTAAAGTTGAGTAGGTTAATTACATACTCACCACAAACACGGCTGCAAGCTTTAGACTCACAAGAGACAAGACAAAGGGGTTATTTTTCACCAGCACTGCCAACAAAACACTTGTAAGATACATTTTGCAATGAGGTGTGTTGAGACCTCTCTGTGCCCCTGGAAGCTGAGCTGTCAATCAAACACATACACAAGGGCCTGCCCACTCAGAGCAGCATTCCTGATGTATCTACAAAGACCTAGAATTATTTCTTAGGATAATAAAAATATTAACAATAAATTAAAAAAATCACTTTAATAAGAAGGATGACTTTTGTAACTACATCTGGACTACGGATGTTAAGTTGTTTTGGTAAGTTAATATAGTATTAATGTATAAAAACGAACTAGAACTAGGTTCATCTAATATGAGATTGCTGTGAGGGTAGGATGAAGGGCAGAAAAACACACTAGTGACTCTCAGATTGTCAATTATAGTCCCTTGAGCCTACCGGGCAGCTCTCCAGTGAGAATGTGTGTAAATCAGGACAGTGCTGAAGCAGAGCATTCCCTACTCAGCCTCAGTTGCAATGAAAAAAGTTCTGTCCTAGCATAAAACCAGTCCACAGAGAATGCAATCTTACCTTGCCAAAAACAGGGTTATAAGGTATTACTGCGGTAATCTAAAACCAATGCTATTTTGCCCCATCATTTATGTAAAGATATTTTTTATTGCATTCGAATTTACAGCACTGTTTGGACAGGATGCTGGACTGCTAGGTTGATATTAGTATTGCATATTCAATGATTTCAATCCTGTGTTGTAGCACGTGTTTGATTTTTCTCTACCTTCTCCTTGTATTAATTACAGCCCCAAATACCTGCTGTTTTTTTGGCACATTCGTGGATCTTCTGAGAATTTGTCCCATCTGGATAATACCTGGTGTTTCTAAATGTATTCAGAGCATGTGAAGAGCTTCAGTTCCTGTTTTTGAGGGTTTTTTATGAGCTCTGCACTCAGAGTCATGTGGGGTGTAGTTAAATAACTTTTAAAAGGTTTTTGAAAACCTTATTGATATACTGTGAATCAATTTACCCCAACGTACTGTGCAGTGCTATTAGGAATCCCATGTGGTGAAAAAACAGCACAGAAGCCATTAGTCAGACTAGAGGTGGTCAGTATGGATAAAATCTTGTCATAGTAATTTTATATCACAGTATTAACTTACAGTTTACTGTGATGAAGTGCATTTTCTGGAAATAACTAGATAACAAAATATGAATGTCTGTTCTTGGTTTGTCCAGTGAATTAAATACAAATAAAATCACTTCATCACATTGCAAACTTCAAATCAAACACTGCTATGCAACATCGCCGGCAATAGCCTAATGCAACCAGACATATTAGAGGATAACTCTGGTAAATTATAACTTGAGTCGTAAGCAGTTTTGGTCATCATTTCTATCAGTTGTGATAACACTATTTATCAAAGTCATTGCCAATATGTGGATACAACTACGTCCAAAGGGGTACGAAACATGAGCAGTCAGACAATTATCTTATCTTATACATAATATTTATTAACCACTATTTTTGGAGCTCAAACTAAAAAGGAGCACACCTGAAATGTTGCTAATAATCCCTCATTGCACAGGAAAACTGTGAGTGCACACAACTTTAAGTACAGGTCAAAGTTGAAGCAGGAAGCAGGTCTGTGAACGATTTTGGGAAATAATTTTACCCCTCACCTTCATAATTTTCTCATCCAAATTAGTTCAGTTTAGTATGCTTGAAACAATGTTGCACAACATGTTGCCCTATCTCCTCTCAAGGTAAAAGTCTTTCTTCTGAATGGCCACACTTTCGCAAGTCTTTGTAATCCCAATGAATCATACAAATAGGGATAACAATGCACACTGCTGGACAATCTCTTCTCAATGGTTCATGGTGTTGTGCTCAGTTTGTAGTATACTGAGGCCTTAAGACTAACCTGAGGGTTTGTCTAAGATGTGTTACCATCTGACTGCTTACCATAAGCTATGGTGTATAAAACCCCCTGTTCCTTACATATAGAGGTTATGGACAAAACTATAAAAATAAAACCAAAGACTGTGAGACTGTGATGAAGATTATCCTTTATATGGATAGTTGCTTGCCATGGTATAAGTAGTAGAGCAACATTGTTGACAGTCCCACCGTATAATCTGTAACTGTATCATCCTATCATCCAACACTAATTCAGACAGCATGTTTTCATCAAATGGCCTGTGGTAATCTCAACTACATGTGCACATACCTTGTTTATCATAGGGCATTACTCAAGCATCACTAATGACAAATTACATACTCATCATTGCTCTCTGTTTATTTCCTTATGGCAGAACTTCCTTACTGACAAGAAGAAATAATCATATCATGATAGGCATCTATAAAGCTCCACTATTTAAGCTTCCAAACTACCTCACATCTCTTCTCTCATTTAATATTTTGAAACTACTACTACTTATCTCTAGATATTGCAAATGTTATCTTGACAGAATTTGTTTCAGGTATTGTACATGTTTTTAAATGGAATGATCTGCAAACTGCTCTTAAGCTGCCCTCAAGCTTTGAAGAATAACTACACCTCCAAATTCTGCAAGCTCCCTCCTCCCCACCATATTTAAAAATGCAATAGAGTGT
Organism: Thunnus thynnus; assembly: GCF_963924715.1. Lineage (NCBI taxonomy): Eukaryota > Metazoa > Chordata > Actinopteri > Scombriformes > Scombridae > Thunnus > Thunnus thynnus. The sequence goes on from NC_089537.1 coordinate 25,998,461, forward strand.
AGGAGGTGTGGCTACATAGTGTGTGACATGAGGTTTGTAGGGACACCGATTGGCCACCGCACCGTTTAGCATGGATAGCAATGTGAATTCATACAGTGCTGGTTGTCAGAGCTAACCAACCATGAGCAGATACTACTTGGATAAACACTAGAAGTAAATTCATTCATACATTTATTGCCTAAAATAAGAGCAGTCCTGCTGTTAATTGCAATTAATTAAATGTTGTTGTTCATCAGCCCTAACTCTCTGAATATAGCACAGTAGATGACGGGCCTATGTGTTGTTTTGACTGCTGCAGAAGAGGAATACATCTCTTGTTTGTGTACGGTGTTGTTGCTCTGCCAGTGCTTGTGAAGGCTTGCTATGTTACCAACAGCCATGCATGAGAGTCAGTGTATAAAATAGACCTTGCATTCTAAGTTTGTCACAGTAAAGGAGGGGCCAAAGTATTTGGCACAAGCTAATTCTGAGCAGAAAAAGCTGTTTTTACACACAATAGGTGTATTTTTGAAAAAATGACTAACAAGAATCTATGTGATTGTGTGTACAGCACAAAAAAATTTGGCCATTTGTATGCTGGTTGTGTTGTTATCCAATTATAAATGTTTATTATCCTCAGGTCTCTATTGAAAAAGAGATCCCAATCTTAACTTAATTAAATGAAGTTAATTAATATACAGTAGTTTGAAGATTGTGTTGTCTTTTACCCCCAGATGCCATCCAAAAGGATGGGTGGAGTTACTAAGTGTAGTTACTAAATTAATTTCATCTCAGTGACTCATTTGACAGAACTCTTGATTTCAACTCTACAAGCAGCAAACCACTCGCACTGAATTTAAAATGTTTTTAACACACTGTTCTCCAGACACTCCATAGTACAATAAGCAAATAATAAATCTCTTAGTGTCCTATGGAGTGATTCCAAAAAAATGAGATCACTCTTTGCCATTGCTGCTATTGTTATTCAGGTACAGATGTGGGCTACTGTAGCCATGGGGCCTGTGAATGATTTATTGGACTTGAGCACAGTGAGACGGCCTATAAGAATCTAATAAGACACCTGCACCTGGGAGGGTTTTATACCACCTAGAAGAGGTGTAGGGAAAAAGTGGGAAACAAAGGGGGAGGGGGAAGAGGGGCAGGATGGATGAGGGTGGTTGGGGAGACTGAATAAAAAGGCAAAGTGTCTGAAGGAAAATAATTTGTGACCAAGTCAACTTGTGCTGAAACGTTTGTCAAACAATCAGTTGTTCCATATTCTCAAATGTGAGGATTTAGGACATTATGATTGGCATTGTCCCGTTGTTCTGCCATTTTACAGATTAACCTCCAACATTTATTTAATTTTTTTAATCAATACATGCATGGATAATAGAAACTCTTAGTTGCAGCCCTACTGTCAACAAAGAACTTCAATCATATAATCTTGAGGGATTTAGACATTTTTCAACGCTTGAACACTACCAAGTCATCGCTCTGACCGTGAAGTCCTTCTGACAGTTATTCCCATATGACATGCATACGCCATTAACACAGTGTGACAGAGGAGCAGGCAGGGGAGGACAAGTGTGACGAACTGTGTGTGGATGGCATGACAAACTTATCCTTACCTAACACAACTATTTTCTTTTTTGTTGCTTTGCTCTGTGCCTCAGCACATTTGATTTGAAATGAAACAATGACTATGAACTGTGACAAGCCATGGGGTCACCCACCCAGCTCACTACTAAACAAGAGGAGTATGTTAAGCTGCCGTTCCTTCACACCTGTGTTGATGCAAAGGCTGACAGGAGCATGTAGACAACAGTGTACAGGAAACCAACTCACATAGACCAATATCTTAATGTGTAAAGCATCAAAGATAGTGGTGGAGTGGATAACGAGAAAACCGATTTAAAGGATATGGATATGGATATTTTTCCTATTGTCAACAAATCTCATGTGCAGAGCCAAACCAACAATGAATTGTTTGTCTATCCAAAGTCTGATATATCTTATTCCTCAGCACCATAGACCTCCTTTGTTGTCCAAAAACTATTAAAAACATGTGAATGAGCCACAACCTTTACTGGGTGACATGTTTCTTCGTTCCTGAAGATGGTGGTTATGGTAGTTTCTTAAGACACATCTCCGAAGAGTAAAACAGTGCCAAGATAGTAACCCTCAGGAGTAAGGATCCTAGTACAGCAGATGCCATTGTGCATGCATTAAAAAGTGGTTCTGTTTATAGAGCTTCTCTAGTTTGTTGTGCTACATATCATAACCTCTTGACTTTGTACTACAGCAATATCAGTTTTTACACAGAGAGACACTGTTTCTCTCCTTGTGTGCACGGCTGTCTGGATGTTTGGGGAAAGCAGGAGCCACTCTTATAAAGAGTGAACCGGAATTGTCCCGGTAACCAAGGTCAGGGAAATGGCCTGAGACTCCCTAGACACCACAGATAGGTGACTGTGTAGATTCCATGGGCATAATCATACAGTCAAACCAGAATGTGCTGACAGTGACCTGAAGCTCCATGCAACGTGACCTGAACTAGCACAGATCCTTGTAGTACTTGTTTAGAAACTAATGAATCAATAGAGTAATTTGTCATATTGTTTGATCTGTTGGGGTTCAAGACCAAAAGTCAGACCTTCATCTTCAGAACAGCAAGAGACAACATCTACGTGCAGAACACCTTGATGTTCATTGTTTCTGTTCTCCGCTTGGCCATGTGTTCAATCAATATTCTCAGCATAAGACATCAAAGGCTTCTGGAAACTTTCTTCTACCTGATGAGTGAACCATTGATCAGCATTCCTCTACAACACTAGTGAAGCTCTACAAATGGACCCATAGTCCTGCACATGCACAGTTGCGGGATACTATCTTATCACTGTTATTACTCTTTGGAGCCGTTTCTAGCTACAGTCACCACTGTCTTCATGGATGAAGGAACATGTCACCCAGTGCAGTGGTGTGGCTCAGTGACATGTTTTTAACAGTTTTTGGACAACAATAGAGGTCTACAGCACAGAGAAATAAGATATATCAGACTTTGGGTACATACACAATACTTGTAGGTAGGATGAATAAATTATTGTTTTGGCTCTGCACGAGATTTTTTTGACAATTAGAAAAATATAGAAAATCACTAGACATATCCTTTAAGACCTGACACTGCTGAATCTAAATGGACCACCAGAAGCATCCCAGGCTGGGCTTTTGAACATCTAGCCAGAGTCTTCAAGTCACAAGTAGTCAGTGCCACTAACCATTGAACACCGTACAATCTCGAGGTTCCTTGTTGCTAGTCAAGGTTGGACCTTGATTCATTCTCTAGCTAGTACTGTTAATTTTGCACACCTGGCTGTAGCCATGTAGCTCAAACTTGCAGAATACAATACTGAGTTTATGATGCTAATGCTAAGTTTGAAAACATCATTTGAGACAGGATGAGGGGCTGCTCTATAGAGGTAGTCCAGGCATGTTGAGCAAGGAAGAGACCTCAGGATACACATCTTGATATCCCCAGTACATAAGCACCACCTTGCATAGCCTGCTGCAGTCACAACCCAGACTAGAATATACAGCAGAAAATGGACGGAGGGATAAAGATTGGTACATCACTTTTTAAGTATTGTCTAATTCACATACAGTCTGATGTCCATCCTGTTTGGCTTTCCCTCAGAATCAGCACTAGTGAGTGTTTTTTTCTTGTGCAGAGTTTGTTTTTTATCTCCACCTAACATGAGTGGGTGGTGGGTTCATTAGGTTGATGGCTCGTCTGTGCTCACATGGACATAACATGTTACAGTGGCGACAAAAGGGCAACCCAGGAAATAAGTGTGAAGGGAGCACACAGAGCTGTGTAAGCTGTGCATAACCCCCCGGGGATGTGTGTAAATGCTATTTCAGATTAGCAATTGCTACACCCCTGACCTTAGAGTACCTTCTGACCTCTACATATCCACACACACACATACTGAGAGTAGAAAGAACAACAAAAAAAAGTATAGAAAAAGAATGAGAGCTGCGTTGAAGAGAATGTTGAACAAAAAAAAAAAGAAAGGGACCATGTTCAGCCTGAGACACACAGTGAGCAAAGTAAATTTTTGACACTTAGAAAACAATGGTAGTAGCATTGTAGTGTGGACAGGAAAAGGGAGCTTTTCAAACATGCAGATTTAGTGTATGAATGTGGATTTGTCAGCCTTTCGTGAGCGTTTCTTTTGACATGTCTATTTATTTATGTTGTCAAAAAACTACCACTATAGCTGAAGTGATTAATTGCTGAGTTGATCAACAGAAAAAGGGCCTATGACAGTAAAAATCTACAGTTAAAATGCCTGACAAGACTTTGAGGATGTCTGGTTGGTGGTCTTGAACAGTGCTCTCCTGCTGCTTTTGCAACTTTTTGCCAACAAATTATCTAGCCATCCACTCAACCTGCCTCCCCCTAATAAGCCAAAAAACACCTTATAAAATGAAAGTAAGTCACATTATATTGACATCATGTCCCTGGGAAGATTGGCGTATCACCTGCAAGCTAAATTGGACTTTGGCGTATGCACTGCACACAGTTTGAAAGTGTAAAGTCATGTTATTGAAGAGCAGATTGAAGAGACCAGCATTATTTAAACATCAAGAAATTGAAAAAGCATGACTACGAAAATGTTGAACTGTTCCTTTTAAGTTGCGGTAGTTGGGGAAATGTCAATGTGGGGAGTGAATTTATTAAAATAGCTGCTTTTCTGGAACATTGTCTCACATCAGTGCTGGGACACAGGACAGTAGCATGTCCTTATGCATCATGCGTTGTTTCGTGGCTGCTAGTGTGTGGGCTTGAATAGAAAACAGTAGGCATGTGTGTTTTGATGCATGTCATACACTGCCAGTGAGTGGGCTTGCATAGAAAACAATAGATGTGTGTTTTGATGTGTGTCATACACTGCCGGTGTGTGTTGCCCTTCAGGCACTTTTTTCTCTGCGTTAGATGATGTACAAGATGATCCGATGATACTGTTGCAGAAACATGTTCATCTCTGATGGACGACACATTTCTCTGTTCTCTGTTTAGGAGCATCTGAGATTGACACTAAAATGATAATAGCTGGTCCACCTTAAAGGTCAGTCCACCTTACGTGAGCCAGGTCACTAAATTTGCGGCTAACCTTCACTTTTCCAGCAGTTGGAGAAACAATAGACAAGACTTTTCTTGGTCTTGAGAAGCAGCAGCATTGCAGTCAACGCTGCATCCTCAAATGTTTCTCCTCCACACTGTATTCTTGCCTCTCAGCTTCCATTTCCCTCTCTCCAGTTCCATCTATGTGACTTGTCATTGGTATACTGACAGTTGACTGGACAGCTACTCTCTGGGGAAGGGGATGGGGAAAGGGAAGGGAGAGTCCTGCATGCACAAAACCTAACAACTTTTGTTTCCTTGTATTACCAAAAAACTACGACTCACGTGTGCCGGGCCGTGGTTTGTGTAGTGAACGGTTCATTTTTTCACAGTTTGGTTTTGCATCCCGAACATCTACATGCAGTTCTCATCAGAGTTGTTCCTCCTGCACCTTCTGCATATTGTTGAATAGCGGCAAGACAGGAGAGATGTGAAGATGTGAATCCATCATTAACATCAGAAATATTCAACACATGTGACTCAGCATTACAATAACCAGCAGCACCTGCCCACTTAGTTTAGAGTTTGCATTCATTAATAATGTAAAACTGGTATTAATGATTGATTGTTTTTTTTTTCTTTAATACCCATGTACTCTATCTACATGTGTGGTCATGGCTTGTCAGAGCAAACTTGAAAACAGATACAGGACCGTGCAAAAACACACTTGTATCAAATTCAAACTTACACTCAGCATTCATTTCACATTCAATATGTAAGTGATGGCACAGTACAGGCAACCAAATCAGTTGATCAACTGTTTGCTTCCCACACATGGTGAAGCTTATGTTTACTAAATCAAGCAGGTATTGATGATGCAGTAATCTTTCATTCAGATGCAGGGCTGTGATGAGTGTTTTGTGCTCCGCTCTGCCTTCACCATGGATGGCGAAGGCAGAGCCTTGTCAGCATCACCATGGTTACCTCATAGCAACAGGGAATGTGGTGGAGAATGATACTGATATAAATATGTGAAGGATGTTGGTTAGAATTCAGGAGTATTTTTACTGTCATCATAGAATTGGACAAGCTGTTGACTCATATTTTTGCTGATTGTTTGTTCCAGTTTATAAAACAGATCGTTCCGGTCCTTGATGATGATTGGCTGAGCTGTGTTTGAAACCGTTGCAAAATACTAAATACTAAAATTGTAAAAATAATATATAAACACACACCTGTGAGCACATTACAACAGTATTACTGTGCCAATTAGTCACTTATACGAATTGTTTCAAATGTCAGATTTTGTTTTGAATCTTGATTTACTGGGTGGACTAAGCGTGGATGAGTGGTGGAAAGAAATGGACAGGATAGAGGAGGAAGATAAAGAAAGGAGACATGCTGAAATTAATGAGAGAGAAATGAAGGAGCTGGAAAAGTCAAGAAGTAAGATTTTGTTGTGAGAGAGATCCTGACCCACCATGCATTGTGGAAAGTTTTTTTGCCCGAAATCACATTATCACCGTCAGTAAACAGCGTAACCTACCTGGTTCTCCCTGACAGAGACAGATGCTGTTTTTCGGGGGGGGCAGTGTGCCAAAGAGTCAGTAGGGAGACTGACCGGGTTGCGGCAACTTTTCCCTGTATAAATTCGGCACACCTGTCCAGAGTCAAACACCCTTGTACCAGCACAGAGGAGTGTTATCGTAATTGAACACTGCTTCAACAATTGCACAATTAATGGCAATATCCAGATAAATGTTAATCACCCTAACTTTTAAGCATGCTTGACTAACCTGATTAGCATGCTTTCCACTGCGTCTGTGTGTTGCTTGGTAACCATTCTGCTAAATGTTGCTGAAGAACTACATTGCCTGGTGGAAGAATGATTATTTGTTATCAATAAATTAATGCATTTTTTTGTTGCTGTGCATTTATTTTATGAAAGCTTCCCAGTTATATGTGGTAACTGTTTCATAAAGGCAGTAAGCCATGTGAGGCTGTGGTTTACAGTGATTTTAGAACAGATAAGGCCTCTTGTGGCTTTAATATGTATTTTGTTTGTTTCTTTACCTGAATGCCATTGCCTTCTCTGGCAAGTGCATATGAACATTGAGCTAAAAAAGCTGTTGCACAAATATTTATATAAGGCTATGATTACAATTTTATTTCAGATTTTCATAATTATAATGTAATATTGGATTAAGAAGATATTGGATTTGATTAACTTTAAAGCTAACAAATGCAGAACTACACCAGAGATGGTTAAGACGTGTGCACAGTGTAGCTACACTAGTGGCTCTGTAAAGCTCTTTGTAATGAAAAACACATTGTGAGGTGAATAAATGTTGAGGTCTAAAGTTAGTTTTTGATCATTAGCAGTTGTAATGAAGTAAACATTTAAATGGTACTGGTTTATATGGTACTGGTTTAATGCTACTGTAACATGCACATAATGAGAATGCTTTAGCAGGTATAACATTCATCATGTTCACCGTCTTAGTGTAGCGTGTTTGCATGATAATATTTGTTACTGGACAATGGACCTGATGATGGCACTATGAGTGAGGGGATCACATAAGTTATTACAAAGTTATGACATTGATATCTCTACCAAATGTCATTACAATCCATCCAATAGTTGTCAAGATATTTCAGTTTGGACCAAAGTGTTGAACCAACCCAACATTGCTATCCCTGGGGCCACACTGCTAGTGTGGCTAAAAACATTAGCACTGTTAATAACCACGCATAGCAGACTGGCTATGGCTGAAAATATAATGTCTTTATTTTTAAGTCTTCTGATGCCACACTGTACAATACAGCAAGACAGTATCTCAGTATCTTCTCTGAAATGGCTTTCCACAAGACTTTTAATGACAATATAACAACAACTCAGACTAACCATCTTTTTCATAGCAAGAGAGGAGACAGTGACAGTGTTTTCCTTAAGTCTTTGGTTTGTTAGATCTTTGACACTCTGTAGCTAATTAGCTAGTCGGCTGTACGTTGAACTTCAAAACTTACCTTCAAATGTTAACATCAATCAGCTGACAAACACATTGACTGTCCTTCGGTGTTTTTTCTTCCTTTCAGTAATAAAAATACACAAGAAAATCCCTTTGACATGATTGTTGACTGCAAAAACTTGACTGTGTGTGTGTGTTAGTGAGAGGGCTTGCAGTATGTGTCCCTGCTGTCCATGTGTGTTTGTCCTGATTCTCAGTGTTTACCTATTCAGCAACAGTGGAGCTTGGATAGCTGTCGGCTGATCAGGCCTCTGCTTTCCTAATGAACCCTGTAATTAAAGCTTTAGCCCTGGCTGTGTCTGCTTGTGTGTGTGTGTGTGTGTGTTTACTGAAAATGAGGCTGAATGCATGCTGCTGTGCAGTATCATGGTGTATTTAATTAATTGATGTGTCTGTTTCTGTGTATTACACTGTACATGCATGTGTTCATTTAAAGCTCTTGCTACTTTAAAGGATTGTTCTGGTGTATTACACTTGTTTCTTATTTTTGTAGTTTAGTTCATCCTTTTTGTCAGTTGTGATAACAGTGTTCTCACTACACTCCTGAAATGTCAGTAATAATTCCTCATTGCACAGAAACACAGTGCTTGTGCAACTACTGAAAGTGCAGTAGGTCAAAGGTGAACCAGCCCAGGGTACCTTGGAATAATGTTAACATTGTTCGAATAGGCAATGCATGATTTAAACGTCAAGCGGAGGTCTGGGTGGTGTATGTGTGCGTGGCGCTCCCCGGACATTTGTACAGAAGACAGGAGTTTTAGTTTTGTCACAGAATGTCAAATGATGTTAGCTTATTTCTTTTAACCTTTAAAGGTATAATCTTTAGGATTGTCATGAAATGAAACCCATTGTTTTTACTATATGTGGTCTGCATTTTCTCTGCAATAGCCATTCAATGCGTTTACATGCAGTAATTACCTACTATATAGTAGTTTTTATTGGCAGTGGCGGAGTCCCACATCGGATTCAGATCAGCTTTCTAAGCACGCAGCACTCACAGGAAGCTATTACTGTTTACTGGTAGCTCTCTTTACATTGTGTCAGAGCTGTAAGTAACTGCTAATGCTAACATCTGTTGCTGCTTCACATTAAAAGTGTTTAACTAACAAAACATGTCTTGTTTATTGTGAAGCAGCCACAGGGAACGCAGTGCGATTAGTATTGACACCACTGTTCAATCAAAAATGTCGTCACTGGGCATTTTTTCTTCAGCTGATCATTTTGAAACTTTGCAAGGGAATAGTGGAACTGTCAGGCTCAGCAGTGAGCTGTTAGATGAAGAATGACAAAGTAGCTTCTCAAAGATTGTTTGCTATTAAGCTGCACTTGCTGTTACCAGGGTAACCATGGATTGAAACCAGAAGGATTAGAACTTTAACCACAATGTTTCCCTAACCTTAACCATACCATAGTTGCCATGTGTAGATATAATAGAAAAAATGGTACTGGACATTAAATTACATTGTGATTGAACCTAATTGGGGTTTTGCTAAATTGTCAGATGTCATTTTTTGTTTTTTTGTCAATATGGTTGTTACAGTCTGTTTGTCTGACTGCTCAGTTTTTTTTGTTTTGTTTTGGGTTTTTTTGTCCAACAAGAATAAAGGTCAAAACTTCGAAAATAAGACTCAAGTTGTGTTGAACCAGTATTAGCCAAAGGCAAGGTATATTTATTTAAATAGCACAATTCAAATACAGGGCAGTTTCAGAATTTTTAACATGAAAATGAATTACAAGCAAACTTTAAAAGAAAAGCAAAGAGAAGCAAATTCATTCTTTGAACTTTGAAGAAGAAAATAGAACTTACACAGAGAACATTCTCTGCAACATTTTATGGAAAATCAAAATGTCGACATAAAAACAAAGTAAAGTGATAAACACAACATTTGAAAGCAGCAGAGAGTCAAAGGTTTTAAGCCTGCTTTTAAAGATAGTCAGAGTTGAGATTGAGTTTAGATCCTCTGGTAATTTGTTACACAAATGTGGCACATAATAAATAAATTAAGCTTCACAGGCATTGACCTTTGTTCTTGGAACAGCAGCCTGACTTTAAGAAGTCTGTTTCATATTGTACAAACAGTTGTTAGTTGCTCTAGGCAACATTTGATTGGACATATTTTTGTACACGCCTGAGTGCAGGATGAGAACTTGGAAAATGTCATTTTTTCATTTCGCTGTGACTTTACAGACTGTTGGTTATCCAGAAAGCTGAAATAAATCCAGACTCCACCCAATCCAAAGCTACAATACCATGAATTCTTCTTCTGTTTGTTAACTGGAAATGAATAAATCCTGTTTCCTTTTCTACCAGGTTTCTCTGTTGTTGTCAGATTAATGCGCTACAATTTCCTTGTCTCGTGGCTTTCTCTGTAGTCCTCTTTAAAGTAGGCTGTGCTGAGTCAACAGCCTGTTAAATCCAGGCTCCTTGGACAGATTTAGTGCTGCACAAGAACATCTGAATCTGCTTTGTTAGAAACACCCTCAGTGTTATAGCTGTTCTCTGCAGCTGAAAGCACCATATCTTTGAATTTAAAATAACACTGCAAAGACATCAATTAGTACTAACTCTAATCACATTGCCTTGTAGACAAACATTTAAAACATTATCTGATATTCTGCACATTTACTACTGGAATATCTCTGCATGATTACAGTTAAAAACGTATTTATCTTATACTGGCCCTTTATGCGCTGAGTATGTTTAACATCCAACATCATAACAGGATATAAATAAACAGAAAACAACAAAAAGTGATCTAATAGGTTAATTCACAGAAGCTGTGAGTATACTGAAAGCTGAAGCTGAGAATAGTAGTGTGTTCAGCAACAGTGGTGACATACTGTACAATGCAGTCGGTGATATTAACTTCTGTATGCTGGAATCTTTTGTTGTGTCAGACTGGGTGAGGGGACCAGATGAAAATGATGGGATGTAATGTTTATAAATAGCGCAAGATGAGCTGGTGACAGAAAACATTTGACTCGTGAAATCATTTGAATAAATGTAGAAAAAGATTCTCTGAAAGGTCAGCAGTCACTTTTCATTTCCCATCACAGTCTGCTGTGATGTGCCTCCTGCCTTATGTCGCCTAGGAACCTGGACCCCTGCAGCAATACTGTCTTTACATGAAGGAACACAGCAGAAATGAGTCTTGGATTTTATTGTGTTACCCTTGACATGATCATATATTTGACCCTCCTTTTCTTTGTGTCAAATAAACTAAAACTAAAGCAAACCAGGCTAAGGCAGAAAGGGCAAAATGGTTGATTTTAGGAGCCATTAAGTGTTTTGGGGGTTTTTTTGTGAAGATGCACTCTATTCACAAGTGATATATAACTCACATATACTGGGTTTCAATCAATTAGTCAACTGACTACTAAAAACACTAGACAGCAACCCCGTCTAATGGCAGTTTGTGAAATAGTCACCAAATTTAATCTATAGATAGCACGACTTTCAAACTAATGTATTTCAGTTGAAAATATGTTTTGTGCCTGCACCAGATTTTTTTTCTGTCAGTCAGGACTCGAGAGCAAAAACACTGTATTGTTTGTAACTATAATCACTACATTACTCAACATTTAATCCTGCAAATTTATCCTTGTTTTTATTTCTTTATTTTATCAGTACGGTCCACATCAGTCCGATGGGCGGATCAGAGGACCTGCTGACTTGTGTGCAGAACTCCATTCAAAAATGTTGAGATTGTCAGATTAAATTTTGTGACTATTTCACAAACTGCCGTGAGACTGGGTTGAGACAGCACTGTGGGCAGCAGTCAAATACTGGCAGATAATGTGATTTCATCCATCACCAGATTTACTACAGTTGATTTATAAAACAACATCCAACATGCATTTACACTGTTTAGGTGTGGCATCATTTCAATCCCCTCTGCAAAATATCGTCTTATTTAAGATTTTATGAGCATAAAAGTTTTACTGGAGTAGAAAGACAACTGTTGCAGCTTTGTAGTAGCAGTGTAGGGCTGGGCAGTATCTCAAGTAAAAAAAAAAAAAAATTTAAAATCTAGATCTAGATTAGATTTTTCTAGATCTATTTAGATTTGACTTTTTTAGCGTCCACTTCTATAACAGTGTAGTTTTGGCTTGTGAGAATAAAAGACAAATACTGATCCACACACAGGGGAAGTGGTTAGATGTAGGGACAAACCTCAGACTTATTATGAAGATGAGCAACTAGTTGAATACTACTCCACTACTATTTTGCCAAATCTCATGAATTAAAGATAAACTTTTGTGAAACCCCTAATCTTGAGTAGTGCATGGATAAAAACACTTAGCCCTGGCAGCCGTGTATCAGTGCTACAGCAGTGATAGTGGGTGGGAAGCTGGTGAGGGATCATGCCTTGCACTAGCAACTCCTACTGATGGGAGGGGAATGGGATCTGATTGTGTTCATTTAGGTTTTGATGTAGGAGTTAAATTCTAGGTAAGTTGTTTAGTCTTCTGTCTTTAATGATGAGTTTGAGTCTTAACATCAGCCTCCTCCTGACTCACCTGCTCCCCTTTCCACTGGACTTTTTTTGGGGCTCTTCCCATTGAGGTTTAACTCGACCAATGACATTTCTGCCTCCTAAAATCATTCCTATCACCAAACCTCCAGCCTGCACTGCCACAGTGCCACCAAGGTGCCGTCCGTGCAATTGAGAGAAATTGGCTGTTAAATGGAGAGTCGGCGGGCCGAGGCTCTGACTGATTGCTGCCTCTAAACAAACTGCTATTACCTTGGAAAAAGTGCCTGCACTTTATTGATGTGTGCTGACAGACTGGAACCCAGGTTCATTTTCACTTTCTGGTTGCATGGCTTCCTGCCTGCCTCTCCTGCTATCTAGATAACTGCTTTTTTGCCATAAAAGTGCGATTCACTTTGTCAAGTCCTCTGCGACACACACACATACAAACACAATGGGACTGTCTCAGTGCCTCTGTCGGTCCAACAGTGTGCCTTCACTGATGAGATAGCAATGGAGTTAGGCAAAGGAAGAAGAGAGAGAGAGGGATCAAAAGAGAAAGAGGCGAGAAGTGCTGGGATAGACATTGGGGAAAGCACTTCAGACACTGACAGAACACTGTTTCATATCTGATGCTCAGTGCTGATTAGAATCATGATGCTAGCAGTGGTACAGTGGTAAAATAAAGAAATACTGTGATGATTATCACCATGATGATTATCTCTAAGATGAAAATGTTCAAAACGTATTTTTATCCTCAACCTAAAATGTGATGTTAACATAAATTGAAGACAATGTACAACAAAGAATAAGTAAGAAAAGAATTGATACTAGTTAGTAAGCATAAGAGGCTCTGTGATGGTGGATATGATGCAGTTTATTTAAATAATCTGTGAGGTACTGTTATCCTGTTTTTTAAGAGGGAAACCATAGTTTTCTATGAGGTTCTACAGCAGGGGTCAGCAATCAGATTCAAGCGTGGGCCAGTTTTATCAGCATTGTTCACTGGGAGGCAACATGATGCCAGAAACACACCTGTATCTCTTTTTATTAGTTTAATTCTTTCAATTAATCTAAGAATAAACCAAAAAAAAAAAGTTTGTTTTATGATTATATCCAATAAGTCTGAATGTACTATGAGACTGACGCGGTAGACCGCCTCATTCATGGTAGAATGAAAGTACTGCAGTTGTTGTTGCCTCAGAAAAATGTCATCGGCACACCATTTCTGTCACTGCCAGCTGTTTGTGTTTGTGACACACAAATCTGTTCTGGTCAAACAGGCAGTGATTCTTCATATTTTTTAATCTGTAATTGATCTGGTACATTTATCAGACTTTATTTCAGCTCCATGATATGTTCAGCCTGACACATGACATGGCACCGTACCTGTGGTTTCATGTACAGGCACTATTAGTAGACAGAAAGACATATTTATTTGGACTTACATGCACTTTGTATTTACATTGTTATTTACTGTAGCTTTGTGAAAAGCCATGTAAAACATTTGATGTAAACTATGAAAGGGAAAGGTTAAGTTTCCCAGGGGCGGCCTAATATTTTTCGTGGAGGGCTGGATCGCTCTGGATTCCACCATATTTCTCTTTTGGTTGTTGCCTTGACAATGTGTGTCCAGGAATTTGGGGGCAGAGCTTCTGAAGGAGCATGAAGGGAGGGGTGTATTTGTTTGGGTGTTTAGTTCAAATATCAGCAATCTTTAACCAGAGTGACTGACTTTACCTTTAAGTGGGATTTTTCATGCAGGACTTTTACTTGTAATGGAGTACTTTTACATCACTGTATTGGTACTTTTACTTTAGTGAAGGATCTAAATACTTCTTCCACCACTGCCACTGGTCTAAAGCCTGTGTCAGAATAGATGCATGTAGAGTGTGGGTGACGTCAACCATAAATTTGACCATGAAAGTTTACTTCTCGGAAATAGTTGTTAAAGTAAATAATCGTAACTCAAGCTCAACCTTGTTGACTAGTTTTGTCCAGAGCCTTCAAACCACATCTTACGGTCTTCATCAGTAGTATTTGCTCAGTTGTCATGAAGATACAGTAGGCCTTTTACAGAGGACATGTCACAGTAGGGGTCCACCAAACCTGATGATGATAATGAAGATGATGATGGTGTGTCTTCTCTTCCAGTGCCTGGCTGTGTGGGAGTCATTCCTCCTTTCTCAGAGAGTGGAGGCCAGCGAACAGAGAGATGGGGAAGACGCCTCTTAATATGTGGAGATGATCCAAAACTTGAAGGTTGCCTGCTCTTTCGGAACTACATAATGCACACCCACTTTTGTCTGTCCTCCAAAAACCTCCAAATATAGACTTTGAACCAATGTCAACTCATGCTAACATGCATCATGTACGAAACAAGCACATTCTGCCTCTCTTCCTTTTCTGTCTGTCTGGCCAAAGATGTTAATCCCAGTCTCACCATTCCAGTGATGATTGTATATCACTAAAGCCTACACTGTGATCCAACTATCCATATATTAGTGTTTACACAACTCCATGTGCATGGCCAAAAATTAAATGAAGACTCCTGGTGTTTCTAGCTCCATTTTACAGTTTTCAGTTGCAATTTTTACTACTAAAGTGTGGTTTTATCATCAGTTCCCACTCCTCACTTCTCAAAAAACCAAAACTAATGATTCCTTCAGGTCATCCTCCTCAGCTCCTCAAGTTGGAACTTTACCATCAGGAAGTTGCACTCGAACAGCTAACACAACACGACGTGCAACTGGTTTGTTTGACCTAGTGTCCAAAACATATATTAACTCTTCCGTACTTATCATAGTTTTCCTGTGCTATGGTGGATTAGTCATGATGGTGAGTATAATGATATTCTAACTGATCTGTATGATGGCCAAGACTATGAAAATAAGAGCCATTCTGTAATAAATGGTAAATATATCTACAGGATTTCCATTTTTCTACAGCTGCAACTAACAGTTATTTTCATTTATCAATCAATTTGTCGATTATTTTCGCAATTAATCAATTAGTTGTTTTGT
The DNA here is from genome assembly GCF_963924715.1 of Thunnus thynnus. Lineage (NCBI taxonomy): Eukaryota > Metazoa > Chordata > Actinopteri > Scombriformes > Scombridae > Thunnus > Thunnus thynnus. The sequence continues at coordinate 26,014,095 of NC_089537.1, forward strand.
CCATAAAATGTCCAAAGCCCAAGATGACATCCTCAAATGTCTTTTTTTGTCCATAACCTAAAAAATAATCAGTTTACTGTCATAGAGGACTTAAGAAACCAGAAAATATTCACATTTGAGAATCTGGAATCACAGAATTTGGACTATTTTTCTTAAAAAATGACTCAAAATGATTAATTTAACAGTTGGCAACTGATCGATTGTCTGAATTGTTTCAGCTCTACATTTTTCAGTCATAATATGTAAATGACTCAAACAGCAACATGTAGTGATGAAGAACATGTCCAGGCTGCTGACAACAATAGACAGTATAGTTTATGGCTGGTTTCCAGCGTTTACTTCTTGCAGTGCAGTGGTTAAGTGATGTATACACCAATGATCTTTCTGAATGTCAATAACTGGGAGGTAAATGTCCAACTTCTTTAGCTGAACGGCCTGAATGAACCATTAACAAGCACCTGTGTGCAACAGGTTAGTGTATACTGACACCTGCTTTTGTTCTCATCCAACTGAGACAACAGGTCTTTGTCAAGCCGCTGTGACATATTCATTCATCTCAGAATGCGGACTTAAATGGATGGGGCCCCTGAATTGTGACCCAAATATGTCACTAATACCATATCGATGGAACCATGTGACTGACCAAAATCTATCCTGAACCTTAGCTAGATAGCTTATTAGCAAAGAATACAGCTTTTCCTGAATCTTTATCAGACTGCCATCAGGGAGCTCATATAGTGACATGGTTCCAAGAGACTCGTCTGTATTAAGTGTGAAAGTTCATTCTCCGCTTTGGAAACAGATCTGTAAAAAGCTAGTAAGTTTTTTTTGTTTGTTTGTTTGTTTGTTTTTTTCAAAAACTGTCTCTATACTATGTTACCGACATGCCATGCAGCCTGAGGACCTGATTTCAGTAAGAGGTATGGTCATAAACACACATACATGATGCCAGGATCAGACTACCCACTATCAGCCTGGTTATGACAACTGCTGGTTTTATCTTGTGTGGGGGGTTATAGAGGAAAACATCTGGGACACCTCATAATGTCTTGACAAAAACAACTAGCAGGTCAGATTTTCTTTACCTTCTATCACAGTTTGAGAACACAGAGCACTCTAAAGCCCCTTTCAGACATGTACCTTTTTATGTTAATCCAATGGCAATTTAACATCGGCCTCGTGTCTGAGTATCACTTTCAACATGATACAAGTCTGAACTGAATGCTGTCAGATGAACGTAAAGGCTGCAGCAGCACAAGATTAAACATGCAGAGAGAGAAATTTGCTTCCTCTTTCACCTTCTAACATCACTGTGATAAATATAATGTCTCAATAATCATCTCATATGCACACAATTACATTTAAAATCCATCAATAGTGCAGGCTGCAAACAAGCAAAAAAGTCCTCTTCCTTACCATTGTAACATGTTTCACTCACCTTTCTCTCTCACACACCAGGTGGCAAATATCGTCTCTCTCTGTAAATGTCCTGATAAGGTCATTAATGTAAAAGTCATCCACGTCTGAATGACAAAAAGCATCACTTTAACACACAGATGGAGGCTGGAGAGGAATGGTGTTTTATGTCATTTCAGTGAGCCTGGAACCATTTGACTGACTCAGGAGCATTACAATAGAGCCCACCTTCACTGCTCATGACCGTAAATGGCTCCAGCTTCACTTTCATTCATAAAACCCTGATAGAATAACCCAAATAGAAACGTTCATTATTGGTGCTGCAGTCAGTTGCTGGCATCTGACCTGTTCATCTGCAGGCCACACAAGTTGTGAAAGAACATATGATTGGTCGAGGTCCAACATGTCTGTCAGCCAGGTTTCAGCAGGAATTTAAGCCTCTTATTGCCTAATACACAATGATCATTTGAAAAGACAAAAATACTGTGTAGTCTGATCCTGCCACAGCTAAATGATCAAACATTCAAGTTAAGGTCCTGTGTCTTTAATGTATCTGCTCAATTATGAACTGAAGAGGAATCTGCCAGTGCAGATTTATTCACGGTAAAAACCAAAAAGAACAACTATAATATTTCATCAAAAAATTGCTCTAGAAATGCATTGAGCATCACATATTGTGATATGTAGATGATATCTAAAGTTGGAGTTTTCCCTTTGGGTGAACATGTGAGATCAGAATGGTTTGAATTACTCACAACACTATTGATCTGCTGTGAAACTTTACGCAAATTAGCCTTAAATGCTTTATTAAACCCTCTCAAGAATGTTTGGTTGTTTGTGCCGATGGAGATTTCAAGTTTACATGTTTACATGTTTCATGAAGATTCGCTATCTGCAATGTCTTTGTAACATAATACTTCAATGATCCTTTTATACTGATCTTTTTTTTCTCTCTTTTTGCTTTTATTGTTATTGAATATGTAAAAAAACAGAAAACAAGTCAGAATTAAATTGATTTTGAGATGTTGACATAATAATAAAGACTGATTTCACACTATTACCTGCTATGGCTTCTGTTTGTAAAGTGAAAAACAAATGTTGGATGTCCCTCGTAAAGTGACTCGCCCCTATCAGCATGAAAAAGAAGCTTCTTGGGGACTGTTATTCCAACAACAAGCATATTATTTCTTCCCCGCTGTCAAAGAGTCTTACAGAGTTCTACTGGTTGGCAGGGCTAATCCTGAATGAAGCTGTTATGATCAACAGTTTGCCGATCATTCGTCTTCTTCTATGACAGCATGTCGATAGAAACGTCTTTTTAGCAAATGTTTTTGAAGCACCTGTAATTATTATCACTCCTCGGCTGAACTAAAAAGCCCTGCATGTCTCTTAAAAAGGTTTAAGCTGTTGAAAAAAATCTCTCTGCTGGAGTTGAGCTGGAGTTCACACACAAACTTAGGGTTTATGCTTATCTGTTTTCAGTTACAGAGGAGCTTCAGTCCATAATGAAGAGCAGGTCTAGGAAACATTTGTGCTCACCTCATTTCCACAAACACTGTCAGAATTCAGTGGAGTGTGTCAGCTGATGTGTGTGGGTTTGTTTTCTTAAATGTCTAGTTATCTCACTGTGCATGAAATAGTTTCAGCCTGTTTTTACACTGAATGTGTAAAATATTCCAAAAACTGCTGGAATGGAAAAAAAAAAAAAAAAACATTTGTGGTTTTGCTCAGAGAGGAAAGGTTTGTGTTAGGTTTAGATTAATGCTACCTTTAAAGTATTCAAAGGTCAGACTAGTTGAGTTATTATTTTTCTGGAATCTGTCTACTAGGGATGTGCAGAGAGCCCAGTATTTGTATTTGTATCTGTATTTTTTGAGGCAGCAAAATTATTTGTATTTGTATTCGAATAAAAGTGGAAAGAGGTTTAAAAATCCTGTTTTTTGTTTTTATTATGCTTTTAATTTTAGAATATTAAAGTGTTACAATAAGTGTTCATGAAGTGTTTCCTTGGGAGCACTTCATCTGTGTCAGATGTTCAGCTTTATCTCTGAGGAACATCCCCAACTCTGGGAGTGATGTCCAAATTAGGAAATGTGCATCATGTAGCAGGTGGATGTGACTCCCCTCATTGAGACCTGCTGATAGACGTCACAGTGGAGCAGAGGAGAGAGACTGAGATAGCAATGTAACCAACCTGTGCACTGGTATTTAACATGTTTTTTTTCTTCCCAAAAACAAATCATTTTTAAAATATTTGTATGAAACAAATATTCATTAAAAAAAATAAATAAATAAATAAAAAACGCATCCAGCAGACACACAGCAACATTAGTCTTCATTTGGAATCATTCTGGTCACCTGATTATTGTTAGGTAAAGGTGTCATTCAGTACATGTACAAACACATCTCTAACATTGAATCCTCATTGTCACTGACTGAATCACTAGCTTGTGGGAGTGGAGATGATGTATGTGAAAGAGTGCCAGTCAAATCTCAAACAGTGAAAAACAATGTAGAAAACATGATGTAAATATGACATTTTAAGTCCCATGCTTCATGTACATCATGATTTACTCGCTAAGTGTGTTTCCATTGTCACATTTTGCTTTTATCAACACGCCAACTTTTCCACCTCAGCAAAGTGTTATGACCTTTTTTGAGATTTTTTTTTCTAATTTTCAATGTTTCCATTTTTTTATGCGTTGACTACTCAGCTATTAACTTTATAACAGTGCTAACTGAACAAAATAACAGGTTGAACAAGCAATATATTGAACTCTCTACTGAACTTAAGACAGTTAGAATCAGCAGTGAACATCACAGCATTATGAACTGTATTTACACCATTCCGTACATCAAAACTATCTGTCACTTTAGCTGCTAAATGCTCCACTGTGTTCACTAGCTAGTCTCTAGTCTGTCTGCTGTTTGGCGCTGGGCAGGTAGTGAACAGTGGGCTTATCAGAGCTTTTACACTGAAAATGAGAGTAGAGTTTACAGTCTGGAAAACCCAGATAATGAATTATAAAGAGACTGAAAAGCTCCGTAGAGATGAGGAGAATAATGGGACTGTCCTCCTAAGAAAAGCATCTGTACATCACTCAGATGACTTAATCAACCAATATTAAGTGTACCTGACAAGTACCTCTAGTGGCCATGTGAATTATGATCATTGTCTTTCAGGAGTCTTTTCTTCTGTGATGTTATAGTGCTGCATAGTTACTGCTGAGGACACTGAAGTCATGTCCTTTGTTTTTTTTGGGAATATGGGATTTTTTTTTTTGTTATAGTTGTATGCATTTGCGGACATATTGATAAACAATGTCATTTTGCTGATATGGGGCAAAAAATCATGAAATATGTTTTGAAAGGCAATGACGATAATGACAATTGGTGATAAATCCCTGGGTTTGCCACCACAAGCAACCCCATTCACATTATACATAGTAATTTCACCATTATTAATATAAGAAAATATATATGTTAATGCAGCTTTAAATAAATATGGTCAAATTAATTTAGCAATACAACAACATGGCACAGTAGAATGTTTATTAGAATTTTCTATCAAAAATATCTGTTTGTAAATTAGTCTTCAAAAACCCATATCAGTCAAACCCTACTCATAAAAAGAAATTAGTATTACCAACCAAAAAGCTTAGAATAGAATAGAAGGTCAGAGGTTTGCACCTACAGAACAATAACTGTGTGCAATTGGAAACAACCTCTTCAGCTTTGCTTCAAGCATTAAGCAGAAAAAAAAGACATTCACTGTATTTCTCCCTCCCCGCATGATGTTCACAGGCTAGTACATACTACTACCAAGTAGGTTATCCTACACACTTAATCATATTAAATATTAAAGAGGGTTCTTTAAATAAAGCAGTGCTGTGAAAATTAGGCCCTCCACCATCACTTTTTTCCTAATGCAGCAGGGAATACAAGCGAGTGAGAAGAAGTGGGGGAAGGAGAGAACATGTGTTTGTACACGTACGTGCAGCAGTGCTGTACAATAATGTTAAGTGTGCTGATGAGTGCTGTGTTCTCTACTGGCTTCACTCTGCCTGGAGTTCCTTTTACAGAGAAAAAATACTGTATATATCTCTTGGTATAGTGTTGAATTGTTTGCACATGTTCTTGTGTGCAGATGATATGAACAGCACAGTAACCTGCTAGTGTAATTAGTTGGAAGAGGAAGAGTAGGTCTGGTGATATTCTATATATTTCGTCTTGGGAACAAATCTCATGTGTAGACCCAAATCCAGAATGAATATACCCTACGAACAAGTACGTGTGTATCCAAAACCTGATATATCTTATTCCTCTGTGTCATAGAGCTCGTTGCCCAAAAATGACTGAAAACACATCAATGAGCCACATTATTGCACCGGGTGATATGTTCCTTCATTACCATCAACACACACACTGCACGCACTCCTACTGCCACAAGTACTCACTAGAGCAGAGAATGTGGATTCTTCCACCGCTAAAAATAGTCCCCAACAAATGTAAATTTTACCCTATTTGAGTAACGTTTGCTAAACTACAGTGACTAGCTGTTTTAGGAAATTACTTTTTTTTGTTTTGTTTTTTTCCCTCTGAGTACCTTCTACATAAAAATGTGTATAAATTAAATACTGTCAGGCAGAAGTTAGTCATTTATATCATTCTTTTTTGCACAAACTGGGCATTTTCTTATTTTGATTTTTTCTGTATTTAATTCATTCTCATTGACAAAATAACCGTCATAACTATAATAACAAGAGTCCCAGTGAGTCAGTAAAACACAGGTTGTTTTTTTACATTTGTCCATACATATTTTCATTGTATGCATTATTGGGGCATGCTACAATAATTTCAAATAAACTTTATTATTGATCATTTTTTACTTCTTTTTTTTTTAAATTTCAAGTATCAAGTAAGTGCTTTTGGGGTCACTGTTGACTGCTACAATTTGTGAAAGGTTAAAAATGAAACTATATGAAGATTTACATCTTCAGTAGGAAACAATGAGCTTGGGGCTGAAAGCCACACACAGGAGACACATTGTTGGTTTTGGTCTTTTCATGGGATTTGTTGACAATAATAAAATGAATAATAAGATGAGTATATAGCATTGGCCTTGTCTTCCCATGGAAACCATTCGAAGTGGATGTAGTATCATATTTCTAACATCCCTCAAGTTTGCGTACAGATGAGTCCATTAGCTCTTTATATCCTTGTTATTTTCTTCTTCCTAATAATAGCAGCTTGTTGGTAATGGTTTAATTCATTCCCTAAGCTGCTTATATGAAACGTAGCCTCTTCACTATTTGATTATATGCTCAATTCAACTGTATAATCTATATTCATTATATATCATCCCAAGCACGTTGTCCTGTCTACTCAGAGTAATGCGTCGCTCTCACTCTGACATCAGTGACGCTTAAACTGCTCCACAAAGGGCTTTTATTTTGAAAGAGGAGCAGAGGGCAAAGAAGAGTGTGGAGCAGAATCATTTGAAGTACAGCTGTAGGATGTGTTCACTCTGTTGACAGATGTGAAGTGAAGCTGTGCAGCAGCCAGACATGTTGAACAGGTTTCAATAATCTGCCAATCACTGGTCAAGACTTCGTCTCTCATTCAAGAGACATTTCTAAATTGGTTTGTTCTCTGTTTATTATCATTTCTCTTTATGACAATGAATGGATGCTAGCTGTCATGAGTTGGATATCATACGTTCTTATGTTGCCACCTGATGCAACACAGTGTCAACACAGTATGCCTCTGGAGCTGCTTAACAGCTGGAGTGCTGCATGGGCTTACATACAGTAATGTTGTAAATGACTGCAATCTATGAAATCCATCTAGGTGTTGTAGTGTAATGTATGGTACACTGATAACCAGTGATGGAAATTAGCTAAGTACATTTTCTCAAGTACTGTATTTAAGTGCAGTTTTGAGGTACTTGTACTTTACTTGAGTATTTAAATTTTCTGCTACTTTGTAGTTCTACTCAAATGAAATAAAACAATCTTCTAAATTACGCTGCATTATTTAAGATTAAACCAGCCGCTCCCAAACTTCACATAAAATCAGTGTGTAGTTGTGTCTACTTGTCATGTTTCAGATGTCTGTGAGTTGTTAGCTGCTCTAAACTTTGTTTCAAATAAATAAAACCCAAAGAGGTAAAACTCCAGTATATCATGAAAGCACAAAGACGAGAGAAGAGGTTCTGAAATGAATCCAAATGTATATAGTAGAATTTAGGTTTTTCTTCTACACAAATTATCATCTCACAATCCCTCAGATTTATCTGGTGACTCTCATAAAGTCCTGAGGATCAAATAATAACCATAAAATGCTGCTTATACACTTATTCATCAGTATGAATAATGTACTTTATTAAATGTATTTAATAGTCAGAGCCCAATATTCTGCAACACAAGTACTTTTACTTTTAATACTAAGTAAATTTACCTGGTAATACCTCTGTACTTTTACTTACCTAGGATTTAAATGCAGGATTTTTACTTGTAATTAAGTATTTTTACATTGTAGTATTGGTACTTTTACTTAAGTAAAGGATCTGAGCACTTCTTCCACCTTTACTAATAACTTTATACTAAATTGAATCATTTAGGATGACACTAAGATCTGAAAAATGACCCTTAATGACTTTAAAATCGTCACAGAAGCTGAATTATGCAAATAAATTTATTTATCTCATTAAATAAGGGTTTGTCAAAAGAGGCATACATTACCTCTCACTCTGCTGATTCCCATCCTTTTGTTCAGTTCAGTTCAAAGATTTGTAGTCACAGACTTTGTCATTTGTTCACAGTTGTTCTAACCATGTCACAGTTCAGCTACACTTCAGTTCATACTGCACGTCAGTAAGTGAAAGCATCATGGTTCATAATGCTGTGTCACACTGATTCTGACTGTCTTCATTTCAGTAGTACCCTGAACACAGCCAAGCACTGTTTGTGTGTGTGTGAGGTCAACAGCTCAGCTTCCAATTATCAGCAACAGAGTTATCATGTTATGACTGTTTCTGTCACTTTCACAGTAATTTAATAAGCTTTTAAGTAACAAACTGAACCCTGCCTGAGCTCTCAGTCACCACTGAGCAGAGTTAAACACCTCTATTTGTCATTTCTTTGGAATGATAAATTTGTGATAAAAAGCCTTTTTTGGTTACAAAGCCTTTTTCTAAACCCACCAGTTCCAAAACAACTTAGCCTGTTTCCCAGCAACAGGGAAGTTACTGGGTGAAAAGTTGAATTTTAATTCATAAAGCAGCTTCCAGACCAACAAAGCAAAAATTAGCTGCTTTAGTGATTGTTTGTATAAAATGCAAATCATGTTAATAACTTAACAATGCACATCATTGTAAGTGTTAGTGGTCTTGACATTTTTGATGAAAATCAAACTACTGCTGCAACACCAAGTCATATAAGTTTGTTGTGCTGGTTGTAAGCTCAACTCCCTACATAAATCTGTAGCAAAGATGGTCTTTTTAATTCGATAACTGCAGTTGATGTGATGGTGTCAGGTCACATGACCTCCTCATAAACGTGGACATGTCTTCCCAACTTTGAAAGATGTATAGTAGGGTCATGAGTGAGACTGCTGACTTGAGTTTACTGTGTATTTAGTATAGCCGATGATAGCAACCAGAGGTTAAGAGACAAAACTGTAAATGGAATAAAGAAAAAATCGAGAGGCTGAATAAGGTCAGTACAGTCATTCAGTGGGAAGAGTGTCCTGATTGGATAATATGTGGATGGTGATGAGTATCATTCATAATGAACATCCCCCAAATTCACAAACCAAAAGGATGATAGAAAACAAGAACAACAAAAAACAATAAAAAAGCAATAAATTAAAAGTGATTCATCAGTCTATAAACAATCCCCACACAGAAAGGATTCCAGACCCTCACTCCTTGATATAGGATCATTGTTATTATTAAGACACATTATCATACATCTCACATTGCTCCGGCTCCTATACATTTTTCTTTAATGGCACTGTCATTTGTTTGTTGAATGACTCTTTGATCCATGCATCCATCCATTTTCTGCTGCTTATATGGGACCAGGTTGTGGTGGCATCAGACTGAGAAACCCAGACATCCTTCACCCTGGCAGCACCCTCCAGCTCCTCCTGGGGGATCCCAAGGTGTTCCCAGGCCAGAAGAGAAATGTAGTCCCTCCAGTATGTTCCAGGTCTGCCCCGGGGTCTCCTACCAATTGGACATTCCTGGAACACCTCCAGGGGGAGGCGTCCAGGAGGCATCCTAACCAGGTGCCCAAAACTACCTCAGCCGGCTCCGATGCAAAGGAGCAGCGGCTCTACTCTGAGCTTCCCCCAGATGTCCAAGCTCCTCATCCTATCTCTAAGGCTGAGCCCAGACACACTCTAGAGGAAACCTATTTTGACCGCTTGTATCCATGATCTCAGTCTTTCACACCACTATTTTTCTTGACCTGCATTTGGAGACCACAGTTTAAGAAAAATATTTTCTGTTTTCACAGGTATGAAAAAGTGTATATAAAACACAATTTTGTGTTTGTTCACAACATCTGTCTCCTTCAGTTCCTCGCATATTTGAAACTGTCTTTACTGCACTCTGTAGGAAAGTCCCTCACTGCACATGCAGCTGAATAATGTATCTTATTCATTAAAATGCTGGTTCCTCCACAAACAACACGACTACTATCTCTCTCTCTCTCCTGTTTCATTTCTCGAAGCCTTTAGCCTGCACATATGGACTAATGGAACATCCCTCAGGTGGAGCGAGAATTCATAATTTACAAAGTGAGAAAAAAGTCTTCATGGCTACAGTGCCGCTCTGGCAGAGAATGAAGATTCTGTTAGCGCAGATGAACCTAAGCCAAGTGTGCTCACTGTGTGACATGCTCAGTATGATGGAGTCGATCCAAGTATGGCAGCACTGAGAGACCTCCTGAGGCCCTGCAGGCATGGCTCTGTGTGTGTAAATGTGCGTGTGTACATGTCTGTATGTGTCCATTACACTCACACTCACATTATTAATGCATTTAGCCATGCATGTCCTACTTCTTCTCTGTGTGCTGCCAATATGGCGAAAACATACAATGTGTGACAACATGGGTTTTATGCTTCATGCTGACTTTAGAAGCATTGACATGAGAATGAATCAATGTCACACCCTTTGCATGATGAAAACTGCCCTCAAGTCAGGGATAGGAGGAACATGTGCTGTCCTCTGTACCTGGAAATATAACCATATCATATAACCATATAACCATGGTGAGTAAGTGAAGTAATAGTATTAATATGTCATTCTTTGTATTCTTGTCTAAGTGGGGAATCCTCTGCACCAAGAATATAACTAATATCTCTGGGAAACAGATATGGCAACACTTTATTTTATGTGTCCACAATTTCCTAATAATAAGAAACTTCCTGGACAGAACTAAGTAATTTGGTACTAATTATGAGGGGGAATGAAAACACTTCAATTGATACACTTACAATTAATGACTTCCAATTATTTGCCATTGTAACCCATACGGCAGTGGTGTAACCAAAAATCTTATTGTAGGTGGGCAGAGAGAAAATTAGGTTGGCAAAAACTAGGCAACTATTACCATCCTTGTTAAATCATTGGTGTTTAATCAAGTTACATTACAGGCTCTAATGCCAACAAAGTGGAGAAAATCATTACACCTGATGGAGGGCATGGCCACACAGCACTGCCAAATAATGGTGCATGCATGCACACACAGACAGTGACGACACAGCAGCAGCATTAACATTAAACCCTACATATACACACACACAGGCAAAAAATATCAACAAACTAACTGGACATAAGAGTATAACAGTCTGACACAGCAGACAAATAACCACACAGTTACACACCTGCAGAAGTAGCAACATCCACTCCTTATAGGGTCTGACCCATATGTACAATAAACTGAAACTAAAACTAAACTAAAATATGAATAGTTTACCTGTGATGATTGCACTACAGTCCATTGAGCTAGTCTGTTCTCTCTCAGGGACTGACATATGTCGAGAGTGATATCACTGTACAGCTTGTCATGTACGGTGTGAAGGTGCTGTACAGCACCACTCATCATGGGAAAAAAATGTCACTGGGGCCTAAATTTACATCCAGTTCTTCATCAAGTGATGGAAAGTCCTCTCTAGTGAGCTGTCCATTAAACAGCTGAACAAACTTTATGCTCAACATCCCTCACAGCTGCTAAAAAGTGGCTGCTAACAGGTTGTTTTAGCAGTGAATTAGCAGCTGCGCTAGTCTACTCACAGATCAGCTCTGTCTTGTAGAAGGTGAATTTGAACTTTTTCTATTCCTCATGGCACGAAGTCAAGGAAAGTGTTTTGTTTCACCGTTATATGAACCTGAGGCTAACTAAAATAGAGTTTACTTTACTCTGCCCTGCAATGCTCCACTGAGTGACTGAGTTATAAAATCTAGCTGCTGCCAGCCAGAAACAGAATTATCTTCAAATGGGAAAGAAGACCCATACCAAATAAAAAACGTTTTCTTTTCAGTAGTCACATAATCTAGACAACATTAAAATATTTGTTGACTGGTACTCATTCATTCAGCTTTGACCCTGTGTGATTGAGTGGCTGCCCCTGTAGGTGGGCCCAGTTATGCCCACCCATGGTTATGCATATGCCAGAGAGTCTTTTAATTATTGCACAGCAGGTCAGCTGATCATGCAAAATGATGCTGAACTAATGAGGTAATCACTGTGCAAATGCATGCACACAACAGCATCAGAGAAGCAGTGAATGAAGCCCCAAGAAGAGTGTTCATGTGGTCAGAACATGATCTGTCGTGATACAGATCAGTGTCTTTGGGTATTGATGCCTCGGGGCATGAAGGATGTCAGGAAAAAGACAGACCAGAACTAAAAGAGGCAGCCCTTCCCACCGGCCATGAAAGGAAATGGACAGTTTTGGAATTAATGGTTTTGTCTTCTTCCAGATATGGGCAGACTGCGCCAACCTACGTGTTCACACTATTGTGTTTCAGAACACTTTTGTTATTCTGAAAGGATAGGAATATTTAGAAACTGCTCCCAAACCTTGTTAATGTACATGCCACCTAACGACCTTCACGGTAACTTTCTTAGACAATGATATAAGTAACACTGTATAATTGCATCAAATTATTTGATATTAACCACCAGTGTATTATTTAGCTACAGTTTGATTGCTGGGATCATAGACCTTAAATGTGTTTCGCTGCAACATAGTTTTAGCTACAGATTAGAAAATTAAGGTTTATTGATTTTATTCTGTATTTATTTGGTTAATCAATATTATGCAATTTCTAAATGCTTTCCCACTGGTTTTTATGATATGTCAACATTGATGACAGAAATGACTATCCAATTGCAAACACATAGCCTTCAAATATTCTCCCTAGATAGGATGGGAATAAAATTGGGCTCTTCCTCAAATGGCTCCAGCACTTTGTGTAACACGCCCCTGAGAAGAGACCACTCATACTCATCATGGACCACTACAAGAAACATGTCAAAAGATGTCATGTACTGCAGAGAAAACAAGGTTGAAATACTCTGCTTACCTGCCCACAAAACACATGTCCTTCAAGCCATAGACATCGCCGTCTTCAACCCACTGAAGACAGCCTTCTCCACCATGGCTTCCAGGATGGGTCTGGTGTGAGGGGGTCTTGTGGTGGGGAAGACGCAGTTTTCACCTTTCCTCAAACATGTCTACCCCACTCCTGTCATTGTCCAAAATATCATGGCTGGGTTCCGTGAGGGAGACATCTTTCCTCTGTCCAGGGAGGCTGTGGATAATAATGTTAACATTAATACAATGATAATTCATCCTCTAAGTTACTTGCATTTCGCTTAAAAGTGTGCAAATGAGTTTTAACCATGCTTTACTCACTAGGTGGTGAGAGTGCTCCCATCTGCACATGGAACTGATGCCACTCTATCCATCGCTCCCCTCACTCCCTCAGCCACACCACCCGCCACTCCACCTACTCACACCAACACACCAGCCACTCTCTCTGCCACTCCTACACCTTGCCCCATCTGTAAGAAGATGAGTCCAAAAATCTACCTGGTTCCTGAGAGTGTGGCCTCGCCCCCTGTTGAGAGAAATTTTCTCTACTTTGATGAAGATGGCCTCCTTCACTCCTCTTTCAAACCATCTGTACTCCCTATCCAAAAAAGCTTGTATTTATACCTCGGGGCACTGACACTTTACTCATTGAAGAACTTAAGAACTAAAGTCTCAAGGTATAGTAACTTACCAGAAAAAAATAAAAAAGACAGTGTCAAGCAATCTTGCCTGGTCACACACCTCAAATATTGAATTGTTAAACTTATGCATTGGGAGGACTTGGTCTCAGCTATGTAAAAACATTTATGGTGATGACGCCATGTGCCCAGATCCCAGCAAGTTGTGTACAATGTTATCATAACTGATAGAAATGGAAATAAGACCAAAGTTATAATAAACCTCTAGCTGTTGTACTATGTTAATATTTTTATCATATCGTCTCATACATAATACATCTCATACACAATACATTTTTTACAGAATCTACTGATAATTCAAATCATATTTGATGATTATGATATATATTCATGTATAAGCACTGAGACTTAAACAATACAACTGCCTAGGATCATTTGAAATCATTAGAGGGAATTTTGTATAATTTTCTGTGCCGCCATCTTGTTCTTGTCTGAAGCAGAGAACGTGTACACGCAATGAATCACCACATTTGTGTGTAATGTTTCATCTTGCAAACACTGGCTCGGCTCACTCTTTCTATTTCTGACATCATGTGAGCGCTGCATCCCACGCAGTGAGCCCTGAGGCCCACTGAGATCCAGACTCACAGTCAGTGTGACATAATACGACTTAATGACCGCAGCCCACTCTGATGCTACGCAGGCATCACCGCTTCACCACCTTATCTTGTTTCCATTTCATCAGCCTGCCCTGACCCTGTTTATAATGAATACTGTGCTTATGTCAGTGTTAAATCTGTCCCTCCAGAAGCTGAAATGAACTCTCTGTTGGGGAGTAAAAGGGAATTCTACCTAGAGTTGTGTCTTTGCTCTGTACATATCCACAATCAGGAAACCTTGCTATTTAACAAGACAAGTGAGTGTGTGGAGAGTCGATGTGGATGATTGCAAGTGCTGCTCACTGAGATCGATTTCCAGCCAGTGACTCATCAGCCATAGAACTCTGGGGGCCAAAAGGGCCTTGCTGAGAATCAGGATGAGCGGACAGAAAAGAGTAGGATTCATCAGTCCTCCTCATAATAATATTGTACAATTTATGGCCCTGCGAGAGCGGTTATATTAAAACAGCATTAACCCTAATCCCAGAGTTAATTTTGACAGGCATTTTAAATTTAGTTTTAGTCTAAGTCACTTACTGAAAATTGTAGTTGGTTTAAGTCACATTTAAGTCTGTTTTGTTTTGTTTTGTTTTGTTTTAGTCCACATTTAGTCAGTGGAACTCAGTTTTAATTTTAGTCATATAAAATGAATGCATAAAGTTTGCTAGAAATAGTGCAATACAATCATATTTCCTTCACAGGTCGTATTTATTTTCTGCATTATATTATTTACAACAAAACAATCCTTTATGGCCTCTGCATATTTGGTTGTGCAAAACAATCTCATCTGACATTACTGATGTTACAGATGTTATAGTAATTAAATTAAGAAAAAGCCCCTCTGGCACCATGTGTGATGAATTATAGGACATACACACACAGACACACACACACACACAAACACACACACACACACACACACACACTATTTTCAGCCATACGTACTCACATCCTTTCTATGAGTGAGATGAAAAGATGAATATCATCATCATGTCTGTGTGTTAAGTATATGCAGCTGTAGATACTGTAGTACACGGTTAGCCCAGCTTAGCATAAAGACTTACCTTGCAAGGCAGCTGGATTCGCAAGACCCATCATGGCAGTTATGCGCTCGTGTCCGAACCACCGATGGTTCAGACCAGTCGGCGTCTAGAAGTACACTTGTTCGATTTGTTTGTTTTTTTCCTTCTCCATTCCCTTATTATCCCTAAAAATATACTGTCTCACTCAACATGTGAATTTACGCACATTTAAACATATTAAGCACATTTAATCTTGAATGTATGTATGTATGTATGATCTATGTTCTATATGTCAGCAGGTGTGTTGCAAATTTCCCTTGCGGGACAATAAAGTATATCTTATCTTATCTTAACATCTAGCCTGGCTCTGTCCAAAGTTCCAAAAGCTGTGTCAAAAGGTGTCACATACATATATGTTTTGCTTATTATAGTAGTATTTGTGAGTAGTCAAACGGGTGGAAATTGGTCCACTTTCATAACTGATGCACAAAAAAACTATGAATTAAATGTGGTTTGTGGACCATGTGAAATGTCATTGCATGATCTCAATAGCTAGAAATGCTGCACTGAAGAACTTGTTAATGGCTCAAACATACAATTTGACATTTAAAATGAAAAACTGTTGTTTTTGTTGTTTGGGTATGGGTTGCGAACAAGATACAGCATTAGTCAGCTTTCGAGGAGTTGGTAGGTGTATTTTTGAACTTTGGACAGAGCCAGGCTAGTTGTTTCCCTTGCTTCCAGTCTTCAGGAGTGGATTAAGTATTTAGATCCTTTACTTAAGTAAAAGTATCACTACATCAATGTAAAACTACTCCATAACAAGTAAAAGTCCTGCATGAAAAATCCTACTACAGTAAAAGTACCACGTGAAAGCATGTGAGAAGTTTAGAGGGAAAAATCACTATTTGGTGGAGCTGTTAACAACTCATAGACATGTGAAATGTGACCCCGACTACACACTGCTTTTTGTAAGACATCAAAACCAAAAAGGTTGGAAAACACTGGTTTTATCTTGTCAGTGTATTGTATTTTAAAAAATTGTTAGGGTTCAAACCCCGAAGGGGTAGAACCCTTCTGAGCTTGTGCCTGTTTATTATCAATATTATTATTATTATTATTTGTTGTCCTCTGCCACAGCTCAAATTGCCATGAGCTGGAATGAGCTAAAACCTAGAAAATGATGTGCATGTGCTTTCCAAGAAACATGAGCTCAATCAGCCAGATAGTGGCTCTGTAATTAATGCCCAGAAATGCAATTTTGGAATCAGCCACGCCCCTCACACGGTAAGTCCAATTAACTTGAAATTTCATGCACAAGTTCAGCTCACTGCTCTACAAAAAGTCCCTCGGACTATAAAAGTCTGCCATGATGGATTTTTTGCTAATATGCATAATGTGAAAAACAGTAATGGAATTTTTACTCATTCAACACCAAATTTGGTATATGGTCTTGGGGGACTGAGATACACATTTCTATTATAAATAAGCAAGATCAGTCGAAAAACATGGCTGCCATCAACCAAAATATCTTCGCAAAGGGCAGGGTTTAGCAAATATTGGCCATAACTCTTTAATCATTTGTCCAATCATCATAAATTTTGGTACAAAACTTCAGTCCGTGATTGGGAATAGGTCTAACAAAGCATTTTGAGCCTGATCCATAGGGGATACCACAAATGCCACAAACATGAATCTGAATTTAGATAGAATTTCACCAAAATTGGTGTGTATGCTTTGGAGCAAGTATTAACCAACATCTGAAGTGCAAGTGGGCATGGCCTATCCCATATTTGCTCATAACTCAAGATGCCTTTGAGCAATCCTGATTAAACTCACTGGAGGCATCCTGTGCTATCTCTTATCATACACACCGAGTTTCGTTCAAATCCGATGAAGGGGGGACAAATGGTGGAACTTTGAGTGCGCAATTATTGAAATGCTGCAGGCTTTCTGATGATGAAACAAGTGTTTGAATGGTCTCACTCTTTCCTTAAACAGAATTAAACAAGTTGAAGTGACTTTGCTCACCTTTGTGAAGCCTGAGGCCAGATAGTTTTTGTTTATGGCTTTAATTTTTGACGGTCAAGCTGCTTCCTTCTGTTGAGTGCAAAAGAGTTCAAACCCATGAATTGCTGCTTTAGGCTATATTTATATTATCTATTGTGTCAAATCTTCATCTGAAAAGTAATTTGTAGGAGTAATTCATTGCTTTTGTGTTAAATTTTCACTCGTAAGACGGAGCACCACCTCCATTAATGAATTAATTAGAAGGAAATAATTAAATCAAATTACTCAGCCTCATAACCAAGAATCTGAGTCATTTCCATTACATTGACCTCTGTCCTCTACTTCCAAAGAACACAGACAGACAGCTTCTTGCTGATAAATTAGGACATTTATTTATAGCTAAATGTCTAATGAATACATGATAAGGAAAATAATCAAACAAAGGAATAACAGATGAGATAAATGGTGAGATAAACCTTTACTCAGTGGACGATAGTGAAGTGAAGTATGTGACTCAGAGTTATAAAAGAATGGTGGGACACAGAGGGAAAATCAGCTTCTCTAAGGGAATTAACTTATTTCTTATTCAACATCAACTCTTAATCGCAGAAAGCTACGGGTCATACCTAATTTGTTGGGGTATTGTAGAGATGACACTGTTTCAGCAGGTCCTGAAGTTAGTGTGCAGGCTTCCTAGCGGGATGCAGGCCTGTTAGCCTGCAGGGCTACACCATGAATATGCCCCCGGGGCTGCTATGCTCCCAGGCAACTCCATGGATGCAGTTGGGTAGCTGAGCAGTGAGCCCGACAGCAGGGCCTCTTAGCCAGTATGGCGGTCGTGCTTCAGGGCCAACGGCAGAGGTCCTGGCCGTAGCGTTGCTGGCAGTTCTCCAAGGAAATCAGATGTTGACCAGTAGTCAGCTGTCTGGTAGTAAGGTCTCTGTGATTTCTGGTGATTCGTGGTTGAAGTCGAACAGATCTTTCTGGCTACACTGACTTCTTATTCCATTGGCTGGATGATGGAAGCTTCAAAGAAAGAAAATATGATAAACCAAGAGGCTTAATGGTACACAATATAAGAAACAAAAGAAAACAATTATTCAATTTGATACTGAGGTACTCTGAGGCTTGTTTAGCAAAAAGGTTAAACTGTACACATACTGGGCATGGGAAAGATACTTCCCAAACCTCTAAAGAATATTAATTCCCTTGTTCCCAGTTTGGGACTTTCCTAAGATAGCGGCTTGTCCTTTGTGACTAAAATGATTGCTCATATTTCCTGTGAATTCTAGTGAATTAATTCAATTGAGTTTTTACACGCAACAAATCACATACTTCAAACATCACTATGGTCACTCATCAACAGTGATTTTAAATATGGATCGCAGGTTACAATGTATTACCCAAGCATTCGAAAAAAACATGGATTAAACAACAATATCTCAAGTATCATTAAATCAGTGGCCTAACATTCCTCACTACTTTAACTATCAAAATAATTTCCACTATTACTAGTAAATACACAAATGGTTAAAGCAGCAATTAGCTGATCACACAATATAAGACAAGATAGAATACAG
This sequence comes from Thunnus thynnus, assembly GCF_963924715.1. Taxonomy (NCBI): domain Eukaryota; kingdom Metazoa; phylum Chordata; class Actinopteri; order Scombriformes; family Scombridae; genus Thunnus; species Thunnus thynnus. Next base: position 26,033,030 of record NC_089537.1, read on the forward strand.
TCTTAAATAAAACTCACTTGTATATTTTAGTGTTCAAAGATTTCACTATCCATAGTCAACAGATGGCAGTGTTGCCACACGGTGAGGAATGTATTAAAATAGAATTCTATTAATTCAGTTATTTTATATCATACAGACATGGGAGTCAGACGACCTTTCAAGAAACATTTGCTAAGTACTACTAGCTGTTACTGAGTAGTTAGACAGATAATTCACATTGATTCAGACTTGGTTCAAACAAAGAGAATATAGGGAAATCACTTCAGGAACGCACCCTTGGATTTATGACAGAGGTCTGGAGATAAGCAAAACCCAGAGTGAGGAGAGAAAAGAGGGAGGTGTGGGTGTTTGTGTGTGTGGGTTAACATGGGGACAGAGAGAGAGGAAGAGAATGAGAGAGAGAGACTGAGGGTAGTTTCTTAAAGGGAAAATTCATTGCTGTGAATATTATGGTTTCTTAAAACTAGGTCACCTATGTAGTAGAATTGTGCATTTATTCTTGAAATTGGCACCCTACGACAAGAGAAAACTGAGAAAAAGGCTGAAGATTCCCCATACTGCTCTTAAGGGGGAATCCTACAACAACCAGAATGCATTGCACGCGTCCCATCCAATCAGACTGATTGACTCTACTGACATTTTTACGGCCAGTAGAACAGCCATTTAGCAAAGGCTGAGCAGCGTTATATCTCTTTACTGAGGCTTATTTTTATTTACAAAATGTTTTTCCTCATGAAGTCTGGATATATCGTACCAATGTGCAAGAATCATAAAACAAACAGTGTGCTGGAGACAGTTATGTCGATCATTGCAAACTTACTGAGAGCTGCACAGCTGCACACAAGCCAGAGTTCCTGATGGACAGAACACCACAGAGTCTGCCGTCTCCATTTCAGCTTGTTTTGAGATGTTGGGAAGGATGACGGGGTGAAAAACTGCAACCAAACATTGTGTCTTTAATCTATTTTTGATGACAAGGAGCCAGACCCTGGCTTGTACTCAAACTGGATGCAGCCACAAAAGTTTACTGACAGGTAAACTTAACACTGTCACTGCTCACTGTTCTGTATTCAGAGTTAAAGTCCGATATATAATATTCTGTCACGAAGCAAAGTCAGATTTACCAAGGTGCTGAAAAGTTTGTTGCAGTGCAGAGTTTTTTTCGTCTGCTTCCATTCTGTCTGACAATCCTCATCGGTCACTGGTCAATGCTGCAAAGCTACCCTGTAATCTGGGTGAATTATTTTATCCTGACGTGAAAAAGTGCATTTCAGTCTCTTAACTCAAGTAACTCAACTCTCTGTCCATGTGGATGTGAATCCTCCTGACTTGAATTCTTTTCTGTGTTCCTAAACTGACCCAAGTGGTCATTAAGTGTTTTCATGACCTGTTGTTAATTTCCTTATCTTGTCAGCTATGGTCTCTCAGGACATTGAGAGCACCACTACTTGGTCTGGCCAGCTTCATTTTTGTCACCCCCACTGGGAGAGGTGAAAGGCCAACTTTTGCAGATCTTGGGAGTCTCTGAAAGGGTCTATTCAACCCACAGTTGTCTCTTTAATGATTCAATTCAAAAGAGAGAGGGTTATCCTCCCTACAAACCAAAGCTGTCCGATAAATGTAGTGAAGTAGAAAGCACAATATTTTCCTCTGAAATGTAGTGGAGGTGGAGTGAAGTATAAAATAGGATCAAATGGAAATACTCAAGAAAAGTACAAGTACCTCAAAATTGTACTTAAGTACAGTACTTGAGTGAATGTTGTTACGGCTGGCTCAAACACCATACATAATAATGGACACCACACCAGTAGGAATGTACTACATATGAATTTATTAAAGTAACTTAATGAAAATGGATGAATAAGTGAAGACCAGATACCTAGCACCAGAAAGGTGCTGCTGCAGAAGGACGGAGAGAGAGAGAGAGAGAACTGAATAAAGAGGACCTGCCTATATAGACTGAGCCCACTAATCAGCACAGGTGCCTGCCAGACAGATGATCAACCTGAAGGGATCAACAGGAAACACCAAAATAAAACAGGATGTAACAATGTACTTAGTTTCCACCGTTACCAGTCTTTTTCTCCAACTAGAAGAAGAAGAATCCTTTCAGATAAAAAGTCATTATGAAAAAAATTCCCTTGCACGTGAACTGTGTTTACTAGACTGGTGTTCATCAGTACAAGTGAACAATGAAAGATTTAAAAAGGATTTTAAATCTGCTGTGTAAGTGTCTTCAGATAATGCCACTGAGTGCATTGTCAACACGTCTGTGTCCTCTGAGAAGAGGGATTTTTTGATAAGAATACTTGATTCTCTATGTATCACACCACACTTCTTGCCTTCATCATCTGACAAGAGCAACACAACATTTGCCTCATTAAAACCATCCTCGCAGGGCTGATTGTCAGTCATCTCCACCTGTTACAGTCAGCCAAACCCCCTGCAGATGCTGGTTTCAATGTAATTGACAGTGCAGGGGATTTAGCCTATGGTAATGGGAATGCATACTCCTAAACCTCTATTCCCTATCCCCTTACCTACCCGCCAATCCACCCACCACCATCCTCTGTCTCTCTGTTTCTTTCCCTCTCCTCTTATTCTTACAGAAGAAAAAAAGGATGAAAGCGGCAACCCTGGTAGGTGCCTAGAAGTCTCAGGAGGTAGATTACTGACACGGCAGTAAGTAATCAACCTCCCATTCAGCCTGGCAGCCTTTCGTTCATGCACAGTATGGCAGGACTGTGAGAACGCTGCATCTGCTCTGTACATAAGGCTGCTGTTTCTGCTGGATGAACGGATGGTGGGAAAAGATACAGATGCTAGGAAGGAATGTAAATTTGATTGCACCCTTTATCTTCCTGTGGTATTCCTAAAAGTCAAATGCAAATGAGTGTGATGAAAGTATTGTGACATGCAGTGAAAGATTAAGACATGCCTTGTTTATTTGTGTTTGAATGTTCTCTGATGATAACACTTTTAAATCCAGGAAAGTGTGTACCTTCTTACACATTATAAAAATCAGATTTTGTATCATAACTATATTAATATATAACTATGTAGAAGAACATTTCAGCATATGAATTGTTTTGGTCTAAAAAAGCTGCTACACATATAACCTACAATTCTAAAAAGAAGTCCTCCAAATTTAACGACCAAATATGTTGTTTGACCATGTGACTCCAGAACGACACATAGGAGCATCTTCTGATCTGGCGCCCATATTGGCAAATAATAATGAAATAATGATGTTTTATGATGTGACAACACTGTGGATAAGGTCTGGTTAGTTTAGGGAAAGATCATGGTTTGGGCTAAAATGATCACTTTGTTAAGGTTAGATAAACATGTGGTGTGGGTTAAAATGACTACAATTGAGTATGTATTGGTGACTAGGATAATTATTCAGAAAGTAAGAGCCACTGTGTTGAGGACATCAGAATGATAATAATCTTTCTGCTTGAACTTTACACTAACAGCTCCCTCTCTAAGCTTGTATAATTTTATTGCTGAACTGTAACTCAGATGCAGTTCATGTGCAGATCTAAAGCATATATGAATCCAAACAAAAACCATGGAAGCATTTAGTGTGACAAACTGATGGAGGTGTAGGTGGTGCCTGGTGGTGTCCTGGTTGTGTCTGGCTGTGCTTTTAGGTGCAACCATATCTGTGCAAATAAAACATGAGTGGGCGTCAGACCTAATTCCTGGAATCAGTACCATTATAACAAAGTGTTATAACTATCTCATCACAACAGTGTCTCTTACCAAATACTGTGTTTTATAGCTTAATTGCTACTCAGCAGACTTTCACTAGCCTCCACACTCAAGATAACTACAAGAGCCACCAGTGGCCATATTCTCCTATCCAATCCTGACTAGCCAAGTTAGGAAGAACTCCTAAAAATAAAGGGTGTGTAAGCACTAAATTGAGAATAATTCACAAAGCATGTTAGGGCTAAAACTAGTTCCTCTGTCCGAGAGCAGTTAGAGTAAGAGTAAGTGATTCCTAAGTCCTGCTCACAAGACCTGTTCACAATCAGTCTACTGCTGCAGGTAATGAGCCTTATCACATCAGCGTTCTGAAAAAATACAACAATAATGATCTTTCAAAAGCATATTTAGATGGTGGGCTTGTTAATAACAATCCCATTAGTTGCACAAAAAATATAAACCAAATACTAACACTGGAGACGATGGTCTGCACAACTCTATATTACTTTGATACTGGAAAAATGCAGGCCAAATTGTTTACCAAACCAAAATGTGCTATCAGACCCCACACCTATCTGATTTAATTAATTCTGCACCTGTATGGTGACTAGTATTTTATTTCATATTCACTGACACAGGTGGCTCACCTGTCATCCAATCACTGTAGACAAAGTGAGTAATTTCATTCAGTAAACATGATGTCATCCATAGCAACAGTGTCAACCCTGTCCATTTTCTTAGCTTAGGAGTTCTCTCAGTTCTTTAGTAAAAGTCGCTCTCAGCTGCTTTGTGAATAGGCTTATTAGAAAACTCTTAGTGCTGTTTAGGAGGACTCCTAGAGGGAACATAAGATCTTTTGTGAATACGACCCCAGGAGAGTATGTGAGGTATCAAGTTTGAATTAAAATATGACCTTTTGATATATATCATCAATTAGGCCAATCATGGTCATTTTGTTAAACTCCGGAAGGCAATGCAAAAACACATCATTGCACATGGGAAGGACTGGGCGCAATATTATCCTATATTGAATTTTATTGTGACAGCATCATTATGCTGTATATTGTTGTCAAAATTATTGATTACATTCAAATCATCAATTGAACTATTATATTATTATCTATAGTAATCAAAATACAGCCACAACCATGCTGCGCCATACTTTGACTGAAGTCATGCTGGTTGTGTGCATGTGATTATCTGCGTGTGTGTGTGTCCATATGTGTGTTGGTCCATGTCCAGACTCAGCAGCACAGGGTGTAGTTGTACAGTGAGTGTGAGCGTTGCCACAGGGCTAAATGATGGTAATGGATCCAGAGACCTTCCATTATGTGAGCTGGGAGGACAGGCGAGACAACAGAGCCCTGCACTGACTAAGCAGCATGCTGTTCAACAGACACAGCTGCTGCTACGTCGAGGCTTATATTGATGATTATGGAATGATCCAAAGTACAACAGTTTCCTCATGAGTCTTGTCTGAATGTACAATATGTGGTCATTTTTCAACATTCGGCGCCACTATCCGGCTCAAATTCCCATGATCATTAAAAAGGTTAATCAAAACCTCAAAAAACTACTGGGCAGACTTCCTTGAAAGCTACTGTGGGTACTCATAGTCCCCACAGGATGAATCCTAATGTGTTAGTGACACCCTGACCTTCAATCCGGCACCCCCCTCAGGCCCCTGCTTCCTCTGTACACAAGTAGTATTTAGTACATGTCTAGAATTTGCAGAGTGCTCTACAGAGGATGATCTGTTGCTATTTTGGAAAGTCCAAGTGATGGACTTGGACCTTCATGCCTTTAGGCTGGCCCTCAAGAAGTTCTTGAACTGTCTCTTTCTTTACCTCGCGTTTTCTTTAGATCTTTAGTCTGTTATAAATTTTGTTCTTTGACCTAAAGTATGCGCACCTTTTTAATCCTTTTATTGAAAAGTCAAGTTATTATCGCTTTTAAAATTTTTAGCAAGAAACCTCATGTTTTGATGTGTAGCATTTCCCGTTTGAAGTTTATCCTACCAAAGTAATTACTCTAGCCAATGAAACAGAACAGCTAGAGTAAATTTTCTGATGCTCAACAAGATCACAAAGACTCAGCAAAACCCTGAGCTCAACGCTGGCTCACGTCACTTTGAAGAAGACAGCACCGCTTCAGCCTAACCACTGGTCGCCTGCCCAAACTAGAGGGCCACACAGATTGAAATAACCCTCTGTCAGGCTCACTAGCTCAGCAACAGATTCTTTCACTGCATCACCTGAAAGCTAAGCTGGTAACAAAGACTTTTCCCGGCAGTCTGAAAAAAAGACTACCCAGCTTCATCGGTGGTCCACCACAGCAGCGGCCCACACTCTGCCACAGCAGTCCAAGCCTGCACAACCCCAGCTAACAACAGCAACCAACACAACACAAGACCTGTTGAGACGACATCTCTGCAGCGACTAATCTTCAGAACAATGAGGCATAACATGACTTTGAGATCAAAGTTGATGTTGGATAAAATAAAATGATAAATAATGTCATTAGATGAGCTGAAGCCCTCTTAGCATTCCCTGATGCTATAACATTAAGTTAGGTTCAAGTCACACACTTCAAGCCACTATTTCCCAGTGATTTCAAGTTCCTGATACCATTTAAAGGCCTTATTATTCTTTGGTTTTATTATTCTCTTTGTCATGTATTAAGATGTTTTGTTATATTAGTAAATGTCTTCATTTATCTTAAGAACTAAATAATAATAAAAGTAAATAATAGAAATAATAGTTTTTGTTCTCTTTGCAGAGCTTTAAACTGCATATACACAGACCAAGAACTTTAAAGAAAAAATAGTGCTCAGCATTGTATCCTTGGAGTTTGCCAATGGGCCCCTCACAGTCACTTCAGCTACCCAAAAGTTTTAGAACTTAACAGTAAGTCAAGTTTTTATATAACCCACAAACTGTCTACAATAATGTCCAAAATTGCAAATCACAACGTTGGGCCTTTAATCTGCACAGCAGGCAACACCTTCTCTGCTTAGACTCATGATTTGGATAAAGAAAGAGGAAGGCTTAAACTGGAACATGAGTAAGTTTACATTTTAGTGACAGGCTTCCCTGTTTTCTGTTCTGCTCCTGTTTTAATTTGCTGTTGATGCAATTGTTGTGGGAAATCTTCAGATGGGCCAATAAATCTTCAGGTCACCCACAACTTAGTATTAAACTCAAAACTTATAAGGGAAAGACTCAAAGAAATACAAACTGGTAGAGTTCAATGTGAATAGGTTTACTCTGCATAAAGAGCAATACAAAGCAAACCAAGGCCTTGATCCCGGGATAAAGAACCTAATGAAAAATCATAAAATATTAAAGTATATACCTCTCATAACCCCTTCTAACGTGGAGCTTAATTGCTAAACCCCACCTCGCTTGATCTTAACACTCTGGTAATAATCCAGACATGACTCAGCTACTCAGCTACAGAAAAAGGTGTCACACTTCTCTAACAGGTCTCAGTTGAACTTGGCCTCTTCCACATTTCTCCCAATACACGCCTAGTGGCCTTCACTCATCACACACAGAAGATTAAAAAATGACATGACTGATTCTCCCCTTCTGTAGTCTCTTGGGAACTATCTCTTATAGATGTAAATGCTTTCTTTGCACAATTACTAGCCTATTCATGGAAGGACAGTTTACCACCACACAATACTCCCTCCATGTTTACCTGTTATCTTAATGATTTAAGTATAATGTTCAGTTACACAGCACTACAACAGGGTCATATGATACTCACCACTCTGATGTTCTCACTTTCTCTTTTTAACACAATTTATTGTTTTCATTCATAACTTATTTCAAGTTGCTTCCAATTTGCCATTTTTCAAGCATGTTAAAGTTACCATCATTGCAACTCAACAATAAAAGCCGTCCAACATGTCAAAGTTGGTTTTGAGAGATTTGAATTAATTACTGAATTAAAACAATATTTTGTGTTAAGAACAGAAACTGAGTCAAGTCAATTTTATTTGTAAAGCCCAGTATCACAAATCACAAATTTGCCTCAGGTGGCTTTGCAGTCTGTACCACTATACAACATCTTTTGTCTTTACACCCTCAATTTGAATAAGGAAAAAGTCTCTAAAAAAAACCTTAAACGGGTGAAAAAAATGGCAGAAACCTCAAGAAGAGCAACAGAAGAGGGATCTCTCTCCCAGGACAGACAGACATGCAATGGATGTTATGTGTACAGAATAGAACACAAATGACAGAAATACAGCATGGAACAAGGTAACAAAATCACATTGGATTTATAATATCTATGAAGAATGTGATGAAGAGGACGCCAAGCAACTCAGGTGCCACCAGAACAGAATAGGACCTGAGCCACGTGATCTCCATCAACATGGAGACCTAGAAGGAGGACAGACTACACATGCACACAAGGGAGACTCACACTACACCATTCACACAGAGCCGGCACCAGACAATTGTCACAGGTGGGCACTCCTTTTCCTTTTTTTTTTTGGTCATGGTTTGGATGTTTTTTTTTTTTTTTGTAGTGTAATGTAAATGAACCAGATTTATGGCTATCTATACATAATAGAAGAAATAACACAAAGTGGAAACAGCTTTTAGTGATCACATCTGTCCGGGTCAAATTGATCACTATAAGCAGATGATTGTTATAACTGGATTTTTTAATTTTATCTTTATTTCTCATGCAGAATGCCATCTAATTGACATTTGCATACATATTACATGAATATAAAGTAATAAAACAGGCAGCTTAGCTTTTTACTGAATTTTACTGACTGTTTCAAAATACAGAACACTGGTTGTTGTTTTGCTGCTGCATCTCGTTGGCTTGTTTTTGGCAGTTTGTCATGAGCCTCGAGGAGACTATGATTTTCATTGAGAGAAAATGACTTTCTTTTTCCCATCATGATTTCAATGTGCACATAGCACCAACCTTAGCAGACGGGTTACCGATGGGTTACCACAAGGCAATAATAATGCCGCAGCCGCTAAGTACACATGTATCATGTGAGTAAAGTAAAAAAAATAGACATACCATCGTTTTAAATTTTTTTCCATATGTTGTCATTTATGAAGAGAAAATCCCACAAAATCCCAGTTGGACAGGCATTGCCCCCCAATATCCCCCCGTGCCACCAGCTCTGCATTAACATACACGGGAGAAGAGAAAAAGAAAAGACATTTTTCACTGAGGTGAGAGAGAAGAATAAAGACATCATTCAGAGAGAAAGACATGAGAGGAGGCTGAACTCCTGCAGGATGGGGAAACAGATCCAAAACCTCAGGAAATGGCACCGACAGCCAGAGTGGTTCCAGGATGGGTGATGGTCCAGCAAGAGATGCCTGAGAGACAAAAGAGGACAGGAGGAGAAAATAGGGAGAGAAGAGAGAGGGAAGAGAGAGGGGCACACAGCTCGGATGCTCATGTGCTTGTGGGACAAACAAAGGTTAGAGAGATACAACGGTTATCAAAACAGTTGCAATAATCAATAATCTTGTCGGCAGGACAGCGCTTAGTGTATTCACTGAGACAGAAACTGACCTGCCGTGTGGTACAAGGTCATGAAGTTATTAATTAAAGGCAACTAATTGTAGATTAAGGCAAAAAGATGAGTTTTAAGTTTAGATTTAAAGGACTCAACAGACTCAGATTGTCTGACGTCAGCAGGGAGGTTATTCCATAAGAACGGGACCTGATAGGAAAAGGTCACCTGCTGACTTCTTTTTAACTTTGGTTACACACAGGAGCCCTGCATTTAGAGAGCAGAGAGCTTGAGATGGAATGTAAGCTTTAAGCAGCAGAGTGGTGAATATGACATGACTCTGTTATACTGATGGAATTAATGGTTTGTACATGTACATCATACTGAATTTGCTATGTCTTATCTTAGGTAACTGAAGACACAGATGAGTGGACTGAGTTTCTTCATGTTGCCATTTCCTAATGGAATATCAAACTTTGCATCCATCTGATTTTATTTTTAAGAGAAGTCACCTTGTGCCAATATTGCAATTAATACACTGTGTAGTTGGAGTGTTCAAGTATGTGTGACAAGCCGCTAGACTGTAAAACTGAAATTTTAAAAAATATTTTTTACTAATCAGGGCATTTTTCTGTATGCCAGGATGTTTGCATATTAAAGCACGGAGATGGTTTCAGTTTGCAATGGTTTTACATTTTGTGCCAGCATTTGTCTTTGTTTTTGGCACATAAGGTGTTTCATAGAAATGTGGCAGTTAAAACAAGGCTGTGCCAGTGGAATATTTACAGCAGGTACTGTGACAGGCCTGGTTTATTGTTCCAAGAAAGCAGGACTGTTCATAGAAATGGTGGATTCCTGCTGCCATGTCTCTTAAAACCAATGCCAATATTTATGGATTCGAATGCAAGGCAGTAACTGTTTGTGTTACTTTGTGCTCATTATCTTTAAATCAAGTCATATTTATGCAAAAAGACCAAACATTTATGTCAATGAATGCTAAACCTTTATAACCTCAAATACTGCTACCATCTGTAACTGTACATAAATTGATACATGCAGCAGATGTACATTACTATGGTTTGTGGTCTCAGTTCAGTATAGTCTCAGTACAGCAGGAAAATCTAAAGATGGCTTTCATCACCATGCTGCTTTTTTAATAATTTTCTGCATTTCTGAATTGTTTTTGGTTTTCCATTCATTTCCATGTATGAAAATCAAACTACTGTAGTACACACCAGAAACCGATATAAGATGTCACGATGAACATCAAATCTGTGTGTATTTTATGTTAACATTACATTATAATTGTACAGTAATGTAGTGCACACTGCTAACTGATTTTCATATGTTACAGAAATGGGTGGAAACTAATAATGTTCTGGAAGGTCAAAAAATGCATTTAAACACCTGAAACCATGCATATAACTAGGAAGTGTCATGAAGATTCATTTAATTTCAAAATATTTTTTTTTATCAAATAGTTTTTCATTATAATATAGTTTCAACTTGATGGTGACACTAGATGAAAGATCACCAAGATCATTATAAATCATCCTCTGGTGACCATGAACACTAAATTTCATGGCACTCTGAGCAGTTGCTGTTAAAATCATATTGCTCTGGACAGATAAACACAGGGGCTGAGAAACTGACATCATCAAACCTTCAGGCCCTGCTGCTGTTGGAGCAAAACTTTGCCTCAACTATGCCTGTGTTGTTGCTATTTCCACCTACACCCAAAGATTCTACACTAAAGCTTCTCATCTCTGAGGTTGTTGAAAAGCATTCTCACAATTGTAGAAAACCTCAGACTGAGGTAACCTCCGAGACATTTACAATATTTAAAAGAAAGACAGAATAACTAAATGGAACGACTGTATCAGTCTAACTGTTGGTGTACATGTTTTCCTTTCTACTGTAACACACCTCAGCCAGCAAGTCTGAACCACCCACAGTTTGAGACAGGAGGCTGAGTACAGTCATCCATCAGGGTCTGGGTCAAGGTAGACTCTGTGCTGATGTTTATAGACCCGGCTCTGCTGGAGAGCTCTGGCTCATATACAAACTTATCTAACAGAGAAATATGGTGAGACAGCTCCCTGCTCAGCATGGAGGACAGGAGGATGATTGGAAGAGAGAAAGACCACCTCCTGCTGATCAGAACGCAGGGAGTGGGGAACTGTACATTTTAATCTGACTGTCTGGGCTCCCTATAGACCCCTCTTTGTTTAATTTGAAATTCATTTCACACTTGGGCTAAGGATAACTAATATTAAATAAATGCATAACAGAAAAGACTGTAGACATGGTGTATGTAGTGTCACTTATAGGGTTTTGTTTTTAAAGCTCTGTGAAATTCCCTCTATATTTAACATATTTATTCTAACTTGACACTCATTTTCATAGCTGTATCATTTTTATTAGCTATAATAATATTGCACTCACCAAAGTGCTTAGATCTGGGAACACGGTGACTAAGGATGTACAGAGGGCACAGTATTTGTATTTGTATCTGTATTTGTTGAGGCAGCAAAATTATTTGTATTTGTATTTGTATTCGAATAAAAGTGGAAAAAGGCTTAAAAATCCTGTTTTTGTTTTTGTTACACTTCTAATTTTAGAAAATTGAAGATGAAAATTAAAGTGATGTCCAAATTAAGAAATAAGCATCATGATCCACTTCATGCTTCAACTTTACTGTGGTGGTGACATTTGTTCACTATTAGTTTGACCTACCAGACTTTTTAGTGATGTCACAGTGTTCACAGATCTCAGCAATTAACTTGGTGAGTACAATGTATCATAAACAATAATGGACAAAACAATTAAAACAATTGTAATTACCAGAATCATTTTATGTGATGTATTGTGCTGTTGAAGCAGGATATCAGTCAGGACATTCTGTGACACATTAAACTGATGTGATATTAATTATTGAGAGGAAGGAATTGTGATTTGATAGAACAGAGGGCTTGAATAGCTGAATGGCCTTGCACACTCATGATAAACCCACGCAGGTGATTCATTATTTTGCCTGTTGAGACAGGTCTGAGCTTGACTGACATCTCGAAAAACTTTTTTTTTTCAAATGTGTGTCAGTTTTTATCATTTTATTTTATTTTATTTATTGCTGCTGTCTTAAAATATAGGTGACATCCACATTGTTTTGTTTTCGCATGTATTATTTATGCAAGCAGCCGGCAGGATGGTGTGTAAGGGTTGCCTCGGGGGGGAAAATGAACTGAGCTCTCAATGTCTTCATTGTTGTGGATCTTTACCTGTATCTGTCAGGTTAGAAAAATTACAAATATTGACCAAAATAAACTATATAAGTGATTTTGCTTTAACTTAAAACATTTTGACGTCATTCAGAGCATTTCAGTGTTGCTTGGGTTATAGTTAAATTTAACACCATATATTTTTTCAGTGACAAAAAGAACATCAGAAACTGTGGACCTGACTCAGTTAAAACTGTCCTCCAGCAGGTTTCTTGCTGTCTCATAGTGTGGACAAAGACAACACAGCATAAAGGCACATACAATAAACAAAAGTAACAAATTAGACAAAAACACTCTTCATATACATACTGTGTAGCGGCTAACTAAAAACCTTTTTTTTTATAAATTGATTCTTTATTTTTTTAAAAAGTATACAGTATTTAACAAGAAACAACAAAATGGTGTATATAGAGTCAGGTTACATGTGTTAGGTAGTTCAATCTATAACAATGATGTATATGAATCATACTTCATAAATCATGTTTTGTCAGTAAGATTGAAATCTGCAAATAAATGTAGTGAAGTAAAAAGGTGTTGGTGTAATGTCTGAAAAAGCATCCAGGACAAAAAGGGGTGAGAGTAAGCACATCCAAAAAACTTTCACAGGTGCTTGATCAAAAATCACATAGAGGTAAAAGTCAGAAAAAAAGAAGAGATCCTGCTGGGAGCTTCTACTACAGTGTGCGGATCTCTTTTTTCTGATTTTTACCTTTATGTAAAAGCATCCAGCTCACTTTCACGTAAAAGTCACAGCGACAATCTAACAAGGTCAGACCTGAAACATTTCCACATCACTTTCAACACGACACAAGTAAATGTTGTCAGATTAATGAAAAGACTTCACAACACGAGATAAAACATGCAGAGAGAGAGAGAAATGTATATCTCCATCACTGTCATAAGTGTAATATCTCAGTCATCATCTCTTATGCTCAAAATCAGTTGAATAATCTTGGAAACACAGTGCAAGAGAAAGTTTTAAAGTGTTCAGGAAATTATACCTCTTGCAGTATGACTGAAGCAGAAGAGGTTAAAAAGACCAGTACACCCTCTATATATTTTCAATTTTCATTCATGCCAACTGAGTAAATGACTATCCAGCAAAACATACAACATGCAAGCAAAACTACATAAATTAGAGTAGCAAATGATTGTCCTTTATTTTGTATTGGATACAGAGATGCACTGGAGGATGAACAAGCACTCTGTCTCTTAATTGCTGCTGAACTTTATCTTCATAACAAGTGCCATATTTCAGTCATGAACATTGCAAAAAAAAACTGCCACAGATTATTCATTATTCATAATTCAAAAGCCAAACTGATTGTAGATTTATACACTGAGCTAGTTGAAATGTGGGCCTTTGGGTGCAGATTTTCTCTGGGTAAATGATCCACTTCATCTTCTGTGCTGTTGGATACGCAATGAAGCGATTTCATCTGCAGCGATCCAACGCTCACACCCACAGATAAGTAGCAGGACCAGATTAAAGTCATTCATTTCACACTCTCTATATAGATGCATTCTTTCCTTTCCTCTCTGGCTCTTCTCCCTCTCTGATCTCCTCATACATGATGATAATGAATTTCACACACGCCACTGGGTGAAACGGGATCTCAACTCTAAAATGCAGATGTTTGGAATGAAGGATTATGATGGTGTGGTGACCACCCTGCAGCTACTGGCTGGGCTGTACTTCGGTTTCATCTGTCCTGCTTGTCAGTCCTCTCCTTAACACGCATCCTGCCAGGCCTCCATCCACCCCTGCTGGGAGCAATTTAACATGTCCAACCCCCCCCCCTAGCTGAACTGAGGCACGTCCCCAAGCATGCCCCTCCATTTCTCTGCTTCACAGGCTTCACTGAGCTTAGCCCCACCATCTCTGCCAGCAAGCAGCATCCAGTCTCTTGCACTTTATATCATTGCGTATGCAGATGAGGATGATGACGAAGAGGTGGCTCAGTGGCACTCCACAGCACTCTAAGGATCAACTCTCAAAGCACGGCTCTACTCCAGTTTCACAGATCTATAGCAGAATGCCTCAGGAAAAAGGTTTTGTCACCACTTGACCACAATTAGATCCCTGTAGTCTCTTTCTCATTATTTTTTTCACTTTCACAAACATCTGCCAGAGGGGGACTCCCCTTCTGTCCATTCCAGCAATATGTTCCTGCATACAAGCTCCATACAAGCTGTGAACACTTCCATCCACCCAGAGTGATTCTGAAAGATTCTCACACCACCGTGGATCAGAAAAAAATTGCAAATAGCTTCCCATCCCAAAATATTCAAAGCAATTTGGAAACAAAAATTGTGACATGATTTGTTACATACTTTAAGACCAAGAATTTAAGACTCCTTTTTATTTTAGAAATGTTTTAGAAATAGTTTTTGACAAGCATTACTTCAAAATATATTTGGAAGTGTATGAAACCTTAGAGATGTGGATTCAAATATTCCCTTCATAATTATTGAGGCTATGTTTGGTGCGATTGTGTCAATTTGATCTATGTCTCAGAAAAATATGAAGGTTGCTTCCAATACATCATTCTCAGTTACTTGTGTTCAATATACTGAAGTCTTGGTGAAAAACCTGTCATATATTGTCCTATACCTACCATATTCTACCAAATGCAGTTGGTAATGTGGACAGTGAGAATGCTTTTATGGTTTTATGAAGTGGTTAACAAGTTTTACGTGTTAATTATAGGAAATGTGTATACTGTATGTATGTGCATACTGTATATACATATTTATATGTACATGCATGTATTTGTGTACCGTACCATAGTTTGTATACCGCACCGTAGTTTAGCTTGTAACCAAGGGAGGATGTAGGAGGGGATCTTGTGTTCTGTCTGTCTGTGTGATTATGTCGTGTGTTGCCTGTCAATAAACATATATTTATATTCATTTTGCACAGATAATGTAGAAAGGTTTCAGTTGATGGGTGGTACATGTAGGGAAATTGTGGGATTTTAAAATGGATGTTGCAGAGATGATAAAAGTTGAAACATCAACTTGAAAATGTCCCAGTTTTATCAGTAATAAATGGAATTTGTTCAGAGAGGAAACATAAAGGTCACTCAAATGAAATGTGACTTAAAGGGTAAGGCTGGCGATTTTCTATATTTTTCTTATTGTCAACAAATCTCATTTGCAGAACCAAACCAACAATGAATTCATCCTTTAACAAGTACTGTGTGTGTATCCAAAGTCTGTTGTCCAAAAACTATTAAAAACACATCAGTGAGCCACAACGCTGCACTGGATGGCATGTTCCTTCATCCATGAAGACAGTGTAGTAGTTTGTAGTTTGTTTAGAAACAGCTCCAAAGAGTAAGAATAATGATTAGATGTAACCTGCCACTACGCATCTGCGGGAACGTGGTTCCATTTACAGAGCTCCACTACCTTGTTGTGCTACAACCTCTTGAAGTTCTTAGAGAAATGTATAATAAGAGGTTGTGATATGTAGCACAACAAGCTAGTGAAGCTCAGAATTGCATTTCCGCGCATGCTCAGTGGCGTTTGTCATACTAGGAACCTGAGGGTTACTGTCTTATTGCTGTTTTTACTTTTTACTTTTTTACAAACTGTGGTAACCACTGTCTTCAGGGAGGAAGGAACATGTCATCCAGTGCAGCAGTGTGGCTCGTTGATGTGTTTTTAACAACAAAGGAGGTCTACAGCACAGAGGAATAAGATATATCTTTGGATACACACACAATACTTGTTAGTAGATCAGTTCATTGTTGGTTTGGCTCCAAAAATGAGATTTGTTGACAATAAGAAAAACATAGAAAATTGTCAGACATATCCTTTGCTTGTCATGGATCTTCATCATGGTAGTATTTCATTTTAGATATGAGACAGGGCATTTTGGCCACAGATACTATGGGATTATAGGGAAACATCAGCCGTGTCAGCGGCATCTACATCTTCCACCTGCTTCATTTGGAGCTTCTGCTGGACCAGCTGCTCCTGGGTCAGCTCTCACATTATTGCAGTCCACCACCGGCTGCTTGTATTTTATCAATTATATATCATTTGTGCATCTTTTGATATCATCTCCTTTCCCTTTTTTGTTATAAGTTCCTCTAATTACTCAATTTAAATTTTTTTTTTTAATCCTGTATCTACTGTATGTAAACTACTGTATCTCTGAACTATCTCTTTAACCAAATCATACACATTTAGACTATTCTATGTGATCTCCTTTTGATAAATAATGTAATAACTGAAGTCATATTTTTTTACTTCCATTCACTGAGCCTCCCCTGAAACTGTTTGGAGCCCCACTGGGGAGACCCGCCTCCCACTTTGAAAACCTGTGATCTAAACCATTCTATAGATTCATGAATACTATTTTAAATAGGTATGTCAGTACATTTTCTCAATTGGTCTTAGTAAATGTTTTTGAATAGTGTAAATTCCTATTCCTATTTCATTTCTATTACATTTTAGTTTATTTGCTGAGTTGGCTGAACTCAAGTTTTCCCACTGAACTGTTGTTGAGTTCTCCTCCATTCATGAGGAGATTACACGATAAATAAATGATACAAGATAAATCTTCATACTTCTACTCTACACCACAATGCTACAGAGTTTTGGGGTGCATTTTAATGCACAGTGTAGTGCATATTGAGAAGCAAGAAGGTCAAATGGGGCTCTTAGAGGCTTCATAACCTCTTAAAACTCTTAAAAATCTTTAAAACTCCTCTGACAACAAAATAGGTTGCTTGTTGATGCCCTCAGGAACAACACAAAGAAACATTTTCTGATTGGCTGGCTTGTCAGTGCCTTCTAAACCAGTATATAAGTGTACAGCTCAGGGCTGTGACAAGCCATTCCAACGTCAAAGGACTAGTCCTGACAAATTGCCCAGTGCTGCTTTGTGCGGCCTCACATCTTCTGGTACAGTTACACTTGAACACACAAATAATAGACTAGAGCAGACAGTCGGCTGCTGGACATCATATTTAACCGTCTGAAACAATGAAAAGAAAACCCCATATCCCAGCTTCACTGTCAGACAAGCAAAACAATAAATCCTACCATCTTCAATCTCACTCTTTAAAAGGCCTCATATGCTTGCCATACTACAAACATCATACATAACATTAGTCATTCAGATAATAGGTTTCTTTGACGTTAATGTTCCATATGGTTGTATTCAGACATGGAAGGACATTTACAGACAGAGACAATGCTTGCACAATATTTGGCACCTTGTACATGAGAGCAAGCAGAGAGAGAGAGAGAGAGAGAGAGAGAGAGAGAGAGAGAGAGAGAGAGAGAGAGAGAGAGAGAGAGAGAGAGAGACTGACTGTTTTCTGTTTTTTAACAGGCTGCATCACTGTCGGCTTTAAGAATTATTTTTACTATATTTAGCCTGAATTAATGGCCATTGTGAGCATGCGGGATGCTCACCACCGCTCCTCACGATGAATCTGAGATATACTGATATATTTTCATGGCAAAGTGGTTAAGGTGCATACCACATACCTACGACAACCCTGGAACCCGGGTTCAATTCCATTCTGTCTGCCTCTTAACTGCCAACTGTCCAATAAAGGTGACAATGCCCAAAATCTAATCTTAAAGAAAACAAAACATTCAAATTGTACAGGCCCAAAAGTAGTCCCCACATTTTTATCCAGTCTTGAGACCATGATGGTTCCTGTGTCAAAATAATTTTAATACCTTCAATATTTCAGTACATATTAAGCTTACATAGTTGGTTTCTGGACAAAATGGGGATCTGTGTGTGTGTGGGCTCTGTTACCTTATCGTATTTGGACAGATATACTCATTGTATTCTCACACAATGTGAATTTAGTTTTCAGATTGTATTTAAGTGTATAGCATACACACATACACACACACACACACACACACACACACACACACACACACATATATATATATATATATATATATATATATATATAGTGTACTTTTTCCTTATTTCCAGCAGAGCTTTGAATGTAATAAAATGATGTTAAAATGCATTGACAGTATATTTTAAGCAAATTTATTTTGTTTTCAGAATATAGTGGTAATACACTATAACTTTAATGTCAGTGTTGTGACCTGGCTCTTAGGCCAACACATCGAAGACACACCATAGTAATCATTTTAACAAAAGGAATTTATTTTAACAAAGTAAATAACTTAAAGAGGATTAACAAGGTGTGGAGTGAGGAAATCAATAAGATCAGTGGTGTAAGGTAGGCAGTGAGAAGAGAGCTGCACGCAGGACTTTTGTAACTTGGGAAACACTGGGGCCCAAGTATTCCCAGCTGCGATGATGACCCACCTGTTTGCATAGACAGACAGGTGTGTCACATGAGCACACAGTAAAACAGCAAACAGTGGAGTCATCACAGTCAGTATACTTTTTGTACATTTGAAAAAATATACTTCTGATGCTTTAAGTATATTTTAACACTAGTGTACTATTTTGGGAAGCAAAAGTTCCCCAAAATACAGGAAAAGTATACATTTAATGTATTAAATCATGCCTTAAGTGCAGCTTTCAGTATATTATGTACAACTTAAGTGGTTTCAATTTAATACAACTTCAAGTATAGTAATTTCATACATTTAAAATATATGTTGAAGTATATGAAATATACTTCTAGAAAATATACATAAGTATATATTTTTTTCACTTGGGCAATAGGGGCCCTGAGCTCATTTTCACCCTGGGGTCCCCTTAGTGGGTTAATGCGGCCCTGTTGAGAGTGCAGAGATCATCAAATACAATGTGACCTTTTAAATTAAGCTATGCCAGCATGTTCCTGTGGACAGGCCAGTAAATTACATTCAAGTTCATTCTTCAAATCCCAATTTTTCATTTAATATTTTTCATCCTGACTCAAAGTAACAGCAATTTGTTAGTCATTAGCAATTTTCAGCACTTAACTGTGACAGAAATATTAGTGAAGAGGAAAACCTGATCACTGGTAAATCCTTGAGCTTTATGTATTAGGTACCTGGTACAACAGAAAGGTTCTTAGCAACTTGATTGATGGTCTGTCTATTCTGAGACTGTTATTAATACTGGCTCTGCATCCCTGTAGCCACAGCTGTGTGTTATATAAGTCAGCCCCCATAGTCTTTGAGATAGAATTAGGCCAAATAGTATCACTGCTCAGAACCACCATATACATGCTGGCCAGGCTTTTTATTTCATAACATAAAGACCCTTTATTTAATAATGCACTATAATGTAGTCTATTAAGTACATATATTTATATTCATTTTGAACAAATAATGCATAAAAGTTTCAGTTGATGGGTGGTACATGTAGGGAAATTGTGGGATTTTAAAATAGATGTTGCAGAGAGGATAAAAGTTGAAACATCAACTTGAAAATGTCCTTGTATTATCAGTAATAAATGGAATTTGTTCAAAGAGGAAACATAAAGGTCACTCAAATGAAATGTGACTTAAAGGGTAAGGCTGGCGATTTTCTATATTTTTCTTATTGTCAACAAATCTCATGTGCAGAACCAAACCAACAATGAATTCATCCTTTAACAAGTATTGTGTGTGTATTCAAAGTCTGATATATCTTATTTCTCTGTGCCGTAGATCTCTGTTAAAAACACATCAGTGGGCCACAATGCTGCACTGAGTGACATGTTCCTTCATCCATGAAGACAGTGGTTACTGTAGTTAACGACATTATAGTGAGTTAAAGACCATCTATTAATTGTTTGCTTATAAAAGCTACATAGAGGAACTTAAAGTAAAGTGTTAACTTTTATTCTTATCTTTCTGTTTATTACTACATTGTGTTTGAATTTTCATTATATTTGTTCTTCCATTCTCAGCTTTTCTTTGCTGTGATTTTGTTAACACTGGCACAAGCTAAAGCTCTAATAATATTTGTGATCATGACTGTGTTGATCAGTGTGTAGGAAGAGAACCCCTTGAGCACATGTGGAGTATGTAGTCCTTCTATCTCCAGCCGTTTCATGTTCTATGTTTAATGTCAGTGTCTCTGCTTTCCCTTTGACATTAAGGAAGAGAATACTGAAGTCAGACTGTGTGCTATCCCTTGGAAACAGTGAAGTGCAGTCTAAACTGGCTTTCATGTATCTTTGATGTATCATTGATGTTACTTGATATTTATTTCATCAAAAAATGCAAATTATGTCTGAATTTTTATTTTGACAGGCACCTGTGTGACATTTACACTACATAGATTATTGCTATGTTCCAACATAAAACTCATTTTTCACAATGATGTCAGTACAGTATCACTCTGATATTGACATGGATTATGATACCTGCCCTGTTAGAACAATTTAGCTTTTTTTTGACATAGATGGCCTCCTTCACATCTACGTGAAGGAGGTCTACGACACCACTTATCCCCCACCTACAGTGCTGTACCTTAATCCCTTCCCAGAAGACTTAACAACCATCCATCAGGAGCTCTTTCAAACATCTGTTCTCCCTATCCAAAATATGCAAATATGTCCCCGAAAGAGTGTCCCTTATCTTTCATACATATATATATATATATTATATATATATATATATGTATATGTATATGTATGTGTGTGTGTGTGTGTATATATATATATATATATATATATATATATATATATATATATGTATATATGTATGTGTATATATATGTATATATATGTGTATATATATATATATATATATAGATAGATATATAGATAGATAGATAGATAGATAGATAGATAGATAGATAGATAGATAGATACTGTATTTTTTCTACTAGTGGCCTGTATTCAATTAAAAGCCAGGTCTCCAATAATGGCCGGGGGTTTGGTCAACACAATCAAATATAGGCCGGTAGGCCGGGAAAAAACAAGGGTGGATTGAGGCAGTATTCAGACCAAATCAGGTGTTGCAGCACATTGCCGCGGGGTTGCACTGTGGTGTGTGGGCATGTTTATTTGTGCTCTAGAACGTAACTGCTGTGAAACAATCAGATAATACTAGTTTATGGATCTGATTCACCGGTTCCCCTATCTTCATTCACTCTCTAGCTCACTGGAAATAAAAATGAAATGTTTATGTAATGTTTCATAATAACGGTCAGGGAATTAAGGCATTATGTCCATGGGCTTTTAATTTTATAAATAGCATAATGCAGTAACAAAAAATGAACAGAGCAAATGGAAGCAGATCAGAAAACAAGGAGGCTTTGTACTAAAATATGAGCAAATATACTTATCAAATAGAGGGAATTAGAAATAAAGGCCTCTCTCTAATATAAGCCTGCGTCCAGTAAAGGCCTGGTACCCTCTGCAGTTGAGGTAAATAAAGGCCTCAGCTAGTATTAGAGGAAATATGGTAGATAGATGGATAGATAGAAAAGAGCAAAACTCAAGAGAACCTTTGTGAACTCACCCCTGACATATTATTAGTGTCATATCCATACAATTTACTCCTCAGAGAAATTATCCTCTACATGACAATTCAAAGCTAATTAATATCCACGATACCATACTGGGTTTAACTGAGAGTGTACTGTATAAAGCACACTGTACTGTATAAAGACGGGAACACAGAGAAAGACAGAAGAAGTGCTGCATAGAGCACTGTAGATTATATCAACCAATATAAAGGACATGGACTTTGTTGTACTGTCAGGTTTCTCCCAAGAACTAAGATTCCAAAAATGTCCCTGCTTTATCACCTCGTTAGACAGCTTACTGTGTGTAATACCAGCAAGTATACATTTTATACAGCAACATTTTTTGCTTTATACATGCATTCAAAAATTTCCTAGGGGACGGGCTGAGTGCTCTCTGATATGTCCCAACTCAAAGGTTTCTCCTGGGGGAAAAAGCTGTCTCAGACTCACTGGGAGGAGTGCTGCAAGACATGGAAATGTACTGTTTTTCAATCCTATCTTTGTGTCAGATTGACAGATACAAATTTTACCAAAGCACCCATCCATCACAAAACACCAGCTGTGTGTTCATTTGCCCTTTTTCAGGACAAATGGGTCAGAGACCTCACTGTGTGGTAAGTAAGTGTCTTACAGCAGGGGAAGACAGTATTTTAAAGTTCCAGTGAACCTCATCATCAAAATGTTTCTTCAGGATAAAATATGTGATAGTGTTGTTGGGAGTTCATGAAAAACTAAACCTAAAAACAAAAACTTCTCCTGACTAATTTCTACCACCTCTTTCCAGGTCTTCAAGTTGTAAAACATTCCAAAACTGAACATTTTCAACTTTCCCACACTGTCAGAGCTTGTCTTATTAACAAATTTCCTTAAACTAACTTCATTTCTGACTTCTATAAACCAATCACTTGATGGACACTGACTCTGAAATGTTGTTGCTGAATCGGATTCTGTTTGTCAGACTGAGTAGAATTAACCCTCCACCTCTCTCATCTCCACTGTCATCCTCAGATTGTCCCAGAGGTTTGGTTGGGGAGCTTCTGTCTTTACTCATAATCTTATTCTCCTCAGATTGTTCTGTCCTTTTTTCATCACTTTGGTCCACACTTGGAGGATTGTCATGAAATTTGATACAAGCGTTTATGGGCCCCAGTGGATGAATCCTACTGATTGGTGATCCTGTAACTTTTTGGCAGTGTGAAATATCTCAACAACTATTGGAAGGATGTATGGCTGTAGTATTCCTGTAAATTGAGTTACAACAATTTATACAGCTGCAAAATTCTCATGTTTACGCTGTGATGAACTTTAAGCTGTGGTGCAGGCTGTTTCTGTACAACAAGCGTATCGTCAAGAGTGTTTAACTGTTTTTGATACATGCATTGATACTTTTTAATGGGAACATGAACTTTGCAACCCTGTTTTCTAGAAAGTATGTTCATATACTTTATTGTTCTCCCAATTATGTTGCATTGACATATGTAACCGCTGCCTGTATTAGATTCACTGGTTACCTTTGTTTGAATGAATGAAGCATTACATTAATATATCACGCTGAAGTTGGAGGGAGGAGGTAAAGATGGACGGGGAATGTACAAGATGCAGGACTCCGACACCAGAGACTCTGGGTTCACATCCTGAGTCCTGTGTGTGTTCAGGTTTAGGCAGCAAAAGCACTTTGGTTCAGGTTAGTGAAAGATCGTTGTGATGATGTTAATAAACATATTGTGCTTTAAGTCACTGCAGACTTTTTCAAAACCATGCAAGACCATGATCTTACTTTAATCTTAACCAAGTGCTGCCAGTGCCTAAACACAACCATAAACCATAACCACAACCATAAAAAGTACTGCTGTAGTTTCTACTAGTAGATATTGTGCTGCAAAAGATATTTTGGTGGGAAAAAACCCCAAAAAACAACTAGGTACACTGTCTCTGAATATTTCACTCATACATTCAGTATCAATATTTGTGCCACTTGCCAAATACATTAATTAACATTTTCTCATTATGTTGAGAGAAAATGTTATTAAGCAGCATTATGTTTCTAGCAAAACATATTTGCTGTTGCAATGTAGTTGTATATGAACATTATTTCTAGGAGACAGGGTTGCTAAATAATATGATTTATTGCATCATGACTTTGAATTATGAACCACTTCAGTGCTAAACTGAGCACTTAGTTTCAGAGTTCATTCAACTGGTCCCAGTCTAGCCCCTTTGGTTTACATAGACCAGAACCACCACTGGCAGTTTTTGTCAACTGCTCTGAAGTTGGTTCTGTGAAGCCAAGAATGAACTGTAAAGCTAAATTAAATAAAGACTCAGATTCTCTCCAAACATTTCTGCCACAGAAGAACCACAGAAATAAAAACGACCATAGGCTACAATGCAAAATACTATTCTGAGGAATTTGGGACTCAGAAAAGACAAGTGCTGAGGAGGTTGACTTCAGACAAAATTGAAGCAGTGGGAGGTGAAATGCAACATGATTATTATTTGAATATTTCTAAATGAATGAAGTGCAGAACACATAATTCATGTTTGATTCCCTTCAATGTTTTTTTTATTCAAAGGCTGTAAATTTCTTATTTTCTACAGTGTAAAAGGTCACAATTTAAACTCAGGTTGAAAAGAAAAGACATTTTAAAAATAAATATGAATAATACAAAAAGAACTGGTTTAGAAGAAGAGCAACAACATCCATACAAAATGATCCACTAGAAGCAAACAAATCACATGACAGTGTGGGGGAAGGTAAAAACCACATGTTTAGAAACATTTGTAACTTATGTCTAAAACCTCAGAAGGAGCTTGACTGAGGAATGATATGAAATACAGAGCTGAGTAAGAAACATAATGTAATATTAACATAACAAACATGAATATCACTATTCACAAAACAGAGTATAAAATGTAGCTGTAATTCTGAACAATAACATGAAGTATACCTCATTTAGTAAAATGACATGAAGAAGCAATAACATTATCTGGAGGAGAAAAGAAACATTTATCGTGAACACTCACACAGTACACAGTCATAAGAAAATAGACTGCAGTAATGTAGAATATGACCAAAAGGATATATATATATACTTTAAACATATACATTTTTACAATTCTCTTTTCCTTTAAATATGCTAGGATAGCGTAGTAGCTCTTGCAATGCACATTTGAGCAGATTTCATCTTTTAGAGTCCTGAATATTCATATGATGTTTGTTTTCAAGCTGCAGCGACACAGGTGGCCATTTCATTAGCAATGAGAAGAGTTACAGCTTGATTTAAAGTGCTGCTATTTGCGTGTTCCTGCCTGGAGTCCTTATTCATAAGTGCTTCAGTGATTATTACAAAAATAGAGATTTGAAGGGGCAAAAGAATTAGACCTTCAATGTTTTCTTATCCTCTGTCGTAATGGGAAAGAAAGCCCGACGTGTTATAGTAATGTGATAGTTATTGCTACGAAGGAGAATGACTTCAGGGAGTGACGTGGCATGGCACTTTGACTTGGATACACTGCAAATATACGTGTCACTTTATCGCCAACATTAAGAGAAGTAACTGCTTAAAACTATTTTATAACAGTTCAATCAAAGGACAGAAAGATATTCACTTGATGAATCAGTTAAAGCTGCATTCATCCATTTTTTTCACTAGGGGGCAGAAAAACATCAAAACAACCTAAAAGATACACACGCACACACACACACACACACATCACTGGCTAAAATGTTAGCAACCTTTACGTACTTGAGAAAGTATCTGGCTCTGTAGTGGCTAAATGCTCCACTATTGTTTACCAGCTAGTCACTAACTTTGTGTGCTGGCCAGGTAATCCTAGTTTGTATATTCCAGTCACAGAGCTAAGTATCAGTTTTTCTGAAAAATAAACACAGCGAACTTCGTAAAGTCCAAAATAAACTTTTTAAAACTTTGTAAAAGCCCAAGACAATTTTCCAATCTGGTGGGCAATAAAGATGCATTGTGTTCTATTCTACAGGGTGGATTAAAATCACTTTTCTTAAGGTATCTTCAAAGACTCCTCTGACCATTTGGATGAAGAAATATTCTGTCTGTTGTACAATATAAGATAAAAAAAATGAACCAGTTTCCCAAGCTGCAACTCTGTTTCCTATCCAGACAGCCTGAAATGACATACAGTATGTTCTTGCTCATTTTGTATGACAAGAAAAATTCTCAATTTTGGATGAAAACATAAAATAATGAAAGTATCATAGACAAATATAAATGATAATTAAATTTGCCGTGGCCAGAATTATTTTTCATTCACACGGTTAAACGAGTCTTTGATGATTCTGGAAATACCCTCAGAAAAAGTGTTGTTAAGTGACCTTCTAGGGTTTTTGAAGATTACTGGGTATTTATTTTTCAGAAAAACTGATGCTTAGCTCTGTGGCTCAAAGAGAATGTAACACATGAGAGTCACAAACTGGGGCTTCAGTGGGTTTATCAGAGCTTGGAAATGGCTGCATACAGGGGTTGATCAGAGCAACTCAGACTTAAACCGTCCAGTAAAACAGATAGAACGGGTTAAAACAGGCTAAAAAGCCGAGTAGAACTGCAAAGATGGTTGATGATTGCAATGTTGAAGTCATCACATCATTAATCTTTTGATGATGAAAATACTCCTCAGCTGCAGCCACTGGGAATACAGCATACACAGAAAAACAGACAGCTATCATGGCTGCTCTGGTATCTTTGTAGTCTTCAAAATCACTATGTTGACAGTTTGACAGCTAGTGCTTCAGAATGCCATTCCACCAGATTTCACTGGATGGGGCATTGCCGTTTACCGTATTACCATTTAAAATGAGTATAGTTCCTGTAATAAATTCAAATGAACATCTTGTAATCCTTGTTTAAATGGTTTAAAAGAAACACTCCAACATGTTGGGTAATATATTTGCTGCCCTATAATCTCTGTGTATCCCGTACACAGACTTCCTACTTCCATCAAAGGAGAACAAATGCAGCTGCAAATGTCTAAAAATAATCCAAATTTACATCAACATGACAAAGATCTCTAGTGGCTGTTTGACTCATGACTGTTGTCTGTTAGATGTAAAAGTCAAAGTAGCATGATATTGTTATTAGCACCACAAATCCGGTGAACTTTAACCCTAACCAAATAGTTTTTTGGCCTAAACTGAACAAATCCTGGCAGTGGCTGAGAAGATCAGAAATGGTCATATGAATCATTTTTGTAAAGGTGACTTTTGGTAGGCACTGACAAACAATGTCCTGTCAACAGGGGCATCGGGCATTGTGAGGAAATGCATTTGATTTAGTTTGGAGGACAGGTGAGGTTGGAGCTCTTTCATAAGACAGTTTTTCTCTTTTGTTGGAGCTAGGCTAGCATTTCCCCTCTGCCTCCAGTCTTTGTGCTCAGCTAGGCTACACACATCTTCACCTGCCTCTGAACTGGACACACAGCAATGACCATTTTCTCAACTGGGGATGACAGACAAGAGAAAGATTTCCTAACATGCTGGAATGTTCCTTTAAGTCCTTTAAGTGTGAGGGTTAAAAAGCACTTGACACTAAAACTCTCCAATCACATCCAGGTCTTCTCACTGACAGCTAGTATAATAGCAATTTGACTGATTGACTGGTATTACAACAAACTGCATTTATCTATGTGAGAGGTCCTGACTATGTGGCTACAAAAACTGATTCAAGTAAAATGATCCTTTCATGTTTAATGTTACACTTAGCTGCATGATTGAAATTTTAGAGAAAGAAGAAATAGTGCAACAACAAAACTTGTAGTCTCGCCAATGATCAAAGGCGTTCATGTCCAGATTGGCCATGAGATGGAACTACAGAGACTGCATTTCCCCAGTGTGAAGGCGGCCCAGCATGTCTCCATGTCTCTTTGATACTGAAGACACAGACCATGAATAAATGCTCTCTGACAAACAAGGAGAAAAAAACAACTTCCTTTTACTGTAACATCACTGTAACTTGATTTGACATCAGATGTGAGACAATAAGAGAACTACATGTATCTGACTAATAAATGCATACAATAAAAATCTCAGTTTTGGCCTGTGAGTCAGACTGACGTTTGTATTTTTTAGCTTTCACATGACAAAAGCAAGCAAATGTCATTATCTTTGACAATGGGTTGCAGAGACAATGTGTGCTCTGTTCTCCACGTCTATTCCTCATGTACAGTGTTAGATGATTACACCTGCTACCACACACCCAGTACTTAACTACAAGGAAGGAAGAAAGAAAGAAGGGGGTGGTGATTGTCTGGTGCGGCTTAGAAACCCTTGACAGTTAGTGTATGTATGTTAGAACACACTCAGTGTAGTGTTTAATGTTTTCATTGGTTGGAGTTAGACACACACACATACACACACACACAGTCGTGTTTCTATCACTTCAGAGGACATAACATTGACTTACATTCATTTCCTGGAGACATACCCTAACCTTAACATAATCCTAAATTTACCTTGACTTTAAATAGATTTACATCCCCACAAAATGACATTTACAGTTTGAGCCTTTTACGTACACTTTTTCTAATTTGCTACTTTGACCTGGGCCCGTATTTATCAAATGATCACACTTCAAAATATTGTAAAGAGTCAACTTAAGAGTAACAGTTCTTTGCTAAAAAAAGTCAAGAATAAGATATGCATATCAACCGACCCGTCGCTACTCATAGCGAAGTTAGGGAACCTTTTTGATCAGCTCTCAGCTGATCACATGATTGCTGGGAGATGTTCATCCATTTAAAGGAATCCTTACATTTCCTCGGTGCTATAAAGAAAACCAAACTGGATCATGGAAGAAACTCTGCTGCTGGTAAGTGAGGTACATTAGAGAAAACATATAATACATGAAGAATATATTCTAACACATTAACAGATGAAGAAAACGAAATCTTCACTCAAAGCCCACTCATTAGTTTTTCAGTCACATCTTGTCTGCTTTTCTTTCCTTTTTCATCAAAGTGTCTGATCTTGCAGCTGAATATCTGCTAGTTGAAACTACAGCAATATTAACCTTCATGTTTAGACTCTGGCAGCACTTGGTTAAGGTTAAAGAAATATCATGGTCTTGGTTTAATACAGAAAAGTCTGCAAATACTTGAAGTTTTTTGTTGTATATGAACATAATCATGTATACATACATGTGTGCATGCAGGTGACCTAGTCCTGACAATGGTTTCACACAATTCCAATGAACTACAGATGGCTGTAATACACCAAGGTATCCAGCAATGTGCCAACAAAAGCAGAAAAGAAGAAGACTGCAAGATTGTATCAGACAATGTCTGGACTTAATATTCCTAAATTTGTGAGTAGGAGTAAGAATGAAGGGTTTTTTGTTTTATCTTTCATCAAATTTAAAAAAAAAAACACTTTTTTATAGTTTGATGAATACGGGCCCAGCAGTTCTTAATTACTTCAGAATTCTGTCTCACATTGTAATATTCACAGCAGAACTCTAAGCAGAATCAATGGTTCCCAACCCATTCAGCTTAAAATGAAACACTGTCAATTACTCTTTCTTCTCTAAACTTCTCAGATTGTTTCATTTGAATCACTGTTAGGAGTCTGAACTGTCCACTATTTCACACACAGAGAGGTTAAACATTAAGATAACTTTTTTTTTCTTCTTTCCTTTCCCATTAATAATATTATGACCTCTCAAGATTTATCATGTCCACCCTCAGGTTGGGAACCACTGCTCTAAATGTGATGGTTATGTGATAACAGCAGTAACAAAATCTGAAAGATGGAAACTGACTGTAGCAACTTCACACAGAGGCTTTTTCATCTCTCTCTCTGTTCAGACACTCACTGAACATATTGGACAGTTTTGCCTGCAGCCATCTTGTTGGAGGCCTCTTGAATATTAATAATGCTGTTTTACACACAGAATAACCAAATCATGAGAAAATGTTCCACCTAGAGAGCTGAGATGGTACAATCCAGTTCTTCTTTCGTTCTTCTTGCAACAAGTCTGTCTCAGGCTTTGCCTTACAACAAGTTTCATTTGGGAGGCGAGAGTCTGACAAGGATTCAGAATAAGTGCATAGATGGAGAAAGCAGAAGCAACCTGTCCCACTTAGTTACTGACTCTTCTTCCTTTATTTTTATTTTTTCCTTGAGTACAAGAAGCTGCAAATGACAACAGGGGCCTGATAAAGACAACATAGAACAACATACCGCAGACCGACACACACACAGAATGGGTTTAGCGCTGCGCTCCGGCTAATAGGATTGGACGGTGAAGAGCGTGGATGTCCAATGGGTCTGCCACACAGCTGACTCCACGTCATGTGACCTCAGCGAAGGCGATGTGATTCTGGAGGAAGGAAGGAAAAGATAACAGCTAAATCAGAACAACAGAAAAAGAAAACAGTTTGGTCTAGCGGGATACTTTTATTTGGAAGAATCCCTGAAAAATAAGTCAAACAGAACAAATATATGTATGAGGGAAGACTCATTTATGGTAGTTTTCACTGCAGAAAACAAACAACCACATGGAAAGAGATTTTAAATCTGGGGATGTTTAAGCTAAACATCTCCACAACTTCAAATAGCACCAGAACACACAAGGATGGTTAGCAAACACCACAGCATTTAAAACCATGCCAGTAAGAAGCAGAAGCAGGGAATGCTTGTTCATGCAGACTAGAAGCTTTGATTTTCTAATCCAACCTCAGTGTGTGCTTGGCAGTGCAGCAAGAGAAGAAGAAGAGGGAGGGGTAAAGATGGTTCTTGTCCTACTAAGACTGTCCTTGTCAGTAAAACGACAACATTTTTAAAATGCTTAAAATAACCTTTGTTTTCCTGGCAAAAGACATTTTCTGGCCTGTGAATGCTCTCCCTCAGAAGCAGTGTGATATTGTTACAGCACCACAAAACCTCTACAGAAGGAGGTCGGCGTGGATGGTTGCATGTACAATGCACATGGCTTCGACACTGGAGACCACAGCTCACATTCCCCTCTCCTAACAAAAGTCAGGGTTGATTTCCATGAACAATTCATTTGAATCATCCCCTAACTTTAACCAAGCTGTTTTAGTTACCTTAACTTATCCATAAAGGTAACAGATCAGAACACAAAGTCCTAATGACCATTTTTGTGTCATTTATGTATGAGGACTTGTTTGTTCTGTCAGTATATATTCCTCATACTGCAAATATACCAGCATATGATACATAGAATCAGCTGCATTAAGCTCTTTGGCAAAACATGCAGGCACTAAATTCACTGGGTTTGCATGGATACCACAGGATCTGCAGAGACACTATACCAACCTGCAATTATATCATGATTGGCATGAAGAGTAACATGTCCACCAACGCCTCTAACACTCACTAATTCACAGGTTATATCTCACCTGTTGAATCTGTTCACAAACAGGAGTTTTGAAATGAAAGTGTGTGGTTTTATGAGAACAAAACCCAAACCTGTTCACTGATATTTGGCAGCCGGAGACACTGCACTGGATGGATACAATGTTGTTTGTCAAAAAACAGTTCCAGCATGTGACTTTGCCTAAAACCACAAAGTGTCTCTTCTGTTTAAATTTCTGTCTGTGTCTGAGTTAAACTAGTGTGATACAACACTTTCATCAGGTATCATTAGGTGTTGGCAGGTGTATTTTTTACCTTTGAACAGAGCAAAGCTAGCTGTTGGAATCAATCTCACTCTCAATAAGAAAGCAAACCAGCATTTTTCTAACATGTTGAACTATTACTTTAAAAGCCCATTCAGCAGTCTGTTGAGGTTGCCAGTTCAAACCACTTATTTGGCTCCCTGAGTATTTAAGTAGCCTTCCAGTTATTATCCAATGTAACGAGGATTAATGGAATGACATAATATTCAGTATCAGGCTGATAACACACTATAGTTCATTATAGATGTTTAATGATAAGCCAGTTTCATAAAACCATTCTATTTGCCAGATGTTACTGTACAGCATGTGTGTACATTGTATGTCAGAATTCTAAAAAGCTGATATTGATCTGTTCCCCCTCTACAGTTTTCATTTGACTAAGGAGAGATATTAGCATTTATATTGGCGGAAGGCAGTTTCCTCCTGTTGTGTTTCTAATAGAAGATGCAATAACTCATCGTCCAAAATGTGATTTCCTCTTGGGTGTTTTATTAAAGCTAAAGAGAAACTGTACAATTTGCCACAAAGCAGATTTAGCACAACAATCTAATCAAATCATTAATGTAGCTCGTTTCACTCATTATCTTTCAGGGAAATCATACGTAGCCAGTGATAAATGTATGTCTATGGCGTCTTCCAGCTAGGTTCAGCACGTGGTGGTTAGAGGCAGCAGAGACATAAAGTCATAGCATTCCACTCCTCCAAAGAAAATAATGAAATAAAACCATGGGATTCATTTTTTTGCTGCTCAAAGGTTTCTTCCTGCCCTGGCATTTTGTTCACTGTGGCTTGTTTAGCTTCCAGGCATCTTTAGGCTGTGCTATTTTTAGAGCAGGCAATTTTCCACCAAGCCAGTCGTACCCGGGGTGAGAGAGGGAGATTTTCTGCTCTTTGTCAGACAACCAAGCGCACGCTCTCACAGCAGGAAGCTGAGAATTGAATCATCAGATAGGAGCTGTGTGTTTTTTACGTTTTGCGGCTAAATATCTCGTTATAGGAAGAGAAAAGAATACCCAGCAGGCTTGAGTAAATATAAACACAGCACTGTTGGTCTGGTATTATGTACACAGAATATGTAAAAATAGAGATTTCAGTCAGATGCAAAGAGAAAGGAGGAAAAGCACTTCAACCACACATGTCAAATACTCTGGACAGTGTTAACGTCGCCTGAGTCAACCTCATCCTGTCTTTGGCTTCACTGGATACGAACTACTTTGGTCACTGAGAACCAGGATGGCTACCAGCTCAGCAGATGGGTAGTCAGTAGGTCAAAGGACTGGGGTTTGACCAACATAGATTTGTGTGATTATGTGATATTTATATGCATGCTTCATCATACAATTCAGCCATTAGATGTTTTATCCCATACTGCTCTGAGAATCAGAACAGGTAATACCTTCAGGACTCATCATCATTGTGACTTGGACAGGAGTGTACTGCAGGTTAGCTCTGTCCATGAACAAACTGCATAAACTATTTGTGAAGGCCCTCAAGAAAAACAGACTGTACCAAACTGGAGGTTTGTTTCCAACTTGTCTGATAGTCGTGTTTCTTGAACCTTCTGACTTTTACTTTTTTTTTCCAGTGATGTCATCTTGTTCTGAGAACTCAGCAATTAACTTGGTTAATATTATATTATTATTCCTGATGGAAATTATCCAAAACTACAAAAAATATGACGCAAGTTTTAATGAACCAGAATCATCCTTGAGTCGAAACCAATGGCTGATATTTTGTATGTTATGAGTATTTAGAGTCTGTGTTGATTACTGTTGCCAGGTAAAAAAGCCTGAGACAACTGAATGAGATGGGGATAACATAAGCTGACATCAGCCTCTCCTCAAATGTATTGATTATACTCATTTGGCCCACACAGATGACAGTTCAGAGAGAATCTCTCTGTTGGGCTCCTATCTGTTGCCAGAATGCAATGCAGTTCTACAGTCACAGGCGTAACCTGCTAATGGAGTGCCATTGGCTGAGACACTAACTCACTGTATTTGCTGTATCAATCAGAATGAACATTCTCCTCTGACAAAGCCAAAAGTGATTTAGAACCAGTCTCTTCTTTCTTAAACATCCTCCATCACGCTCAGAGTGAAATAGCTGCCATACTTTCAGCAGTCAACACCTATTTCTCCATCACCTACAGTCACACACACACAGTTGTCTCTGCTGCAGCAATCAATCAGTAATGACAAATCTGTCTCATCTGATGCTTGTACATTTTCCTCATCCTTTTTTCTCATAGCAACCTGTTGTTAGGGCTGAACAATTTTGCTGAAAAAATCAAATTGTAATTTTTCTGACCAATAATTTTGATTGGGATTAAAATTGCAACTATTTTAAAATCCAGATCTGTATCTGTTGTCTGCTGTGGATTTTGTAACCCATCTGTTACATTGGAATCACATCAGGAAGTGATCTCTTCACATCTCATATGAACAGGAGGAATGATTACAGCCACCAAAAAGTTGTTCAATATACAGATGGACGTGTAGATATTGTCTAAAGACAGACTTGAAATAATGTCAACCTATCCTTTAGCCTAGTTGCTATTCTAACACAGCAGACATACAGCATTAATGACTGTTCAGCTTCAGTTTGGCATCCATGGTAACCAACATGAGTTGTAATGTCAGATCACTGAGGTTCAGTGCCTGTTCTATGTATTCATACACTGAGATTGACTATTTGTGGATCATATCACCTCAGAGGCACATACATAGAAAAAAAAATATCAGTGTTCTTACTGTTGATGTTGTTGTTTATGAATTCATGTTCATTGCCGTTTTAAATTTTAAACACTTACCCAAGGATGATGATGTGGGAACTAGGAAAACTTGGAAAAGGACCTGTTATTGATTACAACACAGCTTTCTGAGGCACTGGGAGTGAACATGTCTTGTTTGTATGTATTATCATCTACCATGTGGTTCATAATCCTCTGAGTCCCCTGAATCTGAGTATTTATCTCATACAGTTCCAACACTGTATCACCATTCGCTGCTCTAATGACAGCATGTGTCTCAGAAGAATGCAGTATTCTAAAACACAACCGCTATAAGACCTGCTCATCAAGGCTCCTTGTCTCTCATCACACATACAGTGACACGGATGAATGGGAATAACCATAATGCCATGCCACTGAACACGTTCAAACTTAACTCTAACACACAGGGCAAATGAGAAACAGCAGATTCACTAGTTCATACAAGTAACAGCAGTTGGTGTGCAATGTTGATTAAATAATGTATCTTGCACATTGAAATAAGAAGTGTAGCTACTAAATCTGGCACACCTTATTTTTCATGAGCTACTTGATTGAAATACTGAAGGTCCTGGTTCAAAATTATTAAATGAAATAATCAAATTATTCTTATGATATGAATGAACTGTGAGGATGAGACTCCTGTTGACTGAAAGAGAAGATGTCTCACTCTGTTGGTGTTGTAGGAACTACAGAAACGCTCATTCTGATTGTACAGTGGCGTTACAGAGTGGAGCTTCTTTCCTCACAAATGATCTTTGGTTGAGAACAGACACAAACTGACAACAGAAAAGTTTCATGTTGGCCTGTCATCCAGCTACTCACTGCATTGACATTACAGTAGAGAAAGGAGCATTTAATCTGGTTTATTTTAGCTGATACATATCCTTAGGATTGGCTCTGGATATCCCTACAGGAGAGTCTGTTTGTTTTCCATTTCCGACAAACAGTTAATGTTATTTTCTTTTAACTATGACCAGGATCTCTCTCTCTTACCTTAACCAAGTAATGTTTGTGCCTAAATTAACCGAGCCTTTACCACTGGGGTGGCAGATCCAGTAACAGTCTTATGAATCATTTTTGTAACAGTGATTTGTAAAGTTTTGGAAGGTACTGAGTGTCCTGTCCTGCTGAAAGGGGCTCTATCAGAAAATGCGAGCATGGAAATGGATGGAAATGCACCTAATGTGTGATGTATTTAAGAAAAGCAGAACCTAGAATTACCTTAGAATTATTATGTATTTCATTTATTTCATGAACACCTAACACAGGACAGAGGCTGGACCAGATTGACAGCACAGTATCAGCCAGTCATATCTCTCTAAACTGAAATGTAAAATATAAAGACAGGTCGAGATGTGTCCAGAGATTTGGCAGAGATGAGGTATCAAACCACTTCATAGTTTGTTTGCCTTTTGTTTCTCAAACGTTGGAACCAGTTGAGACTCTGCAGCCAGTGCAGGAAGGCCTGGAGGCGCTCCTTAATGTAGCAAGACTCTTCATCTTCATCATCCGTCTCCTACAGCAGCAACATATGTGTATTTGTGTGTGTGTGTTGTGTGTGCAAATGGTTAATATCCAGCATTATCATTTTGGCACCCATACTAGTCTTGTCTATGTGGCTATGTTAAAAATGAGAGCAGAAATAGCAAAGACGGTAACATTTAAGTTTGTGAATATTCATATAACTGAAATAATTCAGTCCAGTTCACTGAATGCTGTTACATCTGTTGTTATGCAGTTTTTTTTCCTGGGAAAAATCCGGTGGCACACAGGAAGTTTAGAATCAACAGAACAGTAGTGGTATAGTGTGCTCGGTGATGTAGTAAGAGCTAACATTGGCCTTCAGTTGGTAATCACGATGGCACACAAGCTTCAACATGTCATTTGTAATTTTAGAAATATATGAACTTACTGTCACGGTCACAGACTGACATTTAACCTACTGATTAAGCCAAGCATCTTATCTAATACAAGCCTATCAGAAGGCAGATGCTAGGAGAGAAGAGAGAGAGAGAGAGGAGGGGAAGGAAAGATGAACGCAAGAAAGCTGGTATGCTGCCTATAATAGTGAGAAACTCTTTTGTTGGGACTGTGATGAACACTGAATGATAATCCTCATACTTGAAATAGTTTGGCTGAGTTTCTGTTGTTCACCAAGGCCTGTTAGCAGCTGATAAAGTCATAAAGCTTAGTGATAATTAATTCACTTAGATGTAACAATAAATCACTTTCACTAGTACTGCCTGTGCACATAAAGCACCTGGTAATAATATGTGAGGTTCTGTCTGCATATCTTGTCTGGATCAGGTAAAACACCAGTTAATGCAAGAGTTAACTCATGCAGAACATCTTGTAATCAGAAACCAGTCTGACTGGACCAGACCACATCTGCAAGTGGTCTGGCTGGCATTAGGATCAGATCTCACGCAGGTGTAAATGACATTTGTACAGTTTAACCATATTCTTAAGAAAAAAAAAACACCCAGTTGAGTTTAAAGGTCACCTGACTCTACCTCTTCCTGCTATCTCAATCTGCCTGTCAAAAAGCTACAGAGCAGCTCTTCCCCTGCAAAGGGAAAGTAACAACAGCTCAAACTCCACAGTGCACGGACCACAGCAAGATGAGGGACTGAGGGTAGCAAATCTATATATACTATTGCACGCAAGCTTCTGTGCTGGCTATGGTTACCTCCATTTAAATAATTTTAGCAAAAAAGTAGCTTTCATCATAGCACTCCCTTGAGAGTATCCCTCATCACTGCCCTTGACGTGATTGGCACCATGTTTGCTGACAAGTCTGCTAGCTCTGCCCACCGAAATTTGCATATTGAGATCTGATCATAAGGTGGACAGAATGAAGATAACATGAACACTTATAAATAACAGGTAAAAATGTCATTTTCCAGGTAACATCCAGAAACAGATCAGGTGGAAATGGAGTCATAATGCAATCAGTCTGATACTCTATACCAGAGTTAAACCAATATATGGGTATTTTTTTTTAACATACAGTATATCTAACAACTACAGGCCATCATCATGCTGGCCAGTCATTCATACCCACTTTTGATATGATGGAAGGATTTTCTGTGAAGGATTTCTTTGTGTAATCAAAATTAAATCATTAAATTGTGAGTGAGGTTAAGGTTTGGTAAATAAAGCACTATGTATTGGAGAAGAGTTGTGTTTTATTTTTTAAATTACAGCTGTGACTAGCAGCTGTTTCCATTCTTTTTTAAAATTATTTTTTGAACTATTTGGTTATGATACATGTCTATTAAATGTTCATTAAATTTATATAACAATTTCCTGGAGCTCAAGGTGGTGTTATAAAATGATTATTATTTAATATTTACAATAATATGAAAAAGAGAAGAGCAAATTCCCACACTGATGATGCTGAAACAGCCACATGGTCAGTATTTTTATTGATTTAATCAAAAATGTAATTGTCTAATTATTAATCTAATTGTCAGTCAGCAGAATGATGAATCAAAGTAGTTCTTGTAGCACTAGATTGACGTATATATATGATTTTACTCAACAGATAAAACCACCTGCATTATACAATGCACTGTGCTGGAATACTGACAACAGCGTCATGTGTCATACTCTGCTGAGTGTATCTGACATTTGTCACTTCACATTTAACTTAACTTAACCTTTCCAGGTGCGCTGCCAAATCATCAAACGTCAGTAGTTTGGGTTTCAGTGGAAATCATTGTGAGAAGTCACAGGGAGCACAGACATCATGGCCAGGGGGAGCAGGGCTCATGTCCTGAGTCTCACATGTTAAGTTTAGGATACTAAAACTCTTGATGATGGTTCTAGTTTATTAAAAAATCACAGAGTTTTGTCAACTGCATAGGTTTGGTTTTGGATATTTTTTGTCGGACGGCAAAAATAATTGCGTATGTGTACTTGCCCTCTAATTTTTAAGTTAATGTTTACTTTTTCAGTATTAAACAAAAACCACCATCTTTCCCTGACCCTAGTCAAGAGCTGTGAGTTACTAAACAGAACCAGAAACTAAATGCAAACAGTTTGCTGTACTGATGGAATTAATGCTGTGGAAATGTACAATTTATTGAATTTGTCAAGACAACAGCTAAATGTGGAGGAAGTGTTGAGTTTGCATTAACCTGAGAACAGCATAGGAATGAAGGACTGTCTCTAAAGTAAATTCATTCCAAATGAAGGCCCAGTTCTCTCTGCAATAGAGTAAATAGAGGGTAAGGTCACTATTTGAGAATTTAAAATCAATGCATCAGACCACTTCTGAATACAAATCATTTACTAAAAATGTTTTCGTTTCTACTAACCTCTGTTAGTTCATGAATCAGATAAATGTGAGATATATGTTTAACTCCAAATAATGCTCCGCTTTTGTTCAGCCATCAGTGCAACTGTATGTTTTCTCTGAATAATAATGATAATAAAATGAATAATAGTAAATTAAGGTTTATGACTGTTATTTTAAGGAGATTTTTAGGTTCCATAACAATCTAAATGCTGTTCAACTCAATGAATAGAATTGGAATATTAACATGACTATCAACTTCAATCCATAAATAAAAGTTCACAGATCCACATTAATCTAACCCTGATGTACAGTATAAATGTACTTTCACACACACACACACTGTATTCTAGAGTGATTAAACTGGATCCAACAGATAAGCAGGTGTGTGCTGTGAGTGTGTGTGTGTTGTATTGAGCTGTACTGACCTGTGAGGCAATGTACTTCTCTAGAGGACTCTCCACTTGGCCCATGTTCAGCATGGCTGTGTTTGGCCGCTGCTCCCCTGGTGACTCCTCGCTCAGCAATAACTTGCCTTTGAAGTTATGGACCACACACACCACCTACAGCACACACACACACACACACACACACATAGCAAAGAGGATACACACATCAATGAAAATGTACATATACTGCCAATTACACACACACACACACACACACACACACACACACTAGTCTCCCAGCAGAGGACAGAGATGTGTTTTTCAAGGACTGATAGAGATTCCTGAGCAGTTGCATGGATTAAGAGAGTAATTCAAGTATGTAGGTCACATGTGTGTGTGTGTGTGTGTTGACTTTTTTCCTGGGGGTACTACTATAGCTATGATGGATGTGTAATAAGGAGCAAAACGAGGCTTTGAGGTTCAAAATGAAATAACCAATTTCAAGTTGGCTGAGCAGAGAAGAGACACACACTAACACACACACACACACACTGAGGGCTGGGGAATGTATTGAGCTGCGTTGAGTCCTACTTCCTACAGAGCAGTGCAACCTGGGAACTTTGTATGGAGGGATCAACAAGCTTGCTAGCAAATCTGAGGAAAAGTTATTGACCACAAACAACCAATTAGGTTTCTGTTCTTTTCTTGGTTCGCCACCGATGTTTCATGTGCCAAGGGCCAAATTGGGATTAACACCCAGACTGAGCTGGGATGGAGGACTGATGCTGTTCCATCCAGATTAGGGCTTGCAAAAACAAAGGCTTTACTTCATTAAGAGAAATTGTTCCAAGAGAAAGACACAACATGTTCTTCTGGTAATGAACGGCGGCTTACTTACTTGCAAAAAACAAACTTCTTTACTCTGAACTATGAGCACCAGTAAGCCGACTTCACTTTGTATGCAACACAAACATCACTCAGGATTTCTTTCCCTAAGCTCACATATGATGCTGCATGTCACCACCCAACTCTGTCTCCAGCATAATATGTTTAGAAACTAGCAATTTGTAATGCCAAAAAAAATGTTTAGGAGGAAATGCAATTGCTGCTTGGATTATGCTCACTGGTAATGAGTTTTCCAATCCAGGAATTAACAGGGAGGTGGTCAGGGTGGATGGTGGCATACAGAGCACAGGACTGTGACAAGAAGCCCAGTTCACGTCCTGAGTCCCACATGTTGTCAGGTTTAAGCTACTCAAACACTTGGTTAGAGTAAGGAAAAGACAGTGGTTTGGTTAAATATTGGTTTAAATATTTAAAATATTTGAGAGACCACTATTCTAACTACAACCAAGTGTTTAAGAATCCTAAACAGAAGCATGTAAATGTTAATAACACTTTAGTTTTCAAACTTAAAGAATGCAAACACAACAAGGAGCAGGCCAGTGTGAGCTTCAGCTAGGACTGCAACTAACTATTCTTTTCATTTCATTCATTTTCAATTCATCTGTCAATTATTTTCTCAATAATAATTGAATTTACATTAAAACACGTCACACAACTCAAGTCGAGCAGTGCTGGGTTTGTGCACAAAGTCGTAATATCGTATGTTTTGCATTAATGGTCATTTATATTACTCTGGCAAATTTTTCTACCCAGAAGTAAATATTGTATCTTGCTAAAACCAGTTTAAAACAGATGATGGTGATGTTGTTTTGTATACTTCATATTTATGGTGATCTTTAAGTCACATGACTTTTTGATGTCTTAATGTCCAGATGTTTTCAATCTAGCACACATCTCGAAATATGAATGGATAGAGGACATTGTCAGGGTTCCATGTTGATGGGACATTCTAGTAATGTCAAAACATGTATTGATAATTCAGTTCAATTCAATTCAATTTTATTTATATAGTGCCAAAGAAGGGTAGACACAGAGAAGCAGAATAACAACAATAATAACAATAACAATAATAATTAAAGCTGCAAGCAGCGTCGGTCAGGACCTCGCACTCTGGCCCGTCAGGATCAGATCATTTTGTTTTTTAAAAATGAGGGATATTTCTTACAAGTGTGGTGTGCTTTTATTTTGAAAGTTTGATTGACTTGATGAGAGAAGATGAGAGTTTTTTGCAGGGTGAGACATGTCTGTCT
This sequence comes from Thunnus thynnus, assembly GCF_963924715.1. Lineage (NCBI taxonomy): Eukaryota > Metazoa > Chordata > Actinopteri > Scombriformes > Scombridae > Thunnus > Thunnus thynnus. The sequence goes on from NC_089537.1 coordinate 26,074,215, forward strand.
TGCTCACACCTGTGTCATCAAAATCATGCAAGTTTTGGGCCCATTCACTTGAATTTCAATTAGTAAATTGAAAACTCTTGATGAGTTTGTGTGTAAAACAAATTAATTTCCTAATTTTCATCAAGTCTATTTTTAGAAAAGGAAAGACTTTAAACCCACATGACCTGGTCAAAGTTTGATTGACATGTGTACTGTCAGGTGTGTAGAGACCATAAATAACTGCAGCTGAACACAGAACAATACTCATATATTTGAATGAAGAGTGTGAGCGAACCCACACCTTTTTGAACATTTACTGCTTCCACATAGTTTTAGATACAAACTTCATTTGAACTTTAAATGAGTCACGAGACCTTGACAAATCAAATCTTGAATCTACAAATCTTGAATTTACATGTTTTTTCTATCTTTTACTGTTTTTGAGATATTAGAGTGTGAGTTTTAGAGTCTTTACTTGCTCCTCCTGTGATTTTATAATGAGTGTGTATTGCGGAATGTTCCACAGCACTGAGGGAGTGACATCACCAGGAGCAGTTGAGTACGCTTTTTGTGAAATCTCCTCATAAATCCCATGACTTTGGCCAAATCTTACATTAAAAATCGTTTTTAGTAGGAAATTTCGTTGCGAATCCATTGATACAAGTTTGAAAGTGGTCAGACTTATAGTTTAGACATCAGAAACCCCTGTTTGACATAAAGTTCATGCCCATAGATTGCCTCCCCATTGGTTTACATTGTAAGGTGTGATGTGGCACTGCAACTTTGAAGACTTACAAAATCCAAACCGTTCGAGTTATTAAGTTTTTAACAACTTTTTTTTGGCATAGTGTCATAAGTCACCTATTTAAGTTTGAAGCAGGTATCATTAACACCCTAGGAGGAGATAACGTTTGTTCGGGGGCCAAAATTGAGGCAAAGTCTTATTTTGAAAGGCTAATTGCGGACTTCCTGTTGGATTTAGGTCAGGGGTGTCAGCGTATGATTTGTAGGTCTTGACGAGACGAATAATAGAGTCTTTGTTTGATCTCTCTACGACATTCCTACGGGCCGTGGCAGCCATTTTAGTTACATAGGTGGCGCTAGAGAGCACATTTTGGCACTTTAGGGGTTAATTTTGACATTTTATCAAATAATTCACCAGACCTGATGTGCGTGCCAAATTTGGTGAGTTTTTGAGCATGTTTAGGGGGTCAAATTTAGGTGTGATATCCCATAATAATAAAGAAAGAAAGAAAGACACTAACACACAAAAAACAATAGGGTCCTTGCCCTTAGGTGTTGACCCTATTGTTTTACAGTAGTCCTCTGCCTTTTGGGCTCGGTCCCTAAATATAAAATATTGATCTTTATTTGCATTGGAAAGGACTTCTATGAATGTTGTGATTTTGGGAAAACATTGGATTGAAAGAATGCTTCAGTGCTTTTCATAATTTTATCAAACCTTCCTGCAACGTCGCATGTTTACGAAGGTTTACATTGTGAGAATGTTTTGAGGATGTTGCTTTCAGCCAAAATTCTGTTCAAAATGTGCCAAAGTGATTTTAAATATATGTGTTCAATGTTTTGACAATGTTTTGAAATCATAGAAAAAAGAGGCTGCAGAACTTGAGAGAATCGTCACATTTTAAAGGTTTCTTCAGTGACTATTATTCACAGTGTAATTAGCACCAAATTCATATTCATTCATCGGCGCGGCTGCTTCACTGTAGCTGGATACTGTTTCTCTCTGCAACCACAGGCAGTCATGGGGGTCTAAATGAAATCTACACACTACATTATTCATGCTAAACAGTTTGCCATATTTTTTAGGCTGACACTAATCTTTCTGACATACATGCAGTTAGGGGTGAAACTCACGGTTCGGATCGTATCACGGATTTGAGTCACGGATCAGATCATTTTATGGATCAGCCAAAAAAAAGGGGGGAGGGACAAATAAAACTTTGTTTTCCATATATTCTGTCAAACACTTACAGCAAGGAACTTTAGCCCATGGTCTTAAATGAAAACAACATTCAAGATGTCTAATGTTTAAATCAAATCTTAAAATATATGAAATACTCAATGCTCAATTGTTAAATTAAATTGCAATATGTAGCTAAGTAGATGCTCAGCTGCAGCACATTAAACAGCAGGTAAACGTACCTGCAGATGTCACTGCAGACCCGTTAGATGTCTGTCCATGACTTTTACTTACAGCAGTTTGTTTACGTTGTCTTAAATGAGACATTACATTTTGAAATTAATCTGCGGTTCACATGTCTGCTGAACTGCGGGGGGCGATCTGTACGGATCACCGATCAACTACGATACGTTACACCACTACATGCAATGCCAATATTGTAGTAAATATTGTCAAGCTGATGTGACAATGAGGTCTAACAGAAATTATTGCACTCATTTTTGCATTATGATGACCACTGACTGAGTTTTTGTGTTTTTAATAACCAACACTGACAGCAGCCTTTAACTAGGTCAATTATTCAGGGGTCTGTATCACAAAGCAAGTTCAACTTAAAGGTGTTTAATAAATCAGCTTCCAAAACAAAGTAGAAATCAGCTGGTTTAGTGATCATTAGTCAGTCATTTAAATAATGTCAACATCAATGTAACTTTGCTCCAAAGATTTCAATCTTTTTAAATCTGATAAATAAATTAAAGAGATTTAAGATGAAATCTGATTTAACCTGATATCTTTTATTTTTTAATCCAACTTTTATTTTTTAATCCAACTTTTATTTTTTAATCTGATATCTGCTGTCAGGTCACATGACCTCCTCCATGGTTGAGCTCATGATGTCATCAGTTCCGGATGTCATCAGACATGTGACCTTTGTTAATCTGTCACACATCAAAGGCAAACGGCTTTATGATGCAAGATTCTGAAAGTTTATCTGTAAGGCTGAGACCATCTCATCTCATCTCATCTCATCTCATCTCACATCTGCACACAAGTAGTGTTCCAGAGTGACGAAGAACGAAGAACGAAGGCCATCCTTCACGCACAACTACCGTCTGCGACTACAGTCTACGACTCTCATCTTACTCTTTACTACCTCTGGACATTGTTTTTATTAAAACAATGAACAGAGATATAAGACGTCAGGGCAGATTTGCTGATGCTGCACCACAACAGCGTCCGAACCAGCAGAGACCAGCGGCTGGAAGGCCTCCCTGTCGCGAGTGCCGACATCTGTATAGTCGCATCAGCATTGCTGACAAGCAGATCGCTGAATGGAACGACTGGTCCCAATATGTAAATGAGAGGTTTCACACTAGTAAGGAGACCATAAAAAGGCTGGAAGAACAACTGGAGTCCAAGGAGAGGGAACTAACAGAGGTGCTCCAGAAGAGCAGACAGGACATCTCTGAGAGAGATTTACTCATCTCCTCCCTCAGAGAGAGTCTCCAAACTAAGAGCAGGCAGGCCGACACCATCGAACACTTCTGGAAGGAGGAGTGTATGAAGGTCACAGCCAGATGTGAGGCAGAAAAAGCTGTACTGTTAGCTTCTGCCCAGCTGAGAGAGGAGGCACTTCTGCACAGCCAGAAGATGGAAGAGAAACAACATGAAAACCAGGAGAAGAAAGATGAGAAACAAGAAGAAAATGAGGGGAAGAAAGAAGAGAAACAAGAAGAAAATGAGGGGAAGAAAGAAGAGAAACAAGAAGAAAATGAGGGGAAGAAACAAAAGAAAGCAAGACAAAAACGGGAGAAGGAGGAAAATAAACAAAGAGCAAAAGAAGAGAGGAAGAAACAAAAAGAGGAGAAAATGGAAAAGAAGAAACAAGAAAAAGAGGAGAAAATGGCACAGAAACAGAGAGAAAACAAGGAGAAGAAAACAGGTTTTTGGAGCTGGTTACGCAAGAAGAAGAGCGACAGCGACAAAAAGGTGGAGGAACCCCTTCTCCTCTCCACCCTTCCTCCCTCTCTCCATCCTCCCTCCTCTCCTCCATCTATCTCACCCCCATCCTCCTTAACCCCTGACTCCTCTTCCTACTCCGTTCTAGCTTTCCGCCCTCTCCGCCAACCTCTCTCCTCACCCCTACCCTCTCTCCTGTCCCCCTCTACCTCTCTTCCCTCTCCCCCACCCCTCCTCCACCTTTCCTAACCTCCTTCCTTCCCTCTCCAGGGCGGCACGCGGGCTCAGTGATCAGCACTGCAGCCTCACAGAAACACCTCCACCTGCCTGTTTCTGCTTGTTTCTGTGTGGAGTTTGCATGTTCTCCTCGTGTCTGCGTGGGTTTTCTCCCGGCTCTCGGGTTTCCTCCCACAACACAAAGACATGCAGGTCAGGCTGATTGGAAACTACTAAATTACACCTCAATTGATCACAAATACCTGATGAAAATACAAATAAAAAAATAAAAAAATAAAAAACAACAACTGTATGACTTTACACTGTGAATGTTAGAAAGTAGAAGCTCTGCTGTCAAATATGATGTTATGATTTAAACAAGAGTAAAGTTCCATTCAGACAGGATGAACATCACAGGAGGAGGTGGGGAATCAAATATTCTCTGTGCTCCTCTGTAAGTCAACTCATGGTTCCTGACGCCATTTTAACCATAAAGAAAAGACAGGATGTGGTCTGTAATAGACATGAATATCCAGCTGGACAAAGCCTAAGCATGAATATCAACACATGTTTCAGACATAAACACTAGATTGTTATTATTCAGTGTGACTTTTTCTGCCCTCACTATGTGTGTAGGTGCACAACTCTGCAGCCAGTTAAACACACTTCCAATAAATTACTGGAAGCAAATGTGAAACTGTGCAAAAGTTCAATAATGGTGATTACAAATAAAAGATACCACAATCATTCAGACTCACATTGTAGTATAAGTATAAGCTGGCTGTCAAATGACTTCTGTTATTCATGCTGGGAAGAAACACAGTATTATCTGTGAAGATCAACATTAAGTCCTCATAGGAAGCAGCTACATGTAAACATACATACAACAAAAAGGAACTGCTAATAGAGAACTCAGCATACATTTAATGGTGTAAATTAGCCAAAATGTAAACTAATATTGGCTGAAAACTGGGAGCAAAGACAATACCAGTCCAGACCTGTAACTGGTGTTACAACAGCCCATTTCATGAGCTTTTATTGGGTCTTTCTCTCCTGATGGTTTTATGTTTTCTGTCCACATTGGTTCCCAAACAGGCTAATACAGTATGTTGGTGTTAGCATTTTTCCATGTCATTGTTCCAACAGTGATTTAAAAGACATGTTTCTGACCTTTCACCCACATTACAAGTCACTCAGAAAAATCTGCCACTGGTGGTGAACTTATATTCAAGTTTCAAGATCCAACACTGAATTATCATTATTATTATTATTATTATTATTATTATTATTATTATTATTAGCATATTTTATTTCACAATGTTTGGGATAGTGACAGACCAAGACATCAGATTCTTTAATCAGATTGGTTGTTTGAATCTCATTTTTTGGTTTTTATAATTTACTTTTATCACTTTGTTTTACAGTAGTCCTCTGCTCGGTCCCTAATAATAATAGTAATAATAATAGAGATATGACTAGCAATAACAACAGCAGCAATAGCCGGAGAAGGACACCACCAAGACGACCATTCCCACCATCCCCGCACCACTCCCACAGTGGCCAGTGATGAAAATACAATGCCAAATGAATAAACTACAGAAACTCCATTTTCATTGTCAAATGCTGGTTTGCTTCTCAACACTTCCAGTTTACATACATGTATGGATATAACAGTAAAAAGATCCACTCAGTTACTTTTACAGAAGTCATAAATTTAATGATTATGAGCCAAGTCTTTTTTCTGTGAATTGGATTTACTGATGCTGATCCTAAACAGAAGAACCACAGAGAAACAGTCATCTTTGTACAGGGTAAGCCCTGCTGAATTTTACAGTGTGTGTATGATGTCTGTGTGTTCTGGTTTGATGGAGTTATGATTCTGAGATTAATTGGTAGGAATTTTGACACAAATTGCATCCCACAGGTGCAAAGGGTTCATTTAGATAATCATTCCTAAGCTGGCAGGATCAGATACTGTAGAGAAACAATGATATATGTTGGCAGTCTGCAAATATGCCTAAAATGAATCTTTCCTCATTTCGCAGATTAAATATCATCCAACAGTATTACACTTCTTCTGTATTAAATGCATATATATTTGTTGTATATGAATGTAAATTTTAAGATTCGGAGATTTAATGGAAATTTTATGTCCATTAATATCCATTGTCTATATGCAGCTGAAGTTCTCATAAAGTAGGACACACTCTGAGAACACTAAACATCCAACCCTAACACCAGACAAGAAAATCAATATTGGACAAATCAGTAAAAGGCTGGATTATGTTCAGTGACAATGATTTTTTTTCACCCAGTCCCAGCGCTTTTGAAATTCCTACTACTGCTGTGGGGTTAAGTTACAGGAAAAGATTATAGTTACAGTTATAAAAAGGTGGAAATGACTCCTCAAATGAGCTACATGCCCATTCACCACCCAACCTCCACACCCTTGTAATTTCCACCTTGCTACAAAGAGGACACGTAATATGAATTGTCCAATATGGATGTAATTTTTAGGATACTGGCATGATACATGCAGTGTGCTTTGAAGACACCGACATTATCTTGTCAGTGGTTTAGAGGGGATCCTTCCACTGCCAAACTGTCTTTACGCCATGCAATAGTCATTTCAACCAGGAAAGTCAACAATGAAGAAGTTGACCTCAGCCATTCCAACTTGAATACTTGAATTAAAATTGCTGCACCTATTGCTGAGAGTGATTCTTAGTTGTTATATAGACATATGAGGTCAGCTTTAGTTTCCCCATGATGGCCTAAATGTACTGTACTTCCTGATATCATTCTGTCTGAGTACCTCTTCCCAGTTTTTGGCACTGAATTATAAGGGCCAGTTTATGAGTTTAATTTCTAAGAAAAAACAGGTTGGTATGCACTGCGGCCCTTTTATTGCTCCCAATATATCAGCTGTCTCTAGTGGAGATCATTTGTACTTATAAAGAAGCTTTGCTGCAAAGCCAAGAGTGGGCCAATCTGCTCTGATTCACTGTTCTCTGTGATAATGAGAGCTATTTGTTTAAGGCAGCCATGTTTAAACGAGTGGAGATCTTGGTGTGAGGAGAAGAGAGGAGAGGAGAGGAGAGGAGAGGAGAGGAGAGGAGAGGAGAGGAGAGGAGAGGAGAGGAGAAGAGAGGAGAGGAGAGGAGAGGAGAGGAGAGGAGAAGAGAGGAGAGAGCAGAGGAGGAGGAGAGAGAGGACAGGACAGAGGAGAGATGAGAGGAGAGACAAGAAAGGAGAAGAACGAGTTTCACTGATGTTCATGAAGTGTTGTCTTTGTATTTTTCCTATCTTTGTCCATCACTAATGGCACTCTAGTGTTTTTTACCAATATTACTGAAGCTTTGTATGAGAGGCTGAGCGAGGTCTTATCACAAACCTGCTCTATCCAAACCCTCTACACCGCAAAGAAAGCAGTGGCCTTTCTCTGTCAAACACAAGAGGAAGAAAGAGGATCAGAGAGGAAAAACAGAGAGAGAGACTATCTTCTTCCTCTTTCTGTCTTTCAGCTGCTGCTAGGAAACATACTGTATCTGGGGCCCACTCATCATCACTGTGTGCATATGGCATGATAGCGTGCAGCACAGCTGTGAGAGCAAGACAAGCCTTGATGTACAGTATTTCATGAAAGAATGCATTACATATAAAAAAGCATGTGTAGCCACACACTGACAGCAATTAGGTCTACATGTAATTCCATGTTCCTGCTGCGCAAGCTGCAAAGCCTGTCTAGTACATGAGATAGCTCTACATAATAATCACCTCTTAGATAATTGAGAAAATAAATAGAAAAAACTGAAAACAATTAGCAACACATTCCACTGAATCACAAATAAAAGGGATGGATAGTTCTCTACATGACTATATCTTGAGTAAAGAAAGATTAAATTGGTAAATATGTTGTATTACTTCCTGAAGTAAAAAAAAACCTGGTAATGGATTCCATACCACCATTGCTGGATAATGAACTGTTCACTGTATTGAACTAGTCCTACATGGAGGCAACAGAAAGCTCCCCTCTGCCTGCCGAGTGAAATAATGATGCCTGTGAAAAAAAACAAAAAAAAAACTGCAGGGTTCTATAAATTATTTCTGGGATTTTAGTTATTATGATGTTTCTTATAAAGCACACTGAAGAGACAAGCAGTTAGTCATTGTACCTGCGAAGAGCAATGAAGGCTGATTTGCTCTGTGCTACCTGTAACCTGTTTAAATGACTTTCTATTGTGTTGGACCAAATCACTGAACAATGTGTACTGTGATAATACTAATGCTTATAGTAAAAGTCTCACTTTTTCCTCTGTAACTCACATACTGGTTTTATTCACCAATCATTTCCAATGCTTCTACTTTTGTTGTTAAGGGGTGTATATAGAAACTGAGGCAGTTGGAATCATCTATATTGGAAGTATCATAAGAACACTGTAACATGTTGATACTCTACAACTACATTTATTTTTTAAAAGCGTATGTATTCTGCACATTTCCAGCTCTACATTTATATTCTGGGGCTCTACTGGAATATATTTGCATGATTTACAGTTAAAACTCCTTATTTATCTCAGTTTTAGCTCCTGTCTCTTTAAGGCCTGCCTCCTGATGAGCCCACTCTGTTCTGATTGGTCAGTTTCTGGAAGTTGCATCTCAGGCTGACTTTTGGTGGCTCAGGAGGCTACTTGAACCAAGGCAGGAGGCAAACCATGAACCAAACTATTTTCACTTCTTTTTCTCATTCTTTACTCAAAATGTCAACTTCTCAAATCCATCCGTACAAATTATCCTCACTCTGGATCACTAGATTAAAAACAAACAGTAACTCTTGTACTCTAGACTTGTGACATGTTGAACATTAATAGCACTCACGCCTTAAGGCATCACACACATCATAAACAACATTTGCTAACTTAAACTGACAGTCCAGTATTTAAGGATAAACAATAACATTTTTAATTCCGCTTAGCTTTTCATTCTATTTAGGACAATGTACTGTATATTAGAGTTTCCACTTTACTTCTTAAGCAGGATATTACATTACACTTATCCAGTCTTACTACAGGTTTATACACTCTACCAAACCTTGTCACTATCCAACCTTCTTTCTGTTAAATCCATTACTTTCACTCTGTCTCTGACAAGAGCTCTGGTGCTGTGATTCCATTCCTATTGGCTCTGTGCTCAATTTCATAGTCTCTGTGTTCGTTGTTGCTGCTCCTGATGGCACAAGTTTTAGATTTCGCCTGTTCCTTCTCACCTCTCCTTCTGTCAGTGAGTCCACTTGGTATGATTACTGAGTACAGTTCTCCCGGATGACAGATGCTGGTCCTTTCCATGTCTTGTCCTCATCCAACTTTAACAGAACTTTGTTTCGAGTCTTTTACACCATGTCTTCTGTTGAAGTAAAGTGCCTGTTGTTGCTTAGTCTCTACATCTCTGCGTCTGATTTATCAGGCCACTTAGGGACCAGATTCCTTTTGAGTAAAGGAGTGCGGTTCAGCTGGGCTTACACCAGTAGAGGTCATTGGTGTTGCTCTGTAGCACATTAATGCTAATGGTGGGTCCTCTTGTTTAAGGATGCGTTTTGCAGTTTGAACTCTGCATGTCTGTTGACATGGGCAATGTCATACTGTCTGCAAAAGTTTTTCCAAGTCTCACTTGTGCATTGTGGACTGTTATCACTGACTATCTGGTCAAGAATGCCAATTCTTGCAAATGTGGATTTCAGTAACTTAACAACCTGTGGTAGTTGGCAAAAGCAAGATTTCCAAGCAGATATCACAATGTGGTGCTTGCCCTTATATTCACATACATCCGTGGCTATCTTTTGCCATGATTGTTCAGGCAGAGTTGTTGTGTGGGTTGTTGTGGCTCTTTGCGCTGTGTACACTTGTTTTTCTGGCAGAAGTGGCATGTTTCTACAATGCATTTAATATCAGCTGATATTTTAGGCTACCACACAGTTTCCTTTGCACATTCTCTACATTTTGACAGGCTTTGATGTCCATCATGTATGTGCTCCAGTATTTCCTGACTGCGCAATTACAATGTGACAGCCTAGTGTGGTAAGACCCTCACATGTTGACGATGAATCTTTCATTGGGTAATAGTCTTTTGCACTGTTTGTGATGCTACTCACTCTTTCAGGCCATCCATCTTTGATCAGCTTCATACACTTTGCAACTGCTCATCCCTCTGTGTAGCAGACCATATCATGTCCAGTTTGTGCTGTGGTATTGGCCAACTGTGAGTGACAGCATTAACGTGACAAGCAATGATCATCTCTGTGGTGTTGGCTCTGTCCTTTACAGGGCTGCGTGACAACGCATCAGAAATGACCAGTGTTTTCCCTGGTGCATATTCTGCCTTGGCATTGAACTGCATCAGGAGTCTTTGACATCTCACTGATACTGCATCCAAATCTATCCATGCCTACCAGGTACTTTTGGAACCTCTCACAGGCCAAGTCTCCTGCTAAACATTCGTTCTCAATTTGCACGTATCTGGTTTCCGCATCTTTTTCATTTCAAAATTGTAATAAGAGGATAAACCCCTTGAGATACACTATCTCGTTTTCAAGGGGGTCCTTAGGTACAAAACATGAAAGTTAACAAAAATTTTAACAAAAATCAAAGTAATAAATACATAATAATAATGACAATAAATTAAACAATCCAACAATACAACATAGTACCATCAACAAGGACATACACATAAGGGCTCTCCCACCATCCTAAACCACACCCACTACATCTTAAAAGTGTAATCTGCACAAAAATGAATGAGAAATAAAATAAATGAACAGAACAAATAACATTATGTCAAAGTACTGAGACTACTTATAAACTAAAAATGAGGGTTAATACAATCAAAAACAAGAACAAGTAGATTTAAGGTAAACAAGCAAAGAAGTCATGGAAAAAAGTAATCGATCTAAGTGAGTTATTATCTGCAGAGCAAATTATCTGAGCGACCAATTATTCCTGTCTGATGGTGCTTTAAACTTAAAAGCACATCTCCCAATTTCTTTAAAGATTTTAGGCACAATAGCAAAAAGGTTATTGAATGTTTCTGAGTGAATATGATGATCTGTATGGAACTAAGAGCTGTAAGTATAAAGGATAGTTAAAGTAAATGTATTTGAAAACAAAGAGCAACCAATGAAAATGTCATCTAGAGTGAAGTGGTAGCCAGTCAGTCTCTGTCAGTCTCCTGGAACAAAAGGCTTCCAGCTTTCGCCATGCAATTGTAGAAGGACGCCCCCTATCCCGCTCACATCTGCTGAAACAGCTGTCTGTCTTTGTAGGTCATAGTGAGCCAAGAGGGGTGAGGTGATAAGGGGTTCTTTGAGTGGTTGAAAACATGTCCTTCCCATGGACAGTGACATTGTCCATATACACGCTACTCCCTCTAGTCCCTCCAGCAGTTCATTCATTTTGCGCTGGAATGTGTCTGGAGTAATATTTATCCCAAAAGGCAGGCTCTTGAAACAATACCTCCCAAAATGTGTGATGAAGGTGGTTAGGAGGCTGCTGTCTTCAAGCAATGGTATCTGCCAAAAGCTTGAAGCTGCATCCAGAGACGTGAAGATTGTGGAACCTGACAGCTTGGCCAGTGTCTCCTCTGTCGTTGGCAGTTGATATCTCTCTCTTTTGATGTTCTCATTTAGCTTTTGGAGTCCTGTACAGATTCTCACTGCGTTTGTTGGCTTCATGACCAGCACCATAGGAGCACACCTGTCTGTAGGGTGCATGACTCTGAGTATCACGCCCTGCTCAGTCATTCACTGCAACTCAGTTTGGACTTTAGGAGGAAGTGGTAGAGGGACTCTTCTGGATGTATGTACAGCATATGGTACAGCTGTTCATTGCGTTAATGTCAGCTCCTGTATCGATTCTAAACCTAACTGGAGTTTCCTATATTTATTTGTTCTGTCCAATGCTCAACACTGCCCTGATTTACTTTACATACTGCTCCAAGATAAATGTTTTCCTCAGTCTGTCATGAGTGACTTCTCTTACTGACTTGGAGAAATATTTTCTCTCCCAATGACCCTTTTTACCACATTTTCTACACTCAGATTCTAATGCTGAGCATTCGGCTGGGGCTTTGTGCTTCTCTTTCCTGCATAGGCGGCACCTGGTGTCCCTGGAGTGGGCTTACTACCGTCCATCACTTCTCTCCTTAACAGGCTGTCTCCCACCTCTCTCCGATGTTCACCTATGTGTTACCTCCTGCATGTTGAGTGCTGCCCATTGCTCCTGCTGGCTTATCTGCTGTGCTACGTCCTCGGCTTGTCTTACAATGTGGACTGCAGTTTCCAAGGTTAGGTCGGACATGAGCTGTAGTCGCCTAGAGAGCTCTTTGTCTGTCTCTGATATGTTTTTCAGTTGAAGTTGAAGTTTTCCAGCAAGTTAAACTTTGCCATAGTATCATGTGCCTCTCTCAGAACACTTCTGACACCATGTACTCAGAACAAGCAGTTTATTAACTTCACAACAACATCATAGCATGAGCAGTACACTAAATGCTGTCAACCAACCTTGTTGCCTCACTTACTGTTTGTAACAGCGTAGTTGCTTATTCTAGCTCTCTGATTGGTTACATGGTATGTCTGTCTACTTGTATTACCCAATAACTTGACAGCAACCAAGGCTATGGAACAGATGGCCGTTTATGGGCATGCTCGACAATCTGATGTCAGCTCTACAGCAAGGTAGAAAAAAAAGATGCAAACAAAGAATTCAAGGCAGGTTGTAGTCCTGGATTTTGACTTGCAGGGAGCATTTCTATATAAGTTCACCTCAAGTTTTGGAACTTTTACCATGTTTAAGATCCAACATCAGAACAGTATATAAATAAGAGAAAACCACAAAAAGCATAAGATGCAAGGAGGATCATCTGTGGTTGAAACAACCATAAAATGAAAGAGGAGGGTAACAGTCAGAGGTATACTCTCACTCAAGTAGTTATTTTGACAACTACTTATACTTAAATGCAGTTTTAGACTATCCTACCCATCCTTTGTCCTTCCATGCAGCACACACTTATGATGTTTGTGGGTGTGGGTCTCACCAGGAAAGTGGCGATGGCAGTGCCGATGATGAAGCCAGCGATGACATCCGACCAGTGGTTGCGATACTCAGCTACGCGGTTCAGACCGGTGAGGAAGGCCAGACACATGAGCCCAAGGGACAACACAGGCTTGGCCAGACGAGTGCCCTTCGCCTGCACTGTGCACGTCACATACATCTGCCAGGAAGACAGTTAAAAGGATTAGATCATCTGAGTTTTAATACATCATGTAAAATCACTGGTGCTGTTACTTTTTCAGTTAAGAAACATTCCATAAATCAAGACCCTACTCTATCCCAAAGATTTAGAGAAAGACATTCATGCTGATATACAGTTTGATTTCTGTAACACTTTGTTCACCTGCTTCAGCCTGTCTACACTTATTCAACTAAAACTGTTCCCCCGAAACCCTGTGGCTCTGAACTCAAACAAGATTTACAGTAGATGCTACAATACAGGAGCTCTTTATTGTCTCATTTGGCAGCAGCGAAATCCAAGTATTAAGCCATAATCACAGATATATTTTTGTCACTTTTAGAGCAAATTTTATTTCCAATGAATCCAAGCTGAACTCCTCAGTGTCAATGAACAAACCTACCAGAGTCTTCCAGGGGTGAGTGTTTGATACTGAAAATTAAGAATTTGGGAATTTGCTTTTTACATAAATATTTCTATGTTAGAGGTGGTTTAAAGCAGCTAATCAATATTAATAATGCAATATGTATTGTGAAAGGTGGAAACTGTCTGCACATGAAAAATTAAAGCAATTATCTTTTTTTTTCAAATGCTGGAAAAAAACATACAGTATGTCTGCATTTAACTGTCAAGTGACCTCCAGAAGCTATGTGAATTATAACCTGTCTGTTAGGAGGAAAGATGGAGACGGAGTAGTGAGATGTTGTTTAGTTACACCATCTCTTAAAGGACAGGTTCACAATTTTTAAGTATGTCTTAAAACAACAGTCAGGTGTCCATATGAACAGTGAAAGAAGTTTTCTTCGCTGTAATCATTCCTCCTGTTCATACTGACTATTAAAAGATCCTCTTCAAATGTAAGTGATAGGGGCCAAAATCCACAGTGTGTCCACACAGTCATTTTGTTCAAAAATGCATTTAAAAGTTGATCCGAGGCTTATATGAGGCTTCAGCAGCATGAACAGGAGGAATGTTTATGGCAAGAAAAAACTATTTCAATGTTCGTTTGGACACCTGACTGTTGTTTTAAGACAGACTGAATTGTAAACCCGTCCTTTAAGGTGCTTACAGACAGCGAGCGGTGTCTTGAAGTTTGAGATGGTTCAGCTCTTTCAACTAACTGCTGCAGCTCACTGTGTGACCATGGCAACCTCAGAAACCACAGTGAGGAAAACAGTACAGGAACAGATATGTGTATCTGAGTTTCCTGAATAACACACCTCTTCACCAGCAGAGAAGACAGATCAATGAAGAGAAATGATTTTGGAAGCCAATGATGTTATATTTTGTTGGTTACTTTTGAAGATTTATTTAAAAGTTTTTGCTTGTAGTGACAAACCCACAGAGAACTCTGCAGCTCCCCTCAGCTGAACAACTTTTTAGCCTCTTTTAAGCTCATTATTTTGGTTTTCCAGCTCACAAACTGCACCCTCATTAACCTAATTTCCTGCTGCAGCAGACAACTAAAAGGAGTGTGAGTAATAGACTTACTTTCACCAGGTGGAAGGAAACACGATTCAAAATAAATGAATGTATTTGTGTGTAGCCATAAAGTTGCAGTTGAAATTGATGCACTTAATAACAATGTAGGCTACAATAATCCTGAGGACTGTGTGTTAAGAGAAAACTGAGATTTTGGACATAGGTGCTAAAGCCCTTAGACAACTTGTCTGCGAGTACCTGGTGTCCTGATCACTAGTAACAAGTGACCAGATTAAAAAAACGTGGATGGTGAACTCAGCTTTAAGGATCATATTAACAGCATCATCAACGTTGCCTTTTTCCAACTCAGAAACAATTCCAGAATCAGAGGCTTTCTTTCACAATCTGACTCAGAGAAACTCATGCATGCATTTGTCATGAGCAGGCTAGATTATTGCACCTCTCTCTTTATGGGTCTTCCAAACAAAACAATCCATAGATTACAATTTATCCAGAACTGAGCCACACAAGTTCTAACTGGGACAAAAAGATCAGACCATATAACTCCAGTCCTCCTGAACTTTCACTGGCTACCTGTTGTTTCCAGAATACAACTCAAAATCCTCCTTTTGGTTTACGAAGCACTCGCTGGTCTGGCTCCACAGTACATCTCAGACATGCTGTCAGTTTATAACCCCAGCAGATCTCTCCAGTCACAAGGTGGAAATCTCCTCCATGAGCCTAGAGCACTTTCAAAGTCTAGTGAGATGGCATTCAGTATTTATGCACCTAAAGAATGGAACAGTTTGCCTGCTGAACTTAGACTTGCTCCAACACTGTGTACTTTTAAAAGCAAATTAAAAACCTTCCTTTTCAGTCCAGCATTTTCTTAACAGAACACATGGTATTTGTACAGTGTGTTTGTTTGTGTATGTATAGGTGATTGTATATGAATGTATGCATGATGTTTCTGTTTATTTGCACATTTTTGCTGTTTCTTTTTTATGTAAAGCACTTTGAACTAATTAATTCTGTTCAGCTGTAAAGACCAGAGCTTTGCATATAAAATGACAAAACCTTCTGTGCTGTATGAAGAGACTGGTGTGTAGGTAACGTTACATTCTCTGTGTTAAAATGTGTGATGAAACTGGTGCTTATTGGTTTGACAGCTGATGTAAAAGTTTGGGCAGTGTGTGCCAGTGTGTGAAGGACAGCAGAAAGTAAAAACTGTCATGTGATGAGAGGAAACTTGACTGAATTCATACTGCACGTCTCAGAGGTGTTTCTGAGGATTTTTCCACGTGTAAACTGCTCTCCTGACAGGAAAATGCTGAAAAGCTAATATTATTCCGGTTTGACTTTCAAAAATATTCGTAAAGTTCCTTCCGTTCCTAATGTTTTATTAACAACTCTGTGCTGAAATGCCACCAGACAGCTGTGACTGTGAGTCAATATGAGCTGATATGTTAAGTCTCTCCTCCAGGCATCTTTCTATTTTCTCTCCTGTATTTAGAGAGGTGCTGGCAGATCTGCCACCACAACTACAAGATGAAAAAGTAAAAAGTGAAAAATATAAGGAGAAAGAAGCAGATGGGGAGTAATAGATAGATAGATAGATAGATAGATAGATAGATAGATAGATAGATAGATGGATAGATAGATAGATAGATAGAACAGAAAGCAACCATGTTTTAAAACTTCATCCAAAGATTGAAGATGAAAAAGTAGAAAATCCTGCAGCGTCTGTGTCTCGTTAAGCAGACAGTTGACTGTAAAATGCGCCGAACACACACACAAACACTTGCTGATAACGGAGGGAAGATTGTGTCCAAAAATGAGTTTCAGCCGTTCCTGACCTAAATTTCCATCCTCTGGAAGGCTGTGAAGACTTTAGCTTCTGAACAACCAGCAACACTTCCAGTGTCTGCTTTGCTCGTCATCTGGCTGTAATGCAAACTCTAACTACAGAAGTTACTTCAAGGGTGGCTCATGCTAAAGCTTCCTAGCATATTTCATTTGACTCTCTGGTGTGATATAGTGACAGCCTCATTCTTGAGGCACACATTTTAAAATTTTAAATAATTTAAGAAGGCAGAGGAGATAGAATTGAGTAATTTTACAGCACAGGGGGGTCCACCATCACCTTGATCCATCCCAAAGATCATTTTTCTTGTTTTCCACAATTCCAGCCCATTAACACAACACAAATACTGCAGATCTTTTTCACAGTAGACATTTGTCATGATAGAAAAAGCACAGGTGTTACTAATAACATTTTAGATTGCTCTGCTCTATTCAAGTGTCCCAGTAAGTCAGCATACAGGACCATGAAACTGCTAAATGGAATTCAGCCATCATTCATTGTATTAGTAACATTACATTACATTGTATTCAGTCATTTGGCAGACGCTTTTATTCAAAATGACTTACCAGCGAACAATACAGTCCAGCATTAGAGGACAGCGACTCTTGCAAGAGCTGTGGTACCAACTCTCAAGTAGCTGACCTAGTACAAGTGCGATGACAAAGAGCACTAGGCAGAAGTTGTTTTGTTTTGTTTATTTAATATATAAAGTAAGAAACAACAGGAAGTAGACAAGCGCATAAGAAATAACATAAGCAACAAGAAAGAAGTGCAACAATCAAAGTGCTAAAAAAGTTACAGGGGCTCAAGTCTTGAGGTGTTCACAGAAGAACTGATTTTCAGGTGTTTCTTGAATGCACCAAGGGACACCATGTGGAGATGGATAGCTCCTTCCACCATCAGGGAACCACAAATGAGAAGAGGTCTGGATAGTGATTTTGTACCAGACGTTGTTCATTTGCAGTCCGGAGCGTAAGGGGGGGGGGGCATACAGCCTGATGAGTGACTCAGTGTGTGAGGGTGCCATTCCATTTGTTGCCTTGAAGGCAAGCATCAAAGCTTTGAACTTAATGCGAGCCGCTGCCGGGAGCCAGTGGAAGGAGATGAACAGAGGTGTGACATGAGCTTGTTTAGGTCGGTTGAACACCAGACGTGCTGCTGCTTGCTGAATCCTCTGCAGAGGTTTAACGGTGAATGTTGATAGCCCAACCAGGAGTGAGCCGCAGTAGTCCAGTCATGAGATGACCAGCACTTGGACTAGAAGTTGCATTACATGCTCAGAAAGGTATGGCCAAAGCCTCCTGATGTTATACAAAGTGAGTCTGCATGACCAGGATACTGGTGACACATCAGGAGACGCCCAGGTGAGAGCGGAGTCTAAATAATACCAAATAAAGATGTTCAAATCTACATAAAGAAACAATATAGGAGCAACAAACAGCAACTGATGACATGTCTAAAAGCTGATGGCAAGACAACATATATAATCATCACCTATTAGCTATGAGTTTACCTGAACCTTTAACCTTTTTGTGGTTCAGCTTTAGGCAATTGAAGCACCTGGTTAGGATTAAGGAAAGATCATTGTCTTGGTTGGATATTAAAAAAGTCAACACTGACATGGTACAGGACATCTTCACAGT
This sequence comes from Thunnus thynnus, assembly GCF_963924715.1. NCBI lineage: Eukaryota > Metazoa > Chordata > Actinopteri > Scombriformes > Scombridae > Thunnus > Thunnus thynnus. The sequence goes on from NC_089537.1 coordinate 26,092,501, forward strand.
AAACACAGTATTTAGCACAAGAAACACCTGGGGCCCGATGCATAAACGATACGTACGAACAAAAACCTGCCATTTCCTGCACATGAACTGGTATTTATACACAGAATGTGCGATAACAATGTGTGCACCTCATGCACACTTTACACCAGGCATACACATGTTTTTTCTTGGTGACCTGAGGGTGATGTGATGAGGTGGAGATGACATATAAGGTGAGAGACTGGATCTTTTAGTAAAATGTTGCTTGTTTAGGTTGATAACCAGCTGCACTGATTGTGTGATTTTATACAGGTATTGATAAAATGCCAGTCAAAGGTGCATTTATGAAGTTAACATTGATTAATTACTTTTGTGTTTAATTTTATCATTCTTTTAATTTACATCAGAGTCAACATTTTATTTTGCTCTTAATTCTTTTTATTTTATCTTTAGTTGTGTCACACCTTGTAAAGTCGGATTAGATATGAGCTACAAACTAATCATTGATTACATTCCTGAGATATCACTGCCGGTCAATGTGATGAATTAATGATAGGGTATAAAGAGCCGTAATGACAGCTGTTCTTCTGTTGGAGAACCTCGTCAGTGCGATACAATCTGTGAAACTGCACTTCTTCTTGCCCATTTGTTTCATTGACGGCTGTACAGACTGGGGGAGCAGGTGGTGAGTTGATATGAAAACGGCTGGTTCAGGGTGTGTCTGAGTCCATTTATGGTTAATTGTGGGAGTGGAAATGAGGCTCGTGCATGTGCGCCCAGTTCCCCAATGACTGAGAACCATGTGTAAGCACAGCTTTATAAATCTGACGAAAAGAATGCGTATGCATATTTCTGGCTTTGTGCGTGTACACAGTTTTAGTCATGAATCTACACAGGGTTTTATGCGTCTGGCCCCAGGTCTCCAACATCAAAGTCCAGGTGCAATAAAGTAGCAAATCATGGAATGGAAAAAATATTTCCAGTGAATATAATCGAGGCAATCTCCAAAATGTTTTTGGAAAAACACGAGACCGGGCTGAGAAGAGAGGAGAGGAAAGGCCAGAGACTCATACTCATCCACTCTCGCTTTCTTTCTCTCTCTGTTTCTAACTGGTATCAAGACTAATTAGCCCTTAAATAACCCTTCTCTTTTTATATTGAGAATTTTTTAATATACAACAGTCCACAGAGAAAAAATAAAAAATAAAAAATTGAACTTTGTCATCACCTAGACAACATATGCCAGTATGAAGATTCTACATGGCTCCTGCTTTGAAATACCGACCTTTGAACCTTCTAGAGAACTCTTGACCTCAGCTGTGAGTATAGTCAACTACTTGGGGTGCTGTCAAATGTGGGTAAAATATGATTAAATTAATTTTCAGCCATTTAACAATTAGGGCCAAATCCACAAAAGGATTATGTGGCTTTTGCGGCTGCTAAACCTGTGCAAATGAGACAAAAAGATAGCGTGTAATTCACAAAGCACCTGCAAAGGGTGAAATGTACCACTGCCAAGCAAATAGTGTCATGGTATGTCTGTTCCATTTGCATGTATGTAAATTAGGTAATATTCATACAGTCAGGACAAAATTGGCCCCTTTCATTGCAAATTAGCCTTGTTGCAAAAATGTGTGATGCTGCAGCCAGCTGTGACACACAGCCAGCTGTGGGCAACAAACAGAACATCAGTACTGATGTTTCTGTGAAATCCCGGATCCCTGATACATTCAGTGACACCTGAACAACATTATTGTAAAATTGATCTAACACATTTCAGACCTGCTTGAGTCACATTAAAAGCTGTATTCAGGCATTTCAGTAGATTATGTTACAGATGTGAAATACTAGAGAAGTAAAAGAAGTAAAATTAATGAAAGTTGGTTTGTGATTTTGGAGAGTTCTGTATGTGAGCACCTCTGCTGATTAAAGACATGCAATTTGAGGCTTTTGTGCTCTGCAGTTTTCACTATGGACCAATCTGTGTGCTGAAATGTGGAGAGAAACCCAAAACACTGGAAACTGCTCTGCTCACTCAAACAGATGCAAAACAAGGGCAAACTGCACTCAGCTGCAAAACTTTATGGGCATCATATCATTAGCGTAATATCTTTTGGGGCAGATTAGATACTAGAAAGGCGCTATACAAGTACAGTCCATTTACCATTTAATACTTTCTATAAACTACAATTCCCTCGAGCCACTCCATGCAGCTTGATACAAATCAGCACTATAGTTGTAGTTCTTAGAGTTTGCAAAGCAGGGTTGTAAATAGTGTCATAAAAGGATATATCTACTGAATATATCAAATATCTAATACAGCTGAACTAGTGATTACACTGCATCTAGATGATCCATGTTAAGAAACAGTAAAGATGTTGGTTTATTTCAGATATTTAAGTAATATTCTAGAAATGGGTTTTGGGTTGGTGTTCAGTGTCAGTGGGAGTTATGCAGTGCTCCAGTGTTTAAGGAGTTTGTTTGTTATGGATTCAAACTGTTTGTTCAGTCACATCATGTATGTATTAAACTGCCTCCTGAATGCTAACCAATATGTTAACAATTTCAGTTGATTAACAGCTAACTTTCCTGCAATTATAACTGATCTCAGAGCAGTTTCTATGGTAATGTACTGGTAATGTAAATTCTATGTTAACTGCGGGAGAAACTGATCTGGTGCCAGGAACAGCACTATTTCTACCTTCCTGCCTTTTCTACCTTGCTGACGAGCTGACATCTGATCATTGTGCATGCCCATAAACGGCTGTCCGTTCTGTAGCCTTTGTTACTAAGGTTGTTGCTAAGGGTTTTCAATGTGTTGTTTGCGCTGTCTGCTTCCATATTTTGGATCAGATATTGGCTCGATCATGTATGGGACTTCATGCAGTCACTGCGGCTAACATTAAGCTAGCTGTTGACCGGCTCCGTTTCTTCTTCTACACGTGTTAAACACTGAAGATGGAACATGTGGCTTTGAAGACTTAAAGGAACCCTTGACTGAGCTGATGGCTGAGTACCAAAAGTAATGTAATGAGTATAATAATGACTTTAAATCGCTTTTTCTGTTAAATGATTGGTAAAGTGATTACATTTTTGAAGTAATTTACCCAACACTGCTTTTTATATGCTTTTGTATGTCGGGAGTGTGATGTCACCATGTCACATGGAACACTGCATCTTGGACCACAATGGAAATAAGTCTTGGTCTTGCACTTCCCATTATGTCAAATTAAAGTACACTAAAGAGAAGAGATGGTCGAGGGAGATAGAGGGAAAAAAGAGAGAAGACAAAGAAGAGGAGAGGATTGTAGGGGGAGGAAAAGAGAGAAAAAGGCTAGAAAAGAGTCCACATCTGGCTGTATCTAGCTACTAATGAAGAGAGAGAGTGTGTGAAGTGAAGAGCTAGAGCCTGCATCCTCCTCCTCCTCCTCCTCCTCCTCCTCCTTTCTCCTCCTCTCATGACCATCTGGGCCTCAGATGAACTGCTGTAAATAATACATCATCATCATAAGGCCTGCTTACTAAACTGCAAAGAAAGTTACAGAAAATTATGCCAAACCACAAAACGCACTGTGCAATCACATCATCACTGCATTATTTATCGTTACATCAGTGAAACAAGTTTCTCATTTTCAAGTGATGCCAACCCAAAAAATTCTAACCATCACTGTCAAAACCATTTCTGTTGTGTTTGGGCTAAAACAGTCCATAATCTTTTTTTCTACCATAAAGAGTTTCATGATGGAGACTTGTGATGCGTCCTTTCATGCATATTTCTCTGATCTTTTGGATAAAAACTGAAGACACTGCTACCATAACAACCATGAAAATCTGTGCTCAACCCCCACCCTCATTAGTAAGCCAAAAGATGATGTGTCTGTTGACATGACAGCATGGTGTAATGATTAGGATACTGGGAACATAACAGACTAGAGCTGAACCTCTGACACTAAGAAAGAAATAATGCAACTACAAAGCAAACCTGACTTACAGGTTCATGAGCTTAAAATCTAAATAATAATCTTTTTATTATTTTTTTATTATTAACAAATCTCATGTGCAGAGCCAAAGCAACAATGGATTAATCTACAAGTATCTACTACTACTAGATCTACTAGTATTGTAAACAAATGACCTGATATGTCTTATTCCTCTGAGCTCCATTGTTTTCCAAAAACAATTAAAAAATACAACAATTCCCTACAGTGGTACATGGTAATGAACACACACTGTGTCCTGCTGCAGCAAATTTCTCTAAAGTAGCAAATGTGGATTCATCTGTCTCTGAAAATAGTCCCCCGTTTTAACCTTTATTCAACTCACCCTTTGTTAGAAATGAAACTATAGCTGTTTTTTATATATATTTATTTACATCTTCAGTATAGGAACCAATGGGTTTGGGGCTAAATATTGAGAGATGGACTAATGTTGGTGTTGGCAACAATGTGTTCCATATATAAAGTATATGTATACATGTGTATTGTCTTTTTTATTAGATAGACAGATGATAGAAAGCAGACAGGAAATGAGGTGAGGGAGATTGGTTACACCATTCAACAAAGATCCTCAGGCAGACTTTCATACTCTAGTCCTGAGAAAAACAGAGATACAGTATTTCATTCATCTGTCTGCCTGATGCTTGAAATAGCAAATAAAACTTGGCACAGTCTGTCTGTGCTACATCGTTCCTTGTCATTTTTTGTCATGCTCACAACAAGAGGAGAATGATGAAAACTTGCTGGAATTTCTTTGATTTTTTTGGTGTTTTTGTGCGGTGGCGATCATCAGTGTGTGTTAACGATTTGATCACACAATAAAACCAGGCAGTCTGAAAGGCACTCATGTTACGAGCTTTTAAGATCTTTGAACAATCATGTGACATTTATGAAAGGTGGAGAGGAGCTTCTGGTACTGTGTGAGCAGTGGCTCTCACAGCTGAAATGCCACTAAAACAGCCTGTAGCCCTGCAGGTGGAGGGTAGATACACCACAGAATCACTGCATATAATTATTTACAGTGTCAGTTATTTTCATTTGAATAAGCTATATGAGTCAACATGATTGGGTCAGTTTCTCAGATATGACCACACTGAAAAAGAGCAACATGTTCCACATCCCTACAGTTGAACCCCTTCTTCTACAGAAGCAAGAAGCCTTGTTGCAAGAGCATTCAACACACATAGAGACAGTGTGGTTTAGGGAGCAGTTACCCTCAACATTGGAGCTATCTCTTGAACAACAGCCATGTGATACATGCATGTTAATATCCAATCTGGCCTCATTTTGGTGCCATGATATCAACCTTGGAGAAGATGGAGGGGGAGGGGGAGAGGAGCAGATGAATATAGACCAGAGGAACCATGTCTATGTTTGGCTCTGATCACTAATCTGTTGTGTTGAGGCAGCAGACAGCCTCTTAGGGACTAATTGTATTTTTCATTAGAGTGCACAATCTCCTCCAAGGCCAGATCAAATGTTTCCATTTCTCTCTGTGCAATTCATTTATTCTTCATCTCTTTTGAGTATTCAGGGCTTTGAAAATATAGTGTTTTTACGGTTGCACTGTAAAACGGCTACTTGGCAGAATGGAGAACATTCTGCAAGGGAAACACAGCCTGTCCAGTGTAAGGTTTTAATTTCAATACAATACACGTTTAAGACCTTTTAATTGAGGAAAGAAAAGGAAAGACATAGGCCTTCTTCACTGTCAACCCAATATCCTAGAAATTATGTTTATATACAGCTAAACTGCAACAGCAAATACATTTTGCAGGACTGTATGCTGCCTGAATTATGTTTTCTCTCAAAATAATGAGAACATTTTGTGAACTTATTTGGCAAATTGCACAAATATTCATACTGAATGTATAAGAAAATGTTCAGTGACAATATATCTGTTTTCCACCAAAATATCTGATCCTGCAGTCCAACATCTGCTGATAATAATAATAATAATAATAATAATAATAATAATAATAATAATAACTTTATATAGGACCTTTCAAAACAAAGTTACAAAGTGCTTTACAGTAAAAACAAGAAATAAAAAGTAAAATCCAAATCATAAAAATCTGTCTCTCCTACTTAGACCTGAATAAAGTGTGTTGCAGTAGTCAAGTCTGGAGGATATAAAAGCATAGATGACATTCTAGATCTGCAAATGAGAGGGACGACCTAATCTCTCAGTTGGACAAAGCAGAACTGTACCAATTTAGTCACCTGAGCTTCAAAAGACAACTTTGAATGTAAAATACATGATAGTAACTACAGCATCATGAAACTTTTTACGGTTATGTTTAGGCACTGGCAGCTCTTGGATAAGATATTTCAATGCAGCGCTTCATTCATTTGAAAAAAATGAAACAATTCAGCTGTATATACAGTAAATGTCATTTCTAGAAGACAGGGTTGTCATTGCAGGAACTTAACGGCCTGTAACTTAACATGTGCTGTGCAATGCAATAAAAACAATGCTGCCCAATAAAATCCATGTATGTCTCACCAAATTTGGTGATTTATATGTTTTTCAGATAAACTGAAGGATTATGTGTTCCGTTATGGTTTAAGACAATTCTCCTAGTTGTCAAGCTAAATAAACCATTTAAACCTCATTGGATTATCTGAAAAATGCTGTAAAACAAAACTGAAAACAAGACTGCTTTTCTTTGCTCCAGACCAGCTGTAGCATGTGCTGGCACAGAGAGCAGCAGTGGTGTTTGCAAAGTGGGCAGTAGGAGACCAAAAAGGTGGAGCTGATTAAAAATAATGAGCTGCGTGGGTTATCCTTCTACCAGCTATGTGAGATACTGATATTATGGAATTTATCACACTTTAATAAAATGTTATCTACAAACTCTCTGTTCACTACAGAGATCCATCACACTGCACACAAAATTATATTTACCTCCAGCTACTGACAGAAATATGAGGAGAAACTCTGGCCCCATACGATAAGAAATGAGCATCTTATTTCATTAAGTGGCTTATTTAACCAATTTCGATTATGGGTGGACAAAAATAACAAACCTGATCATGAAGTTTGTTATTATGCCTAATCTAGTTTATGAAGGCAGCATCAGTTGTATTGTATCATTTAGTAGGACTGAAAAAAAATTGGAAACACTATCAACAATACTGACATCTAGAAGTCCCACTGAAAGTTAGAATATGCAGTATATCGCAAATACAGTGACTTAACAGTTAGCTTAAAAGGTGTAACTTGTCCTAACCCTAACCCTAACCCTAACCCAAACAGATGCAACAAAGCTAACCAGAGAGTGAGGGAGCACAGTCTGTGTGGGTTTACTTTGTGTTAGGGTTAGGACAAGTTACACCTTTATCATTCTTATTAGCACATGGAGTCCCATGACCTCATGTAATTTGAAGGTAGCTCCGCCAATTTTCGAACTGAGCCAATGTAAGTGAAAACACCTGCGCAGGGCCTTTAATGTACTTTACATATCATCATTACTGGTATTACTATTGCTACTATTTCTATTCCTTTGTTTTCATTCAGTTGATGATGTCATCAATAGTGTCAGCATTCATTTTTTTCAGAGTAAGCTAAATGAAGTTTAATTTTTCTGCTCTTCATTGTGTGTAAATGAACATGATGTAAATTCATCTTTGTCAAACTGTAGGTTAGTTGCTCAGTAGTTATGATCGGTTGCATGTTCGTTATGATTGTTTGCCTGTGGATGTACTGCACGTGATTGACTTTTATCAATCTGTTAATTTGCCTTAACTGTATAGCTTATACACATGTTGTGTGTAGTTAGGTAACCTGTGTATCTGTGGCCTTTTGAACCCTCAACCTCAACATATCTGTGCATGTCACTACTCTGCAGTCATGTTCCTTTCACAGCTGTTATCAGGTTGGACTGCTCATACTGTGGTGCATATACACTATATATGCCTGTCCTTCACCAGGTCAAGGTGATTTCTCCCTGTGAGTCTTTGTAGCTTTATGAGCTGTCACATACTATCAATTTTATACTTAGATGCACAGAACAACCTGCTAGTTGACCTTTGTAGCACACAAACACACACACACACACACACACACACACACACACACACACACACACACATACATGTGATGTATGTTAACGTTTCTCTGTGTGACCTCATTTGACATGAGACTCCTCAGGTCAACTTGATTTTTCTTAATAGCATTTGCGAGTGTTTCATAGCTGGGTGCACACTCCTACCTATATTTCCCATTTAATGTCAGACATTAGCAGCTGTTGGCACACTCACTATATCAGAAGCTTGTCGGCTAAATGGAGAGTTTGACATGAAAAATTCAACCTGAGGAGACAAGCCTGAGCAGCTCGTCCTCTGCACGATGCTGTTTCAGACATCAATCTCTCTGTCTTGCCAAGTTCAAATGGTGTCCTGTGGTATTACTGAGGGGTCTGCTCACACACACACACACACACACACATTATACTGAGGAGCCAGCAAAGGCTGCTGTGTCAATCTATACACTTAAAGGCTGATTTAAAGGGACGTTTCAAAGAGATATTTTACTGTGGTAGGCTCTTCCCGAGTAGTTTATGACATATACCTCCTAAATGTTATTAACGTTATTAGATATTAACTTTAAAATTGTATCAGGTCCAACAGTGTGGTATGATGAGAGGGCTTTAACGAGAGCTAAGTCTAATGAGCCATTCTGATTAGATTCCATACAAATATGCATCATGAATAAAAATAACTATTTTTAGTGCTAGGAGTAGTGGTTGTATTTTGCATTCAGTATAATCAGTATTTAAGAGGAGTAGTGGCTTGAATCAATGTTCACAACTTCATGGTACTTACATAAAGCTAGTTCTCTGAGTCTTATAAGTGAGACATATCACTACTGGATATGCCTACCTGCACATTGACCAAATCCATATTTGACATATTTTTAGACATAACAATATTCTTCTTCTGTGATATGTTTTTTTCCACAAGAAAGATCAATCCAGAATGCATTATATATTTTATTTCATTTCAGAAGTTTTCCTGTTGGACACAAGATGTCTCCTATTTTACTGCAAAGTCCATTCACAGTGTATATGTACTAGAGGCTTCAAGTTTCCAAAACACACTGAATCATGATTGGCTCCAAACTAGTTGTGATGTCACAAATCCTGCTGGTATGTACTGTAGATTTCTTTAATTGAGATTTGAGGTGAGCTCAGAGAAAATTGCCCCCTTCTGCAGATGAATGTGAGAACAAATTGCACAGAGAAGAGAACAACATCCAACTCAAAGAACAAGAAGATAATCACATTTTTGAAAGGAGGGGGACTTTAAACTCTGTCTACAGAAACCTTTACAAGGATCAATATTAACAACTGGGATAAATGGAATGAAAATGTGCTCTGTCCTGGTGGCCTACTGGTTAAGACACCTTTGTTTTATGTTGTACTCCACTCTCTAAATATCAGTGGGCACACGCACATACATTTTTGCAGGTGCTGGGTTACCAAAAACACACAAAAGAAGAAAAGAGAACCCGCACACAGTTCAATCCTGGGTTGACACATCCCAGTGGTAGTATCAAAAAGACACTGTGCATGCTAATATCTTCACAGTACAGCACCGCCTCCACACTGTTTGACTGAGTAAAAAACCAAGAACTGAAAACCAAGCCGAGATGCTCACAGCTGGGTAGAAGTCCCACAAAGACAGTTCTGTCACAGTCAACACATATTCAGTCAGTCTATAAATACCACATCATACAATCAATACTCTACAATGATTATTGACAGGAACACCTTCTCTGCATGGTACTACTACCAGCATCCATACCCACAACCTACAACTGTTTAGAAGAGTTCAGAAGAGTTTAGAAGAACACATGCTGTGAGGGAAGCCAGCGTGTTTGAAAAAGTGGCCATGCTGAATGGAATTACATGGATTTAGATTCTGGGATTTGTAGCACAACAAACCTATGCTTCATCGACCACATTTTGGAAATATCTGGAAAATAAAATATGAATCAGTGCATGTTTTAATAAATGGCTTTTTGATGTGTTTCTGAGAATGAGATGAGAAGATGGATATCAGGCTCTTATCTGTGCGTACACATGAGTACAGAGTCAGGACATGGTTAGTTCAGCTTAGCATAAAGACTAGAAGCAGCCTGGCTTTGTCTGGAGTTCAACACTTACAGAACTGACTGATTCATATACTGAACCTTGTTTTTACATTTCTGTTTTTTTTGTTTTAGCAGGAGTTACCTACACAGTTTGGGGTTCAAATTTCTTGTATTTCTACTCAGGTTTTTTCCTTCATGAAAACAAGTGGATGGAACATCGTGAGTCTTAATCTAAAACTTGAGACTCATTACACATTTTACTCAAATTTAATTGTAGACACAAGACAAGTCTGCCAAACACAACTGCACACAAGAGAACAGGCAGGTTTTAAACAATTCCCCGGCTAAGTCAGTTAGCAAAAACCACTTGTGTTCAATTAAAAACAAAGCTGAACATATGAAACCCAATGGTAATGGTAAATGGTAAATGGACTGCCAATCTTTCCATTAGTGGATGACTCGCTCTACCTCCTGAGCCACAGCTGTCCCAGTGGTCTATTGTGAACTCTGAGGTAAAGCTGTGAATATTTACAGCAGACAGTTGATAATGTTTCATTCCTTTTACACTTCCAAATCACTAGTTTAGATAGTTAGCTTAAACTGGACGCTGATGTGATGTGTTCAGAACCAGTTGAAATGAGCTGCGAAAGTATAATAAGAGGTTGAAAACTTACAAATGCCATGCAAGAACTTTTTTTTTTGACCTAATCATTCATACTTACTGCTGGTTGCAGCTTAAGATGACACAACCTCACAGTATAGATTCATGTCCAAATATGAAGATAAGTAATTCTGAGTCTCAACATTACTGTTGCCATTTGAATAGGGTAATTACAGCCTCATTTCGATAAATCCTTGGGTTCAGCGGATGCTAGATGGCTGTGTTTGGCCCTGGCATTGCTGTAATGACCGAGACAATGAGAGTTTGAAGAGGGGTAATCATCATCTCCTCAGCGCTTCAGGGTTGTGTGTGTGTGTGTAAGTGTCTGCGTGTGCAAACTGCATGTATGTGGGGAGCTGTACACACACACACAATGGCATTTGCTAAATGACCTAGATAACAGAGCCAATCTGCTCTCCCCATCATGCAGGGAGTCACTGATGGTCCAAAGACGTACATCCATCGCTCATGGGCACTTGGGCAGATGCTAGATCTCTGACACAGAAAATCAAAGCAATCAGACCATCAGCAAGAATCAGAGCCTTTATGGAAATGTTTGATTTGTGTGTTGTGCTTAAAGGAAGAATCACATGATTTAGAAAACTGCTGCTGCATTGCTCTTTGTGGGGTCAAACGTTCAAGCATGCTGGACAACTGGCCAAAGCATCTTTTTATTCTTGTGAAGACAGGAGGGCAGTCAGAGAAATATAAACACTGTAAAATGGTAGTAGAGACTAAAGGGCTTCAGTCACTTTGAAAAGCCCTGTTCTGTATTAATAGGAATCTATCAACCAGTCTGGTTTGAAAATTACTTTTATCTGAATTTGTTTCAGCAAAACAATTATTTTAATGCCCTATTCTGGGTACAAGTTCTGCTGTTTTTGAAGGTTGAATAACTCTGATTTAGATGAACTGCTCTTGTAGGGATTTTAATGGGATTTGTTTTTAAGATCTAATTGCACTTTTGTGTTGCAGCGCTTTCTATTTCATTTAGTTTGAACTTTTTTAATTTATTTTTCATTCAGTGAAAGAAAAAGCCTGTGATTATATGTCTCTATTCAGACAAGTAACCAGATACAGACCACATGTTAATAATGGGATTGAATACCATACAATACAGAAGAAGAGAAGACAACAAAGTATAATAAGTAGTGAGTTTGTGTGAATGGGTGATAGGAATTATGCATAATTTTGATGACATGAATGGATGTCTAAGACTGCCAGGCCTCCTTATGAGTTTGGGTAAAAAAGCCGATGTACAATGACCTATTTGGAGCTGCTTTCAAAGCTCTGTCTTCCTGTGAGACTTGTCACTATAACTTGTTTTGATTACACATGAAGTGGGAGAAGTTAGCCAACACAATTTTTGTGTTAAGGTTTTTTTTTTCCTGAAGTTATAATCTAAAGGCTTGGATGGAGAACTAATAAACTTAGTAAATATTTATATTCAAACTTAAAATGGGGCTGGTTGTCTGTTAGCTTGCACACTGTCTGATACACCAACATATTTAACAGGCAAGAATGCTTTTTGGATCAGTCTTCTTAACAAATATTCAGCAAAGGTCCTCAGAAGTGCAGTAATCTTCGACAAGTTTCTCCAGCCATTACATATGAGACATGAGACACCCCCTGAAATGAATTCTGGGAAGCATCTCTGTCTCTCTGACACAATGTGGGATCTACAACTGAGCTCTGATTCACTTTGTGTTACATAAGACAATCAAGTGAGAAATTAATCGACAAGTTGAATGCGATAATCTCATTAGACATCAGAGAGATTAGATGCGAGGTCACGCACGCTAAAACCTGCTGTGTGCCTGCACAGATAACAAACACTTGGACATGAGGTGGTGCAAGGGAGAGGATACGCACATTCTGCTTCCAGTTACTAATTTACTGAAATGGAGTTTGAATTAGAGACATTTCACTGTTCATCCAAAAGGCTTTTTTCAATTTAAACTATTGGGGTGAATTATAGTAATATTCATACATAAAATACAAAGCCAAAGAAGAAGCTCAAGAGCCTAAATTTCCCTTAAATGTCCCTGTGGAACTCCATTTGTTAAAGCTAAAACTTCACAAATATTTTTCACAGCCGACATGCTGGCTCCTGTGTCCTGGTGTTAATGTGATTAAACTGCTGCTTACAGATCCTGCATCTCTACTGTGTCTGATAGTGAAGAAGCCTGGTTAGCCTGCCTGCATATCAGCCTCCCACAGACTCCCATCTCAGTGCCTGGCTGGCCAAATGAGGATCCAATCTAAAATACAAGCATGTAGGCTTGCATGGCTCTCAATCCATGGATTAAGTTTGAATACAAAGGTAAAACAAAAAGACTACAACCACCAAAATGGTTCCATTCCACAATGAAAAAGCAAATAAATATCTTGTTGTAATATATGATAAAATACAATGTGCTGCATTAAACATTTAACACACAAACAAAAAAATAAATTTAAAGAATTTGATCATTGCTTTTCCTGGATTTCTGAAAGCAAAAGCAGTCTAGCATCAATTTTATGACCTTCAACATCAAACTCCTGGTGATCACAGCTTCAACAAGGTGTGAAATCACTTCCAGGACTTTCTAGGTCAAGGTTAAGGTTTGTTTCCTATCCCTAAAACACATGAAAAGTCTGCTGACTATCAACTCCACCAACCCTCTTTCAATTCTCACTTCAATTCTCACTCATTTTAGCAGATTTTGACAGCATCTCATTGGAAATAAAGTGAAAACTGAAAAGACTGAACTGAAAGATATCCTTGGATAAAAGAACTCTTTCTTACTGAATAACTGTAGCTGTAGCTGGGAAGCTCAACAATAGCTCAACCAGCAAATTTTGAACTGATGGAGCAGCATTGTTGGTGCAAAAGCAGTTTGGTCTGAATCTGCTTTGCATAAATATATCACTCACATTCTGCCAACTTACAAAAAAGAGACATTTAGGAGAGAAACCTGAGATTGGAAAATGCTAACCTGACTCCTATATAATCAGACTTTTGAAGCCAATACAATAACTATAAAACTGAATTACTCCAGCTCTACAGCCTTTATCTGTGTGAGAATCTGCACCTGCATACACCTTGCTCACATTCTCTTTTAAAACTGAGATTCTGTTGCTGTTTACATTCATCCCATCTTTATTTAAACAATCCCGTTAGCTTAGCTACACCCATCCTTTTTTGGGTTTTTTGCCATTTGAAGGATTCAGTGTGCTTCAAACAAACTATTTCATATGTGTCATCTGAATACGTCTAAAGAAAAAAGTGTTTCTACCTGTTTGGAATATCCACACTGGATGTCATAGCTTCCAAACTTTGGACAAATTGAAATACTGGCCTGATGATTGTGGTAGATGAAAGATCTGAGCATCACCGAAATTATTACAATTAATCCTGAAAGGAACATGAATATGTGAACCAAATTTCATGACAATCCATCTAAACACTGTCAGGATATTTCACTCAGAACCACGAAGCTCAACGTTGTGGTGTCAATAGAGGAGGAGTCAGGGGATCACCAAAGTCATTAGGATACATCTTCTGGGTTCATGGACATATGAACCAAATATCATGTCATGTCATGACAGTGTATCTAGTAGTTGTCTAGATATGGTGCTAGAGGTAAAGTCAGAGAATCAATCAGATAATTGTTGAGATATTTCAGTCTGGATAAAAGTGGTGGACCAACCACATCCACATCCATCCACTGGATGGCTAAAAAAGCAAGCTTGAGAAAATCTGCCGCCTTACACCTCCACACATCTGACCAATCACTGCGTGCCATGGGGCATGATTGTTAGAGTATTAGTTTGTGAAAGTTATGAAAATTCTGCCCTCAGAGGGGGAGTTTTATTTGAAGTATACTGAGGCCTTCAGATTTCTGTAAATTGCTGCAAGATCCTGCGGATGCTGAAGGGGCTGAGTGGGTTAAGGATCCTGAGGATGCTGAGGGAGATAAGGATGTTGAGGGAGCGGGATGAAAGGGTTAATTAATCAATACAGCTGTCTACACAGGCCACATCATGGCTTGTGTTTCACCTACATTATGCGAGTAATAGCAATCTGGACTGGGTGACTTGCACTCAACACTGTGCATGAAGGCATACTGTTAGACATATAGATAGAACACTAGCTGCTGCTGCTCATGCTATGCCTGCTGTGTAGACATGTTGTAACAATTGACCTTCATTACTCTTCCAAATGAGTTGGACTAACCTGGAAGTGTGTTTGCAACCTGCCTGATCATCTGACTACAACTGTGATCAGCAGCAGAGCTTCAATTAAAATATATAAGGGAAATACAATAAGAGGAATAAATGGAGGAACAGAGCAGAGTAACTCACAGCCAGGTAGAGAGCAGCGTAGACACTGAGTGCTGCCTCCTTGGATGGGAAGGTTTTCCGGGCACGCAGGATGTCATCCTGGTTTCCTGTGCAGGCCTCCTGGTGGCTGATGTAGCGCAGGGCCTGCTGGCAGCCCAGGGCTGTGTAGTTTGGCTTACAAACCGTCAGGAAATACGGTGCCAGGTTCCCCGTCACTACCTGGCCTGCGTTGACAAAGATGTCAACAGTGAAGAGGCCAAAGGTGTAGACTCCTTGGAAGAAAAAGAAGACGTTTAGAGGTCAGACACAATGAAAAGACGGAGCTCTAATCAACAGTTGGAGATAGTGGATATGTGGATTTGATGTTTGTATATACTTGTATTGTATTTGTATATACTTAAATGTGTATATATACATTTTGTACCTCATGACTATAATACTTTTCTCATATGATATCATTATCATATGAATGATATCATTATCATATGAATGATATCATTATCATATGAAGGTCCTTTGATCTGTTTTTTTTACTGCTGGTGAAGACATGTTTAAATCAATGAACACAGGTACCAGTAAAATCTTCTCCTGCACTGTTTACTTTGCGTGGTTTCTCTGGTTGCTATGGTCACACAGTAAGCTGTGGCTGCAAATCGAAGAAGGTTCAACCATCATCAACTCAGACAACAGCATTAAATAGCTGTTTGTGTTGATGAGAACAGCAGCTATTGTCTTTGTCCTTACTGCTGTCGCTGTCCTCTACTGCACACCTGCTGCTGTGCTTACACTGGAAACAGTGGAGGTAGTGGCTGAAAGTATCTTCATAGAGACTGCATGTCTGTGCATCCCAGGACTTCTACATACAATGGGGAAGAGTAGACGCAATATTCATTACACACCCCCATTAGAATCAAAATGCAAATGTGGTGCTATTTTGTTTCATTCTGCCTCATTTTCACATCATGTTTAGACACTGGAAAAGTGCTTCATAAAACAACAAGGACAGGACATCATTCAACAAACTTTATTATAGTATTTTCAGTGAGAATCATAATTAATGTTGCTCCAGGACCTGTGCATTTGACCCCCTCCTGCCATTGTTAAAAGCCTATTAAAATGCTAAATGTCTTAAATGAGAGGAGGGAGTTATAAATACTTGCAAACTAAAATAAATAATGTGTTGAATGATGTTTTTCCCCCTTAAAATCAAATAAAAGATATGCATGATAACAATGTAATTAAATATATTTGCAGTAAGTACACAAATAATATATTGTAATTTGGAATTTTCACTGGATTAACCCAGTAACACATTAAGAAAAAACTGTCTTTTTAATGAACTGTAGGTTATCAATTTACATTCTAATGTTTTAGTTTGAGGTGAGTCCTTTAATGTTTGATCACACAACATAGTTTTAAAAAAAATGATTTATATGACAAACTGGTTTAAGGTTTTATGTAGGAAACATTAGGCCAGTTGTATTATACTAGCCCCTTCTTGTTGATCCTCTGTAGGGCAGTGGAGATGAGAAAGAATTCATTAGAAAATGAGGGATGTTTGCAACACTTGAAGCCTGCTGTATGATGTATGTTGATTAAACTCGCATGTCATACAGGCTGATGGCTTGAGGAATAAAAGAGTTCTTGTATCTGATTGTTTTGAGTTTTTTTTGTGGAAGTCTCTTTCCATGGGTCAGGTTGTTGCTGTGACTGAATTTGGAGTGAAGGGGATGGGATCCTGTAAATTTTTTTCTAGTGTAAGGAGGATGAGTTTGGTATACAGGCTTGGTCCTGTTTTCACATATTACCCATATTACCACAGATGAGACCAAAGGACAGAACACTCTGAGGTTTACAATAAAATGGTTAAGTTTGCGTATGAAGTACATTCTCTGCAGCGGTTTCCTGCTTTTTGAAGTGGAACAGTCCCCGAAGTTAAGTTTATTGTCTATTTCAATTCCGATGTATTTGTATGTTGTGACCAATTCCACTGTTTCACCATTGATTTTTTTCGCAGGCAGTTGCCATTTTGTTCCTTCAAAATTTAATTATCATCTCCTTTGTTTTCTTTAAGTTTAAATCCAGGAAGTTGTCCATTCACTACTGTGTAAAAGTTGTCGTCTCATCCTCAAAAGTGCCAAGAGAAACCTGACTGGAGTGCAGGAAACACATTATCATAGTGTCATCCATGTACTTATAAAATGTGTGTACTGGGTTTAGGGCTTGGCAGGCATTGGTATACAGTGTGCAGAGGATTGGTGAGATTACACAGAGAGCAGAGCACCTGTGCTCACTTTTCTGTGTGTGGATATGGCAGAATTGAACCTTACTTGTTGTCTGTGGTTTACAAGAAAACCGTTAATCCACTTAATCAGCAGAGAGTTGACTCCCATATTCGCCAGCTTCTCTGCCATGAGGTGAGATTGTATGGTGCTGAATGTGCTACTGAAGTCAATAAACATGATTTTCACAAGACTGTTTGCTTGTTCTAAGTTTTTGTAGATGTTATTCAACATGACCAGTAACATGTCCTTGACACCTCTGGAGGCTCAAAATGCAAATGGGTATAGGTCTAGCAGGGGTGAGACATCAGAGAGGAGGTGTGTTTTAATGATTTTCTCCAAGCATTTCATAGGGACTGACGTAAGGGCTACAGGGCAGAGGTTGCTCTTTTCTTTTGGCCTGTTGGTTTTGGGTACTGTGATAACCAGTGACTTCTTCCATAAGTCTGGAATTATTCCACTGTTCAGTGACAGCAGGAACAGTTGCTGGAATGGTGATACAAGCTGTTCTGCGCAAACCCTGAGTGCCTTGTAGGGCCTCAGTAGCATCAGGAGTCCAGCTTTTTATTTCCACCTTTTATGCCTTGTCCCACTGCAACCGTGGTTTGTAGACTGGTGCCAGCTGCACCACATTATGATCCGTCCCCCAAGATGTGGTAGTGCCTTGGAAGAATACACCCCAGGGATGTTACCGTAGCAGAAGTCCAGACAGGCATCATTTTGGGTAGGACATGTGACATATTGGTGGTAAAATGGTAGGGTTCCAGATAGACTGCATGACTTAAAATCTTCCTTTATGAGCTTTGCTGTTTTGGGTTATTCATTCTCAGCCTGGGATACAAGGTCATGTATCTTGTTGGCTGCTATGCTTGTATCAGCTGACGGGGCTATGTAAACAAGGAACAGCAGGACCTGATTTACTTAGCATGGCAGGTGGTATGGCCGCATTTTACGGGAGTTCAGAGTTCAATATCTTTAGTACAAATCATGTGCTTTGTTGTAATGTAGGTTGGATTACAGTACTTCTTATTAATGCACACACTCCTCCACCTTTGCTCTTACCGGAGCTGGCATTTCGGTCCATTTTGATGAGAGTGAATCAATCCAGCTCCATGGGGGCGGAGGGGTCGCGCTCCGTGAGCCATGTTTCGGTAGCACAGACCAGGGAGGCCTGTTGGTACTCCAACAGATAATTAATACAGGCCCGCAACTCATCGATCTTATTCTGTATACTTTGTACATTTCCGTATACAGTCGATGGGAGAGCAGTTCTGAATGGTTGCCTTTTAATACGATTACAAATTCCTCCCCTGCTGCCACGCTTCCTTGTTTTGAAGGATGGTGAAGTCACAAAACTCCAGTGTTGAAGGATGGTGAAGTCACAAAGCACTAAAGTAGTGACTGTTATGTGAACCACTGAAGTGTTTAGTCCATTGGCAGGAAAAATTGGATAAAAATTTCAACAACAAAGAGAGGGTATACCTTTTATTTATTTTGAAGAAGACAGAGGTCATATAACAAAAACAAGATGATGAAGAATTAATACATTTGTACATCATCTGTACAAAGATTAACCATCATTTCTAATCATCTAGTAAATTAAAAGACAGTGCTTAAATTCATTTAAATAATTTTCAGTTTTTTGTTGACATTGTCAGAAAGGTGATAATTCTACGTATTTATTACTGAGGTTGTAGTCGGTGGTGGTGCTGTGCCAGAGTGTATAATATTGAAGAGTTCCTAATATTTTGTCCACCCCCTCAGGGCAGAAAAAATATGTACAGGCTTTGTAAAAGTAAAATTTATGGCACATAAATATAAAAACATTCATATGGTGGCCCAGCACCAACTTTAATATGACGGCCCTGAACAAATATGTAAATTAATCCTGGCAAATATGTTGGCTACATATTGGGAATCGTATATTTAAGTCAAATTCCACATCCAGTTAATTGTATTTACGGTAATTAATTTCATTCTCTCATTCAACCCACAGCCCAATGTCCCAATTCACTTCGATCCCCTCTTTAATTTGATTCAATATCGATTCGGTTAGAGGCATTTCATTCACAGTACAAATTTTGCTCGGATATGAAAGAGATTCTCTGAGAACTAATGCTGCAAATTGTAGTAGAAACCCTCAACCTGGTGCGTTATTAAAAATATTAATGTTTACATTAAGAATTGACCCCAAAGAAGTTACATTATAATGTACTTTTTATTTGCTAGCTCTGTTAGCTCCGTTAGCCATTAGCTCCATTAGCCATTTGAAATACACCATGTATTTCAAATGTTCCCCACTACATACAGTATGCATGTGAGCGGGCAAGGGGCCATTCCAAGGGGCCATTTTTTTCCCTGAGTCACAAAGCTATGAGATAACAACAACATGATTGGTAAGTTGCAATGATGGACTTGGAGCAACATTAATTATGATGTCATAGGAATCAACATGGCGATATCAGATCATGCACAGTTCACCCCTACCAGACCACATTCCCCTGCTGCTCCCCCATACGCTCCCCCATAACAAACACACACACAGTGAGTGTAACAGTCACCCAGGTGCCACCATCCATTCATACTGCTCTTAACCAGTGCAGTCAGGCGTTAAGTCTCAGTGATTGAAGGGCTTAAACAGAAATAACTGCTTCCCTCCTACAAGAGCCCGGCCCTCTGTCACACTAAATTACCAAACAGGCGCCTAGTCAGACAACTCTCTTTCACACATGCACACACACCACAATGACAGAGGTGTTCACCACACCACACCACAAAGATATAAGCTTCAGGATGCATCTTAGCTTTTCCAATCACTGTCAAGTGTTTGTGCGGCTGCAAACTAATTCTACTCAGCCTTTGAAGCGCATTTAGCTGGAAGACATTCATGAAAACAGGCAGCGAGACGTCACGGCTGTTGAGCAAGGCACGTCTCTCTTCTTCTGTCTCACAAGTTCTTGTTTTAAATGTCACTGTCTAACTCATTGCCTTTCCGTTCTCGTTCCTCATCGTCAGTACAGAGCAGCGGCGTGAGGCTCCAGATGCTGACAGGTCCATTTCTTAACAAGCATCAAATAGATTTTGTCAAGCATCGTGTGACTCACTCGCTGCAAAGACTCAGTGTTCCGATGCTGTCCCACTTTCCCCTACACAAACGTGTAAATGTGGCCGCTCTGTGTTTTCCTGGCTGGCTTTTGGAACAGGGAGAGGGAATACCAAAATTGCTTATTAGAGCATAAATCTAATTCAGTTTGTCTGCTTCAAACAATGCCATAATCTGCTGCAGAGCTACAGTGTAGCCATGCATGTGTATGTGCTATAAGTACACATGCTTTTAGGGAGTATGTGATCCTCCTGTCTGTGTGTGTGTGTGTGTGTGTGTGTGTAGGGTGAGCAGGGTTGAAGCAATGCACCTGTTCTTTGATCTGGTGCCAGTGTCTCGACAATGCTGCAGTGTGAGGCACAACCTAGTCAGTCTCAAAGTTATCACCATTTCCCAGACTCCCCTTGTGCTCACAAACACTTTGACACACACAAGGCAGACAGTAGAGACCAGTGAACACTGGGCAGTGTTGAACATGAAGACGTGATGAAGCTCAGTGTGACAGAACTATAGACAGTGTTAAACTGTGCATTCATATTTCACTGACATGTATTCATTTAGAAAAGAGGAAACTGAAAACTAGAGTTTGATTTTCCTTTCAGCAATCCAGTAGAATCAATTAGTCATATATATATATATACAGTACAAAGTAGTGCTGATGAAGCTTGTTAGTATTTATGGTTGTGGAGACGTAACAGAATAGGTTTAGCTTCAGTCTGGAGCAGGGCGGAATAGCAGAAATTGAGATCTTGGTATTTCTTGGAAATTGTCACCAGAATCATTTTCCTGCGTGTTTGTTGGTGTTGGTGTAGCCTACTCAAAACTATGATATGTATGCATGGAAACAAAGATGCTGTCTCTAAGGTCTTTTACACCCATAATTCAGTGTAGTTGGTCTGTGCCAAAGTCCAACAACCCAATCCTCTGTTTAAATTCCTTTTCTCACTGTCAGATGTAATACCGACATACTGACAAGCATATACTGTAAAGTATGTTACCATGGCAACCAAATGATGCATATATCATAAATATACACATCCCTCCGACAGATTGACTTTAATAGTAGTTCATCTCTGACAATCACACTGTCTCGTGGTTGGTCTGCTTTACTTTTACATCAAAAACAAAACGCACCACAATGAGTTTGAACCAAACCAAACAGGCTACTTATTAAAGCATCCTGAACCATATTAACGCTCATTAAAATCTAACCATGAATTATTAAACCTGCAATAACTGTTTTTGTGGCCACTTGGAGAGAGCTGAAAACAAGTTGTGAATACAATACTGACATATACTCTAGGTTGATATGGTGAACTAGTAAGAAAACAGTTTTTCTCTGAAAACAGCAGCCTGCTGCATCTGAAAACGATGCTATGAGAGCACCGAGAGTGAACCAAAACATTGAAGTTGCAGCCAGACAGCTAAACAATGAGCTGAAACTCACTATAAAGCTCCATAAAGCCGAGGGGGGTTCATCACTATGAGCCATGCCCCAGCACATTTCACACTGTCACTTCATACATTATTATAAAGAATATTGATTGCAGCTGCTTTAAGTTAATGTAACTTACAGTTCAGCTTTGTGGCAAAATGTTGTTTAGAATAAGTGTGAATGAGTGTTAACTATCCAGTCAGTTCAACAAGTGTCTTAATCAGACCTGCAGACCTCTGGACTGAATCAGAGAGCAGAGTGGTGTTCAACAACTCTAACATTACCACTAAACATCTAACATCAATCCTCTCATGCCTCTAATCAAAGAACAACCTATGAATGTCTGCATGTGACGGATACTCCTTCTCTACCACTGGACTCAAAAATAAGCTAAGGTCAGCATGATAATAGAACCACTCACAAGTATTCAAACTGATAGGAGGACATGCTGAAAAACACATGATCAAATGATATAGGGGTGCACTGTGTATTTGCATCCAACTAGTGCTTTAAGACAAATTGTTCTAAAAATATAAGCACATAATGTAATGTTTATTAAATCAAACTCAATCTAATACATATTCATTTTTAAATCGCAGGAAAATATTAGACTTTTGTCAGGTAGCTCCTGATAACTGCACTGAGGTGTCAGCAAAGCCTCAGTGAACTGTGCTAGAAATTAGAAACCAAAGTCATTGTAGGAAACAACTCAAGGATTCATGGGTACAAGTGGACAGATGCTGATATGCGAGTGAGCTCTGCTTCGTGTTTGGAAAGCTGAATGTGAGAAAATAAATGGATATGGAGAGGATATAGAACTCTGTCCACTGATGCTTAAATTCAGTTAATCCTTTACGTTTTTACAGGAAAAGTAAGACTTTTTTCCTGAGAGTGAGATGTTCAGACGGATATCAATGTCATGACTGCATGTTGAGTACTGACCTGGAGTCAGGGCATGGTTAGACTAGTTTAAGATTAAGCATGGGAGAAAGCCCTTTAGCCAGAAAAGCTGCACAGATGCAGCTATGCAGATGGATACAATGTTGTCTTTCAAGAAATAGTTCCACCATAACTGCTTGTAAAATTCTACATTTAACCAAACAAAAGATTTTGATCTACCTGTCAACTGAATGTGTCTCTACATTTACCACAGCAGGTAACCATGACAGAACTTCTTGACAGTCTTTGGAAGTTGTGAGTTTGAATCATCCACACTAAGTTATTAAATTATTAAATTTCTGAGTTCCCTGCAGCATTGAGAATATAGTTAATCTTCAATGCATTTTTGATGCATGGTGTTACATTGTACATTAATGCTAGCATTAAAAAACCCATGCTGATGTGTTTTGAATTTTTCAGCTATTGGATAGATATCTCATATGTAAGAAGCAGTGTGCACAGTGAGTGGGAGGGATGGGAGGTCAGCAGGGCCCAACAGCTCTGTTTTGCCCTCTGAGCAGGTTAATCCAGCCATGCTGGGGCCTGGCGGTTCATAAAATGTTAATATCGTAACACTGTTTCTCTAATCAACAGTTGCAGGTATTATCAGATTGTATGCATTTCACCACAATTTAATCTTTTCAAATATGTTTTGCTCAAATGAAATTATAAAATCTTTCCAAGGATGTAAGCTCGTTTTATTCTCATCACTGCTCTCTTGTATAGCGTGCCAACAAATGTGTTTTTATAGCTGCACCACTGTGAGAACAGCCATTCTCCCCTTTACAATTCAGACTGCTGATAAGCCTCGCCAATGGGCATCATTACAGTAATTAGCCTTCCAGTATTGATATGAATGAATCAGCGTACGATTCTTTTGCACTGGAAACAAAGAGGAAAGTGCAGAGAGGAAACACCACCCACTGAAGCCACCAAGCTACACAACTGTTTCAGCAGGGGGGAGAATATCTCAGCTAAATCCAGTGTGTAGAAAATAAAACCATTATTTAAATCCACAACCAGCTGCTACTTTAAATTACTCAAATAGAATAAAAATAAAGTAAGAAACAGAAACTGGAGATGTAGGGTTGTAAAGAAGCTGTCCAGCTGCATTATGGGAAGTGAAAGATCTATTTTTGTTCTTTTTTTGAATAAATAAATAACATAATTGACAGGAAAAATGGCTTAAAATTAAATCTTCACAAGATATATTTTATGAGGGTCTCGAATCTCAGCAAACAGATGATGTTTGTCTCAAAATGTGAGTGTGTGATTGTCTCCATGTAAGTGACACAGATGAAAAAATAATTTAAAAAAAATCTGTCCAGCAAAGGCTGATATCCTGACTTTTAGTCAAATACTGGATCTTACATTTCACATCTGTTATTAGATGCAGGCTGTCAGCTATACATTTGCAGTCTTCAAGCCCAAACTGATGATGTCACTATGACATCATTAGGGTTATTTTCTCAGACTTTTTTCCCAGCCTTATTTAGTAATTTCAATATGGCAAATATCATATCATACCATTACATATGGAACTTTTTCTTTTCTGTTCTTTTTTCCCAACAAAACACAGTAACAACACAATAGTAGCCACTAAAATATACAAATATATGCTGGAGAATATAGAGAGAAAAAAAAGAAAAGACAGGGTTTTTACAGTGTTGTAATCTTGAATAATACTATTGTAAACAGCAGACTGTAAGCATGACAGCTGGTTTATTATGCAAGAAACAGAGTCACCTTCAGACTGGATATCACACAGTGCTGTAAGAGGGTTTGGCTGTACTGGTTTCTTGAAAACACTTAATAAAGCATTCAGTGGTGGAAAATAACTAAGTCCATTTACTCAAGTACAGCACTTAAGTACAATTTTGATGTACTTGTACTTTACTTGAGTATTTCCATGTGATGCCACTTTATACTTCCACTCCACTTAATTTCAGAGGGAAATATCACTACACAGCTTTAGTTACTTTTCAGATGAAGATTTGACTCAATGGATAATATAACAAGCTTTTAAAATACAACACATTGTTAAAGATGAAACCAGTGGTTTCCAAACTTTTTGGCTTTTGACGTCTTACAAATAGCAGTGTGTAGTCGGGGTCACATTTCACATGTCTATGAGTTGTTAACAGCTCCACCAAATAGTGATTTTTCCCTCTAAACTTCTCACATGCTTTCATTTCAATAAATGTTCAAATGATGATTTTTGGAGACAGCATCTAGCAGCCGTCAAACCTCTTTGCACATTAAGGGACTTCCACAATGGCTCCAATTTCAAGCTTTCAGCAGGGGGGAGTTGTGGTTGTTGGTGCTTGGTGTAGACACAGGCAGAGGACTGCTGCTAACGTGCTGTTTTAACTACACATACTGTATTGTGCAGACAATGTATACGTTGCTGATTGCAATTACTTCCTGATACATGTAAAAAAAAGAACAAGTCCCAGGTGAGGATTTATGTCATACATTTTAGAAATATAATATTTTATTTTGATGTGAATAAATTTGTACTGTCAATGATTGATATGTTCTAACAGATTTTATTCACAAACTGGTTTGTTTGGAATTGACTGAAGCAGATAGCTTCATGGATGAACATATATCCAAAGAAAAACTACAAAAACAGGATAGCAGCAAAGAGCGTGCAGCATTAAAGGCAACTAAGGATTATCATTATGAGAGACAATTTCTAGAAAATGTTGAAAGACCGCTCATGGTGCAGAGCAACCTTGGGAGGGAGGTCGAACCCAACCAGAGGAACAGGGAGGATGTTTCTGTGCTGTCAGAGAAAAGCTGTGCTGCATTCTGCAGCCTTAAACACTTAAACATCAGCAACACTGCAGTCTCTGGAGACGCTGCTCTTACTGACAGAGGAGTGTGACATAGATTATAAAACATTAATGCTGAGAGGTGGTGGAGGGAGGGAGGGAGGAGGGCAGGGGATTTCTGTTGCACTGTTGATTATGGAGGACAGCTCTTGGTGAAATGAGCTCTTGTGGGCCATCCTGCTGGTCTAGTACAGGCACAGACTGACTTCAGATAAATGAAATATAAAACAAGAACTTTGTCCTCCACATAAGACCCCAAAAATCCATAGTTCACCTTTAAACTTTTCAGAGCCTTGCACTTACAAATCAATGTGTTTTTTCTGTTGGATCCCTGCCCACCTCCACAAACAGCCAGTTGTGTTCACTGGAAGAAGCAAGAAACACTCATTCAAACAGTTTGAATGAATTGTTCTCAAGAGGCGTGTATGAGTGGTTTAAGAGAATTTTGTGGCATTCAACTATTTTCTCATACTTAAAATCTTCTGTGAGATACAAACTAAATGTATAAGTGATCCAGACCTGTCAGACAGACTGTCTTTCTTCACTGGGGCAAAAAACACCTTTTAATGTTTTAGTGTAGTTCTAATTAAGAATCATGATGTCATCATTTGAATATATTTTGAGTTTAAATAAGATACTGAAATTTACTAAAGAAAAAGATATAATTAAAACAAATTCTGTTCACCATATCAGCATCCTGGTTTACCAATGTACTGAAAGTTTTTTTAGATTTGATGATTTTTATTGTCATATTTACTGTTCAGCAGTAGTTGTCCAGTATCATGTTGTGTTGCAGCTGACAGTGTAACATCACCTACTGTAGGTTGTAATATTCTCTCCTCTAGTATCTCATATTAGTCACGAAAGTCACCCACAGATGGAATGGACAGGCAGCAATAATGCACCAAGAATCATAGCAACGTGCCAATAAAGGCAGTGAAGAAGAAGACTGCTATAAGTTAACATGGATGTATGTACAATGTATGATTTAAATCAGGTTTGCAAATGATTTTTGAGCTGCAGATGATGTGTTTTGGTAAGAAACATTACATGTCAACATGCTGAACTGGAATAATGTTGAACCCTGCACACAAGGGGGGTCTGGAACAAAAATGAGAATGGGGCACAATCTTTGCTCATTATATCCCATGTAGTTTGTCAAAGTGGAAGACATGTGATGCAGCATCTGGGACCCCTCCCTCCTGACGTGTACAACGTGCTCTGTGACGTGGACTCATAAGAGCACAGGTCATGAAGCTCTGATTGGTCCATGTCCAACATGTAGTCTGCCATGTCTTTTGGCTGAGTCACAGCAGGAATTTATGACTCTATGGTCGCCTAATCTGACATGGTGACTGTTTCAAAAGACACTGAGAAAATAAGTTACAAAAGTTAGTGCTAAAAGGTAAGATAGAAGGGAGAAATTGTTAAGTGTTAAGTATCATACTGGTGGCATTTATTATTATCTAACATGTAGCCTCTGAAAGCTCGAGAATGATTTTTGTGAGGATGCATGCAATGTTTCTTCCTGAGGGATTGGTGTTGAAAAGAAAAGGTCTTGACCAATAGTACTTGTCCAATTTAAAATTGTGTATAATAACAGTGCTGTGTGCTCCCAAAGGGCTGGCCTCACATCTTTTTAAACATTTCTGTTATGTGGATTTTGCATAATGTCACTGACAGAGGGGGGTGTGCATGAACTTCCTCAATGAGAAGTTCAACAAGCAAAGCTTTAAAATGCAGGACGGTAAAAACACACTGCTGAAGTTGAGTGTGTGAGAGCACCACGACCCTCGGCTGTGTTCTAAATTTAATCTTTTCCAAACAGCATGGCCCTGTGAGTCATTATGCAAAGCAACGCTGGGCCTGGGTGAAAAGGGGAAGGCTGTAGAGCTGCGAGATGGCCAGGCTCACATGATGATGCGTTACTCTGCGCTGCATTTACATCTGCTGTTCAGCAGATGTAAATGCGCAAGCGTACACAATGATGCGCATACATACACACGTGCACACACATAGAAATACACACACACAGCCCGAGCAAGCACATGGAATATGTCACGTGCAAATACTGGCACACTCTGACATTAGCAAAGAGAGGCAGAGACGCCAGAAAAACACAAAAGAGGAAATCTAAGAAGAGCTTCTGCATAAAAGCTGTAGGACGGAGCAAAGCATTCAGCATGTCACTGATACTGATCACACTATGTAACACAATTTAGGTTCCTGCGTAGTAAGTGTTATTTCCTAATTGCTTATGACTAAAAAATATAGAAAATGTCTATTATTCCCTTTAACCTTTGCTTTTCTGACATAGACAATGATGTTTTGAAATGTACCTATTTCCAGTGAGAAAATGAGTGAATTTGCACATTTTCATTCACATAAAGTCCGAAAAAAACATATAAATTGAAATTAGCATGTATTTATACTAAAGTTATATAAAAGTGATTACAAAAGATTAAAAAGTGAGTAGTTTTTTGAGATTTATATTGTAAATCACTTTCACAAATCAGCCCCCAAATATAGTCTCCCATCATCATATTCACAAGATGTTTTTTTAAGCCTGCCGTTTACTATATTTCTGTACCATCCAGAAACTGTGAAACCTTTGGACTAATGCTCTCTTATCCCTCACACACAAATCCCTCCACACAAGTCAAATCAACTGAGGAGGCCTTCGACTCCATATCTCAGAGTGAGGCAAACAACAGCGCACGGTCTCATGGGGCAGCTCAGCAGTACAAGCAGACGTGATCACTCCATACAGCACAACAGAGTCTCTGCTGGATTCATTCATCTGTGCTTACTCACTGTGCCAACAAGCCTGCCAAAAGTCGTTATCAATAGTCATGGATCAAATGCACCGTAAAACACACAAGCAGACACACTGTATGTAATGAAATTTCTAGATTATGTATTTTCAATAGTGCTTTGTAATTTGGGATAACTGCTGCTGCTAATGCTGCTGTAAAGAGGCACTAACAGCTCACCACAGAGCCATTAGCTGATGTTGGTAAAGAGAGGTAAATGCTGCACCTTTTATGCAGTTTTCTTCAGTGAGATGTAAGCATTTATTTAAAGGGCAGAGCTACTTTTCTGCACCTCTCCCCTTAACATTAAAAAGACAACTGCCCTCTGAGCTCACACACTGCATGCAGTACAAACTCTCTCAGTTAAAACAAGTGCCAGAGAGAAGCATCAGCACTTTCCTCTAATCTAAATTCTGCCTTTTTTGTAGTACTGTTCATTATTTATGTAAGCTCTAATAACATTATAGTCAGCAAACTAATGGCTGAGATCTCAGAACAACTATGACATCACTAAAAAGTCTAATGAGTCAGGAAACACCTGACCAGATGAGCAGGAGGTAAAAGAAAAGTGAGTGCAACTGTAATGTTCATAATTCCTCAGTGTACAGAAAACTGTGCTCTATAGTAAAGGTTGGGTGTCAGCAGCCTAAAGGTCTAAACACGCAAACATGACTGTAACATCCCTGCTTCAGATCAGCCAGGGAACTTTATTGCGTACCACACCCCTCTCTCTACCACATCCTTACAAATCTTTTGCGTCATGTTCAGTTTTGGTGAATTTTGTTTAACACAAATTTGTGTGATTGATAGATAGCAAACCGTTTTGATGGTGCTGACCTTTCATGAAACAAAGAGCCATAGAGAACAGAGGAGACTATCGTAGCTTATTAGCTGTGTTGTGCCATCCACTTTTATGTAACTCACTTCGGTTGGAATAAAAAAAACGACGAGTCAAGTTTGCCAAGAGTTATAATACCGGAATCAATGGCCCCTTTTACACAGCCCGTTCAAGGCGGGAATACTGCACCTTTAATCCACCTCACTGTTCTGTATAAAAGGTGCGGACACGGAGTGGAGGGGCAGAGTTGCTCCGCCTATTAGCCGGCTACAGAGGTAGTCACAGAGCCGGATCAACTGTGTATATAAAAGGGACAGCCGGCAAGGCGGGACAGGGAGCTGACGCTGTTGTGTTAGCCATATTCAGACCAAATCTGTTGTTTGTGCTTTAGAACGTAGCCACTGTGAAACTACCAGAAAATAACGTTTTATTGATCTGATTCACCGGCTTCCTCACTCTCTTCATTCACCCTCTAGCTCACTCAACCACAGCTGTTCTCTCTCCCTCTCTTTTTCTCTCGTCTTTTTTAAAATGAGTCGGGAAGCTGACAGAAAAGTGTAACTTTACTTTTAACTTTATCAAATGAAGAGAAATGTCCTCCCCTCGTCCTAGTGACGTCTTTGCACTTGCGTCTCTTTCTCCCAGCGAGGATGTGAGAGAGATGCAAGGAACAGACAGACGAATTTAATTCACCGAATGGCACATCCTCACTCACTCCAGCACCATTTTGAGGAGAAGACAACTACTCATGATGCACATCACCTCAACTGTCAAATATGAGGAAGTCAACTACCAATATGTAGAAAAAATTAAGTAACAGTTTAAAAGGAAAACACCTGATACCTGATAACTGCTCTAATGTTTCATTATTTGATTATAGATCTCTAGCAGCGTCTGGCTGTCACAGACTAAGACACAAATAGACAATTTAAATCTGTTAATTACAGCTGTAGACTACAGTATATGTTTAAATAAAATATTGCCTCTTTAGTTTGTGAAAGTGTGACATCCTTTTCAGGCTGAGGATGCACCACCACTGTGTGGCTGTATATTTTGCCTGAATGAACTAAGATGTACTTGAAATGGAAAAGAAGGAGAAAAGAAGAAGAAAAGGCTTTTGGCTTACGAAGCAAAATAAACAGTTACAAGAGTGTCTTTATGATTCATTCATGATTCAGATTCTACACACGTAATATTTTTATTTTGTGAATAAATATTAATGCTGGTGGTGTTATCTTCCCTGCTTCCACAGGTAGTTTTCTTAATCTGCTATATTGCAATCATGTATATTAATATTACATTAAAGCTGTTTCGACAACAACCTGACTGTTCATTACTTTCCCATCAGATCAGTTGACCAGTAAATAAACACATTCTGTTGAAGGGATGTTGGAGAGGATACACCTGTGCTTCCTCACTCTGAGCTCCTCCAGGAGTCTCTTGCTCCTTGTGTCCTCTGAAGTGCATTCAGGGGACTGGAACATCCTCGATGATTGCGGGAGATTGGAGATCAGTTTCCAGGTCACAGCTGGAGGAGCAAGGACGGGAAAGCATCCTGCAGCTTAAATACAGTAGGTCCAAACTGAAGCGAGAAGTGGCTCTTTAATTAGACTGCTTTTACACTTTGCCTTGTTTTCTCTTCCAAATAGGTTTGGAATCTGTCTGATGATCTGACTGCTCAGGTTTTTTGACCGGCCTGACTTCTTGCTAGAGATGCTGCCATGTTCCCAGATCTCAGCAGTGGTAAATAACTGGTAAATGTGAGAGTAGGAAAATAGTGTCATACACTAGCTCCATACGCATCCCACAACATTCACATCTTACTTTATGGGATACTGATGACTTTCACGACTCATGTAACTCAAAAAGTCATGCAAGTTAGTTTCAAAAGGTTTTTTTTTACCTTCTCTTGACTAGTTTTGACTCTTTTGAGAATTATACTGTCATACCATACAACTTCAACCTCTGCACACATATGTATGTACGCTGCTCACACATCCTCTCACCCTCTTTCTACTGACTGGGGAGGAAACAGAGAGAGCATACCTTCACTGCTAAGTGACCACAAATGGTTTGCTTTCACTCATAAAACCCCCAATTACACAACGTTTATTGCCAGCACTGTCAGGTGGAACATTGAAGTCAGTCCCAGCCAGCTCTGTACGTCATGCCAGTCATTAAAAATGGTTAGCTCTGATTGGGCAGGGTCTCTCGGCCAAGTCACAGCAAGAATTTGTGACTCGCTGATTGCCTGATCTGATACAGAGACAAATTATCCTGTAGTCTGATGCTGATATTTGATAATTAGAGAAATATTTTCAAAACCAAAAAGAAAGTCCAGTTTCTTTTGATTTGGTATTGTTAGTTGTTCCTGACAGTTTGTGCTGTAGGGCTAAATTGTTGTTGTAGTGGGACTAAATTAGCAGCAGGGGTGTAGCTGTGGGTGGACCTGGGCCCACCCACTTGGCACTCATGCCCACTCCATCAGACAGCTTCCTTTTTTGCTGGACCAATGAATCAGTGTTAATGAATACTTCAATTATCCGACTACATGACCAATAACAATAAAACAATTCTTGTGTCTTTCTTCTTGTTTACAATATGATGATGTTGATGCATCATTGTTGATGGTCAGATTGTATGAGTGGCAGTGCATTTCGCAAATGCCCGATTGCGAGCAGCCCCTCCTCTTTCATTCAGTGTACAGCCTGCGCATTTCACAGAGGGACAAAGGCCTACTTTCTGCTAGCTAGTTGCTTTTAATGTAGGTTAAGATAAAAACCATGGAGAAACAAAGCAGTCACAAAAAGATGTCATGAGGAGCAGGAGGAAGAGAGCTCAAGTTCAGCCATCATTCTCAACCCAGACACCTACTTGTGCGCCAGTTTCTCCTTAACAAGTGCCAAGTAGTAACAACACATACGTGGCTGCTAATTCAGCAGCAACAAGCTGTGCTGTTGAAGGACTCTTTTCAACTGTCAGTCAGATAAAAACTGGCATCAGGGTATCAGTGATGACATAGAGACTGAACTCTTTCTCCCTGCTCTCCTATGAAACAGAACTGACCAACACCGTTGGACTATAATCACATAATTTCCGTGTTCAACACCAAGCCCCATCATCTCCTGCTATAATCATCAAAAGTAAGCTGATTTACAATTTCGGACTATAGTAGCCTATTGCCTATTTCAGTATTATTGTTAATTGGGAATAGTTTTTGTTGGTTGTACAACAGGATTTTATGATGATGTTGCTGTGTGTATTTTATTTGGCTGCCATGCCAGGCT
Organism: Thunnus thynnus; assembly: GCF_963924715.1. NCBI lineage: Eukaryota > Metazoa > Chordata > Actinopteri > Scombriformes > Scombridae > Thunnus > Thunnus thynnus. The sequence continues at coordinate 26,125,093 of NC_089537.1, forward strand.
ATGTTCAAGTGTAATTTTTAATGTTACTGAGCATGTTGGTGCCGGTGTACCTCTATTTTTACACTTGATTAATGATGCATGTTGCATCTGTCATCTATGTGTGTGAATATGTGGCTGCCCTGCCAGGCTAAGCAATGCTGGTCAACAGTATATGCCACATAGAAGTGGTATATATAATCTGAAAGCTGGGAACCTGAAGATTAATCTGAGATTCAGCTCAGCACCGTGTGTGAAGTTTTTCTAGTCATAAATCTGTAATAAACATTGTGTTTTGGTTAGGCGCTTATTCAAATTTTGAAAGTTTATCGGGGCTTAGAACATTATGATTCACATGCTCTATTATGTCTAATAAGTTGTTGCAGTAATTTTTGGGTTGATACCATTTGTTTCACAGATTTGGTGCATAATTTAACTATTTTTGACTACTCCAAATTGACAAAAAATGGTCAAAAATCCCTCCAAAATAACACATTAAGACACCAAGACCTTGGGGAACTCCATAGAAAAATTCATGCTGTGATTCGGTATCAAAAACATTTGACATTTGGAGATTTCTGTAAGAATTGCATTTTTCTGCAATTTGATGGTGAGCATTTCTGTTCTGGTAATTGCTCAGAAACCCCCTTATTGTCAATATACCTTGGAAAGCTATACATCTTATGAATGTCCTACGTCTCTAGTTTGTGGTTGTAAAGTTTCATGAGGCTGTGATTATCCTAGAGGTCACAATAGGTCATTTTATACAGTGAGATCAAGTTTGAAAATGTGGTCTCACTACAATGAATTAGCTACTGTGGGGATTATCAAACATGAATACAATTGAGCTCATTGAATCCACAAGAGTCTCAGTTTTCCAGTCATACCCATTGTATGCAATTCCAAGGCTTTTTAGGGACCCCAGTATGCAGAAATCAAATACACCATTTTTAAAATAGGCGAAAATAACACATTTATACTGCATGCAAAAAAACTGCATAGTTTTTGCCCAAAACTGCATGGGATTAGCATAAAGTGGTCATGTCTGTGAAGGGCAGACTAGTGGATACCCATAGAACCCATTTCATTCAGATATCTTGAGGTGAGCGGTCAAAGGACCCCTTTGCAAATGGCCATGCCACTTTTTCCCTCGCCAAAATTTAGCGTAACTTTGGAGCACTATTTAGCCCCCTTCCCAATAAGCTAGCATGTTTGGTACCAATGGATGCCTTGGGTTGTCTAGTTTCATATGATACAGAATGATCACTCTAGCTTTAAAACTGAGCCCGCTACAGAATCTGAAAGACAGTAATGTCAGACGAGGGTGCCAGCGTCCTTGGGGAATTTAAGGGGTAAACTGTGGAAGTATAGTTGTAATGGCATATTTTGGTTAACATATGCGTTTCAGAACCTATTAAATATGATTAGTCTTGGATGGACTAGGCCCCCAGATTTTCTCTGTGCCCACCCACACTGTGATTTCTGCCTACACTACTGATTAGCATATATTTCTTTAATGGATGTTTCCTCTTGCAGGGATGGGTTGATTTTTACTCTGGCACTTTATCACTGCTGAAGGAACAAAAGATACAAAGTAAAGTCGGCAGCTGAGGCCATTTATCCTCCCTCCTCTGCTTTGCAGGGAAAAGACGACTTTGACCAAAAGTCACCTCACAGTGCTCTTTAAAACTGACATCAATTAACACTAAAACATAAGCCTCATTCAGATACAACACTGTACTAATGTATAATACATGATAACCAATTCCAGTGAGTCTCTTAGGGATGAAAGGAGCTTTAGCTTGGAATGAGAGGCCTGTTAACATTAACAAGCAGCGTGAATGGCATGCTTGGTTGTGTAAATGCGAGGGTAAAGCTGGGCCACCAAGTGGATTCCCCCTCAGGGATCTAGGTAATAATCCTCTTCTGCAGTCTTATCTCCTGCTCTCACTTAAGCATAAGAGAAGAAGAGGAGAGGCTAACGCTCTGCTGCAATGTGTGTGTTTGAAAGAGAGAGTGTGTGTCTGTATGTGTGTTTAATCAGATGGTTGTCTGGGGGATTCTTTAGGCTTTGTATCTGCAGGAATATATGTATGGTTGAAAGCTGTACATAACTATACCTTTACTATATACATATATACTATACTGCATGCTGTGTAGAATGCTGTGTGTGTGTTTGATTCAGATAGTGTCCAGATCTGTGTGTGTACAGCCACACAAGTGTAATGAGACAGAAAATTAGACAGAAAATGAGTGTTAGACTAAATGACATCTAAAAACATTCAGGGATGAAACCAGCATAACATGAAAGAACATCGTTAACTTGAGGTTTGCTTGTACAAATTTTCAGTAACTCTCTTAACTAAAAAACTTGTAAATTTTTCATTCAGTCTTTATGAATGCCACTTGTCCATCAGTAGTTTATGAGATTTGATTGTTTTCATAGTTGATGCTACCAAATAGCTTTATAAGATTGCACTGTTGTTTTATTCACAAAAAATTTACAGGAATTTACACCACAGACCCTTATTAGTAGTCACATTAGGGGACCTGAAAATTTTACTACAGCTATCAACACATCACAGAGCCATACTGTAAAAGAAATAACTAAGCATTGGTTTAACTTGAAGTTAGACATCAAAAACATGTTGCTTAAAGTAACAATCTCAAAGATCTCTGTTTCGTTCTCTTTGGCGGCACCTATGGCGATAAGCGGTAATTGCAGGTGTATTTTTGGACCTCACTCATCTAAACAGTGTTGCCTGTGTAACGTGAGTCAGTTGGCAGTTGGCATGTTTCACACATAAATGATTTGAAGAGCGAGTCTGTTGCATTAGCGCCGGCTTCACTAACTGTGCACCACTTGTGATTTTTCCCAGGAATATCACCACCAACACACCAACGCAGTTCATCATTATTCTGTCCTCCCCTGACGAGTGAGTGCCAAACTAGACAGATAGTTAACAGTTGATCCAATAAAAACTTGAAGCTTGAATATGTTTAAGTTCTTTACTTAGTTTCTGTGTTTTTCCAGCTTTCTTTGTCTCACTGAATCCTCTCTTTGTGAAACTGAAACAAAATATATAAACAAAATACATCTAATTAGAATTACTGTAGTTGTCCATGTGATTATTTGTTTCCCTTTATATTACAGGAATACTACAGGTAGGTATAAAGAAATAACACACAAAGATAAAACATTCTCTAGAATATTTCTATAGCAACCACATTGTCAAATTGTAAAAATATTCGAACAATGAAATGCAGTGTTTCCAGGTAGGCTAGCCCAATTAAATTTGAAGTGGGCCTGACTAGCACCTGACTAGCACCTGACTAGCTAACCAGCCAAAGTACTTAGCTAGCTAAACAGCCTAGCATAACCAAGCAAGATACTAACTCTGCCCAACATATTTAAAGCTTTGGAGAAATAACTCGAAAGGGATACATTTGTTATTCAGCTATCATTAACATACAACAAAAGGAACAAAAGGAAACTGGTGCAATGAAATTAATGTAGCTTAATGACCACCAGAGGGATCTCAACACCATGAAATTATACCTGGATTTAGACAAATAATATTAACTACCAGCACAATAAAACTGCAAATGCAAGGGCTTTCATCAGTGGGCCATAGGCTAAATCACCATTGTGTTACCTCATTCAGCAATAGATAATGAATTAACAGACATTTATTTAAATGAAGATCTTCCACATTATTACTTTAATTGAAGTGGTCCTTGACCAAAATGGGAGGTGGTCAGTAGAATGTAAAAGTCATTTTGTGTCTGTCCTAAGAGAACCTAGTACTTAAACAATAAAACAATACTTAAATGAAACAGTAAATATAGGAAAATTTGTGAATTAATTAGTAAGTGACTCAAACATGACACTACAGAATAGATCTGTTCATTCGAGGTTGAAGTCCTTTGTGTTTCAGGTGGTGGTACACAATAGGGGTGTGCCGGAATACAAATAAGCACAAATAGTGGGTTTTTTACGAATATTTTACCTGTTGTTCCCCTTCTCCTGTACACAAAGTCAGGTTGTAAAAAATAGGCGATAAATGAAAAATGCAAAGCAAGAATCGCATTGGAAGTTCTTCTCTACACATTACACACTGTGCTGTCTCTGTGTTATGGGTGTATATATAGGTAGAGGTCTGTCTCTAAAGAGGCATTGAGTAAAGTTCAGTAGTCAGCACAGTCGTCTTTGATCTGGGAGACTCCAGTTCGAGACCCAGTGTGTCGACCTCCTTCAAAAGGTAGTTCATTTATGAACAATTATTGTAACACCTTGACTTTCTAAAATTAAAAGCGTAATAAAAACAATTTAAGCCTCTTTCCACTTTTATTCAAATACAAATACAAATAATTTTGCTGCCAAATACAAAAAATGGGCCCTCTGCATATCCCTAGAATGCAATTAATCAAGAATACAGTAAATGAAGTAAAATACATACAAATAAATGTAATAAATGATGAGGCATTTGGAGATCACTGAAAAACCCTAGAATAAATGATGTAAAATGCACCGTAGTCTTATAAAATCTACTTGGGTATTATTTTTTTTCACCATTGACTGAGAGGTTTTTGCTGTTGGGCAGGTTATGCTGTGTACTAATCAAAAAAAGGGTTAGTGGTCTCCATGACAACTGAGAAAACCAAAAAGGTTGTGTGTGTGTGTGTGTTTGTTTATTTGTTTTGTTTTTACTTAAATGTCTATTTTCAAGGTTAAGAATGAACTTTTACCCTCAGGGTTGGTATTGGGCTAACTACTGTGTGGAGCATACTAGTGCTAATGTGCATGTGTCATCACATATGTCCTGTTCTTGGTAGCATTAATAGAGTCTTCTGGAGGGGCCAAGTCTGAACATCCATCAATGTGTTTTCTATACCCACAGTAATCTTGTTAAGGATCATGGGAGTCTGGAGCGTATCCCAGTATGCATTATAGTACGTCTTGGACACGTCACCGGTCTGTTACAGACGTCACTCGTTTCAATTGACGTGGCAGCAGTGAAGGGGGTGGAATCATTTATCCAGGAGCAGCTGCAGTGCGCATCAACAACCACCAGTTGGCACATGTGAGCAGTCCAGATGCAGTCTCTCTGTCTCTCTACTGTAGGGGAGCCAATACAAAATGGTGACTTGTCTGTCTGTAACTTGCGTTCTGTGGACTTGTGAAACATCAACAGTTGCCGCCCAAGTACTGTTCCAATTCAAAGCATCTAGCCAAGTACAGTTCAAATAGCTAAATGTGTTCTTGCTCCATCCCTTTTATCTGAGCTGCATCAGGAGTTGACTTGTGTGGACATGGGACAGAAAAGTATCCCAGAATGCATTTCACACCAAGCAGCACCAATGGCTGAGATTTTGAGCCAGGCTAAAAGCTGTTGTAATTTTCACTGTATGATTATAAATGTCAATTTATTAAGTTTTACTGTTTTTTTTCAGGTGAGAAAGTAACCGTATAGATTCCTAATATGTGGTCAGTTCATCCAAATAACGCCTGTTTGGAAATCTGCTCCAATGTTTTTGGAGATGTGAGGAGCCGCTGACTGGGTGATACCAGCCGGTCATCTCAGCAGCTAGCAGCCCGACTCCTGAGATGATCAACTTGTCAACATATGTTGACCGGCCAACCGGCAGTCAGTCTGACCGGCAGTCACTCTATATTAGAGTTTATTTTTTTTTATTAAGCTACATAACAGTTTGGATTTTTATTGTAGGTACATTACAGTGGTGTACAGTACAGGGATGGTGGAGCTTTGATTATTTTGTCACAGTACAGTCAGGTAGTTGTGTTGAAGCTGAGCTGCTGCTGCCACCAGCAAGTACACTTCTGTTCCAATAGTAGAATGACTGTACTGTGTCCTCCCGTCCTCGGAAGTTTGTACTCAAGAGTCGAACATCCTTAATCCAAACTAACTAGTACACAAGTCTGGTGTACTTGGTATTGAGAAAGGCTCTGACTCTTTGCAACCTAGGTTTTTTCAAGAATGAGGATTTCGTTTCAATGTAGACACACGTGGGGTCCCTGTTCTGTCTGGTTTGTGGAGCCATGCGTTGTCTGGTAAAAGAGTGATGAGGGAGATGAAGTCAAGTGACGTAATCCCTGTTTACAGTACGACTGAATATGATATAATGAACATAAACTGTCTGTTTATGAACCAACAGCAGTAAAAGTTTCATTCCTCATCATGTTGCACTGATGCACTGAAGGACTGAAGATGAGACCAGTTCAAGCCGTAAGTAATGGCACTGAGCTCTGGCGCCACACTCCTCAGAGGCTGCGGATTTAGTATCAACATATCAGTCCTGCTGCCTTCAGATGCTAGTTATACCCTAATTAGACACCATACACCTAAATTATGCTGTGATTAGAAACCAAATAGGAGATCCTAATATACTATTAGACATCATTTTAGAGGATCATAGTCTAATTAGAAATCCAACACAATGCCATATCAGATCCAAAATATGCTACAGTTAGATGCTACCCATGCTAACAAATTATGCCATAATTAGACCTCACATTTAAGGCTACCAACATGGGCCTATCATAGCTTAATTAAACAACATGATATTAAACCATATATATATATTGATATATAACCAAACACACAGCAAACACATTAAGTATCTTAGTTAAGACATATACATTCATTTTTACAGAAACACAATGAGTTATTTAAATGCATATATAGTAAAATTCTGTTAACAGGATTCAAGCACTCTGCTGCCACATAGCTATCTACAATTATCTAGTGGTGCCCCCACATTTACCACCACAACAGTACCGTAACACAGCGGTAAACCAGACAAATGGAATGAGTTACATCTGTACAGGAATGACTGACTGACTGACTGACTGACTTACAGACAGACTCACATCTGCTGCCAGTTTAGAGTCCAATTCGCCTAACCTGCATGAAGTCTGAGAAACATAGATCCCAGTGAGTGTCTGTGAGGGTACCACAGCCATTCATAAAAATGCTGTTCTTCTAAAAGCATGAATAGTATATGGGTTTGAGTTAGAAAACTTGACTTAACCATGTAACTTACCAAGGAAGCGAAAGGTCCTGCGTACCAGTGGGTTGAGGTAACAGCAGTCCCCCGTGGCCACCGTCTTCTCCGACCGGTCAAACTCTTTGGAAGTATACTGGACCAGGAACAGCACGGTCTCTGTTATTGTGATCTGGTAGAAATAAAGGCCAGAGACACAAAGAGAGAGAGAACTCAGATGAGCTGAGTGACTATTTATCTATGAGTTGGAGCTGTTGTGTTGGCAATGCCATTTTCTCACACTCTGTCACACCGCCCAGAGCCTGTGTGACTGTGCTCTCAGTGGAGTCCATCTGCACAGACACAGCTGTGGAATACACAGGAACATATGGGAGAGAGGAAGTCAGTTCATGTTAATGTGAGAGAGACAGCAGAGGTGTGTGTGAGTGTGTGTGTGTGTGGGGGGGGGGGGGGGGGGGAGTATTCTTTATGTGCTATCTGCCTCTAATTTGATTCCTTTTAAAGAGACTTTAAAGTCCTCAAAAGAGGAGCCACCTGGTGATCATGATAAATAAGGAAACATTTTCTAATTCATTCAGAACTTGTGCCTTTGCTGCTGGGAAGATTTAAGATTCCATAAATCCATCTTTAATGTAAAGTCATACTGGCAATCAATTTCTAACCTTTGCAATCTGACATTTCTCTGTAAAGTTCTTGCTTTCAAGTGACAGAAGAAGATCTTGGTGTTGGAAAAATATATGACATACCAAAGCTTTGAAGATGTCTCTGCTTTATAACTGTCAAATCTAAAGCTGCACCAGATAAATTTACATATAGTCACTGAGGAGAAACCAATAAATTTGAACCTCAAAATCTTTGGGTTACTTAATGTAATCCCTGGTTCTTTGATAACAGAGTGAGATGTTTCACAATAGGGAACCACCTCAGCAAGACCATCTACAGAGGCTCCAATGGCAACACATCTGTCAGTGACAGATAGGCTGAATTGTGCTCAGGGAATGCCCCCTCATATTGCCACAGTCGACCGACCCCTCTCAAATCATTCTAGACTGGTTTCTTTCCGTGTCTATGCAAGGAGGGAAGTGATGGTGAAACACCTCACTCTGTGAACAAACAACTAAGGATTGTGTTAAATAACCAAAAGTTCTTTCTTCCTTCCTTCCTTCGGTGTTTCACTATGGGAGATATAGACCACTCCCTGATTTCATATGTTTCCCAAAGCCATAAACAACGTTGAGCCGCCGGATAGTGACCGTGGTATGCTCGCCTCTAGCACTGCTTGTGCCAAGGATGGCCTCAGGACATCCAGCCTGTAAAACCTTACAAAACTAGAAAACAGGAGCTTTCGGCATGCACTCTTCATGAAGCGACAAACTAAAGGATGCTGCCCCACAGGCTTATCCCTGAAGCCCACATGACAAGCTGAGTGGCTGTTAAGTATACTTTAACTGTAGAAAAGGCCTTCCCATTATCTACGAATTCTTGCAGGAAACACAGCTGATCAACTACTGAACACTGAAAAGGAATTTGCACGAGTCGCACCACTGCTCAAAAAGCCGCCACTTACCACTGTAAAGCAAAGACTCTCCACCCTGGACTCTCCATACAGGGGGTACACATGATTATATTCTGATCTAATTTGTGCAACTGCGGTGAGCAAGTGCTGCCCTGGCGGTTGATATACGCTACCACAATAAGATGTTCCCAGTAAGCTAGCGTTAGCTTGGTTCTGAGGTAATGGGGCATGTTTCCAGAGTGTGAAAGGCAACTTCCCGTACTGCGTATACCCTTTTTCTACCACGTACTGCTTATTTGGAAGGTCCTGGCTCCAAACCAAAAAGATGGTGCAGTCCATGAACTACAACTCTGAGTTTCAAACTGGCTCCAATGAAACCAACAGGTGACGTCACACCTTGCTACGTCCATCTTTATATACAGGCTATAGTCACTGATGTGCTGTGCTTTATATACAACACAGACGGAAGGCACAGATGATACTTGTTAGTAGATCAATTAATTGTTGGCATGTCTCTTTTAATGAGAATTGTTGACATCCAGACTTATCCTTTCAGGTTTGGTTAGGTTTAAACACCAAAACTACTTGGTTAAGGTTAGAGAACAATTGCGCTCAGGGTTTATAGAAACAGCAGTGTCACATTCTGATGCTTAGTTGACCAGTCCATCCATGGCCCGACTGTCACATTACTTCCACATTTTCTCAGTCAGTCGAGAGTCATCATCCACCCGACCACTAAAGGCACTTGTCAGGTAAATGTAACAGTCAGTCTTGCATGTCAATCTATTCTCTTGGGATGTCAAACCAAACTCAGCTCCAAAAAGTCTGAATTTGATAGGCTGAGGGATGCTCCTAAACATCTTGCCTTTCATTGTTTAATATTCCTGCAAAATAAACATCCACAATTATACACTTGGGTCCAGAAGGACTAGTAGCTGTTCAACCTTCATCTGGTTTGTATGTGTGTATTTGTGTTAACAAAATCACTGCAATGTCAATACGAGGCAGCTGCTGCACTTTCCTGCCAACAGCTCCACAGCTTGCCAGCCACATTACACCAGCTACTGTTCTCCATCAGACTGCAGCCACCAGCGACCTCAGACATTATGACAACCACCAGTACATCATTTACTGCAACGCCATCGGCTTCAACATCAAAACTGGTCAGTATTACCAGAGCCACAGACCTGACAGCAGTCCAGCTGTGGCACAGCAGCTCTGTGGGTCCAGACGAGCCAGAAAATGATGGTGGTCTGATAGCAATTACAACCATACTAGTAACAATGAAAATAATAGTAAAAATATTAAAAGGACACATAAATTGACTTTTGTTGGGCCTGCTTCTGAGTGATGTATCACTCTAACTAAACTGGATGAATGTTACTGTCCTGCTCTGTTTTGTCTTGATGTCTGCATGTTCTGTTCCCTCTATCATTGTTTATCTAAGACAATGCATACACAAATATTGCAACAATAAAAACAATATTATTCAGTCATCTTTATATTTTTGTTTCTATCATATCAAGGGTCAGTTGGCAAAGATGAGTGTGTGATGTAAGATCTTAGCTTGTAACTCAGTCTTTGCTGTTTGTCTTTTGCAGTTTGATTTCACTGTCAGCTGCCGAGTGCAAATAACCGCTGTACTCAAATTTCTACAACCAATTGTATTGCAATCTATACAGAAGGCTTTCATAATATATATATATTATATTGTCGTCAATGTATTTATTCCTGCAGCTTTTTGGGATGTGTAAAATAGCTAAAGAACAGCCCATAGCTTCAAACGGAGTGCAGATCTAGCAGAATTACCCTTTCAACTTATGCGCTTTGTCCTGCTAATTACTGCTTGCAGCTATGTTTATAATTTAATTTTTACCATAATTATTAGTTAATTAAGATAAGAGATCAGATAAGACTAAACTTTATTTATCCCACGAAGGAAAATTTAGGCATTATAGCAGCAAGCCACAAGATAATTAATTGTTACGTACTAATCTATTTACTTTAATATTACTTTACATATATATGTATATGTACATGTGTATGTAAATATATATATATATTTTCTTTTTTTTTCTTATTTCTATCCTTCAGAAATAAGAAAAATATTAACAATAAATTTAAGTTAAACTCTGAAGTGCTGGCTACAGGAAGATTTGTAGAATCCTGTCTACAAAGCCCTGATTGGGTCAGTTGTTTCTCCAACAGTGGACACAGTTAACACAATAGCAAAGCTCACTGAAATCATAGAAATCTGGAACCAGGCTATATTTTTAATGATGTGATTCAGTCTAGTTTCACTTCAGAAATCGGTATTTTAGATTTCATAAAGGTGGAATCTAATACATAGCAATATACTGAGTGCACAAAACATGTTGAAAAAGACTTTCTCCTGAATTCCTGCAAACTGAACTATTTGATAAATTACCTGATATTTATAGACTTCCCAAAAGACATTATCAAACTGTGTAAATATCCCTCACTAGAATACAACTAACTCCAGGAATCTCACAACCACAGGGAACCTTGTCTATGGATTTAATCCAACTGAATAACACATTACTTCTAGAAAAAAAACAAGGACTTTAACAGATCTGGAAACAGCACCATTATATTAAAAAAAAGAAAAAAGACTCACAGGAAAAGCAAAGCAAGTGAACTTCAAATATTGTTTGCACTTAAAACAGCAGTCCTGTGGACAACCTTATTTCAAACTAAATGAAAATCTATAAGCTAACCGGGAATAGCTCGACTGAACATCTGTTTGTCCTTTTGTCTTTATTCTCCATCGTGCCAAGACAGGGCAGGACTGAGGCAGTGGGGCAAAGGAGCAAAACAGCTTTGAATCAACAAATCATAATGAAAAAGGTCTGATTTCATTCTGTGGGCAGCCTCCCCAGCTTACAGCCATGCTGGACTGTCTGTCTGCTGAGCTTCTGCTGCTCAGTGATGAAATAACATAACTTCTTCATTTATGTAACACTTGGGTTTGCCAAAGATAAATTAGAACAAGGTTACATAAGAGGAGAAGAAAACAAAAACAAAATATCAGGCATGGAATAGAAAAAATGATACTACACCATAAAAAGCTGAATTTTCTAAAGAAAATGCTGTCCTTGCTGTTGAAACATTTGAAACCGTTTCAGACCATGTCAATTTTCCTCCCCTGAAAACATAGCTTTTTCAAAACTTACCTCCAGAGTGTGCAATGTGAAAACACCAGCTTAGTGTTGTAGTGTGTACGGGGAAACTGAGCTTTGTAGAAACACTGTCATATCAGTGACAAAACAGATGAGGGCAGTAGCATGGCATTTCATTGGAAGAGGAAGAAGAACCACAATGACAACAACAACGATGGCAGGTGGCTTTATGGGAGTGTTGTTCTCTTTATTGTCTACTTTGATAGATTGCTTTGAATTAAACGTAGCTACATACCACCTTTCTCTACCGAAACTGTCCTAATCTGCTCGCAATAAACAAAATGTCAGGAAGTCCAGTGTTTCCTCTATATTCATTCAGAAAAATTAATCAAAATTATGAGCAACGCTGCTAAAATTTCAGACGATCATTAATATCAACGGGCTACTAATAATTTTCACTCACACACTGTGCGAGCACAATAACACCCTGCGTTATTGTGAAATTGTTTTGAGTCATCCTTCCTCTCTTCGTTCTTCAAAGGACATCTACGTGAAAGGTACAAGAGTAGTGTAGCTCCGTTAAGGAATAGGCCAGTGTGTGTGTGCGTGTGTGTGTAAATGAGCATGTGTGGTTGAGCGAGTGCAGAGAGCGAGCACCAGAAAAGTGACGTGAATGCGAGCAGATGAAAAGTTTAGCAGGAAGTTGTCAACTTGGCAGTAAATGTACAGTATAGACCACAGTGTGTCAATTCATACATTCTGCAGCTCCTCAAGACAAAGAAAATTCTCGTCTATCAAAAGGAGGTTAGCTAACGCGTTAGGCTAACCTGACCAGGCTCACTTAAGGTGGACTGACTTTTAAGGTGGACCAGCAATTCTCATTTTAGTGTCAATCTCATCTGCTCTTTAACAGAGAACGGACAAATGTCTGGCTGATGAGTGTCTTGAGTGTCCCCCGAGGTGTCACTTGAAGCACGGAAAGGGTTTGGCATTCAGTATCAGTAGAAGTAATCATTGAAGGTGTCTGTAATCAGCTGTCATTTGTATTGAAAGCAATGAAAGCAGTTGAAGTCAGTTGAAGGTTATTAAGTTCAATGACTGTACATTTCAGTTGAAGTGAATGTGATGAAAACAGTTGAACTGTTGGTTGAAGTGTATTCAGTAAAAGTTCAATTTTCATTTAAATACTATGGAATGAAAGAAGTTGAAATGTCTGTTGAGGATGAAGATGAAAACATTTTAAAAGTTTTTTGACATGTGACTGCTGGAAGCAGCTGAGAAAGATGAAAGCAGCTGATATATCAGTTGTAGAGAAAGAGATGAATGCATTTGAAATTTCAGTTGAGGCATAAATGATGAAAGTAGGTGAAATTTGTGTTGCAGTAAAGAGATGAAAGCAATTTAAATGTCACTTTAAGAGTAAGAGATGAATGCAGATGAAATGTGAATTGAGTCGCAGGGGGTGAATGTAATTGAAATGTCAGTAGAAGTGGAAGTGTCATTCGTTCTTCAACACAGTCACTTGAAAACTGCACCTGACATGTGATGGGTGAAAGCAGTTGAAGTTTCAGTAAATGTGTACAATAGGAAAACAAGTAGAATGTCTGTTAAGGTGTACGTTAATGAGACAGCTTAATCAGTTTCCTGTTGCTTTGAAGGCCACAATATAAAAGATGAGTTAAGTCCTATTATTCAAATCTGACATTGTGATAGATGACATGCTTGTCAACATTTTGATGGATATATTTAGTTTGAAGTGTACAAATTGTAGAAGTAATAAGTGTTTGAAAAGACAAGTTAAAGAGCTGAGGCTTTGTAAAATGGCACCTTATAGCTATCTGAATATCAATACTATATGATACATGTCACTCTAAAGCTGCATTTGTTTCCATATTTTTCATCTTGTGATAAATTACAAATATCTTGATATTTTCATTAATTCTCATCTATATCAAAACTTAAGCTCATGAATTCATGTACAGTATAAAGCAGTTTTATCAGGCTGATATCTCCTGGCATGGCCTTTCATACCTAAGAGGCATGTTTCCTTTCTGTCAGGTGGGTTTTAGGTTTCACTGCTGGTTAAAAAGGTCTTTTAAAGATCTGAGATATGGTGGCCATCCACATTCAACCAAGTCTTAAAGCTACAAAATACAACTTCACACACTGGCAGCTTCAAATACACAGCATGAGGTATGTGTGAAAAATTTTAACTCCTATACCCAAAAGACTGTCAAAGTAGTGAAAGTAAACTGCACTTACCAAGCTGACTCTTCTTCCATGATTTAAAGGAAGATGGGAAGGGAGAGGCAAACGATACATGATACTGGCAATATGAGCTTTTTCTGTGAGTTTTAACCTACTGCACTTCTTGAAACTTTTCTTTAATCACCAATTCTTTTTAACTAAACTGCTCATTGCAAAAACTTTGGAACATTATTCACTGCAACATAAGAAGGAAAAGTTGTGAAATGTATGACAATTTTTCAGAAAAGCTACAGAAAATCGGGCTGCAATAATCACAACAAGCCTGAGTGAGGTTGCTGTGGGACTGCTAAAGACTCAACAAGGACAAGTTCACAGAAAAACAGTCGACTGCCTCGATAACAAGTAAGGTTATTTAAATAAAATGGAAATATACTAGTGTGTGTGTTTATGTGTGTGCATGCGTGTGTGTGAAGATTTAAAGTAGCATTTCTATTCTTCTTGCTGAAGACAGAAAGGATAGGAGTGTGGATTATGTTTTTGCAGAAAGCTTGATGAGAATTTGAATATTCATTACAAAAATTCTCATCGTCAATACTGTAAAATCAAGTCTGCTCCAATAAGATTACCAAATATCAGCCCAATAGTAGCCAATTTCAATGGGTATGGGGAACAGACTTTCTTAGAGAGCAAAGTTTGTAAGAACTTCTTAGAGGTCTAGGGTTCTCCAAACACAATTACAAATCTAAAATCATGTGTTCATTCATCTGGCCAATATAAGTCTGTGAAGATACATTCTCTGATTACATTACAGGAACCAACTTCACTCTTGAATCCAAAAAATTCTTCTACTAAACTGTGTTTAATTTCAAAAGATTATTATAAGACAATCTAAATACACATTAATTGAGTCCATGTAATATATAACCTTTGTAAAATACTTTTCAGGGTTGAGAATCATGTTGAATTCTAGGGTGAAACTTCTAATAATAAGATATAGTGATACACACAACTTGTGTAAAACCTGGCCAGTGATTAGAATCATCAGTTCAGTTTACAGGCTTAAACAAGTACAGTATTGATTTGTTCTACAATAACTATGTAGCCTAATCAATGAAATGGCATCATATTAGCAGTGGACAATGGTGGGCCAGCTCTGACTTGTCAAACTGATACATCAGACTAAAGATACATGCATTGTTTCATTCATCCAGACTGATTTCTGAAAGAAACGATGGACTTATAGAACCATCAAGGTTTGATCAGTAAGGCATGATGTGTTAAGTGGCTGTGTCTAAAAAGGAAAGGCGTGTTAGCTGCCATAACTAGAATCTATTTTGGAGTTGCCAATGGAAACCTGTGTGAAGTCAGTGCATGTTGAGCTCAGTCGAGCAGTAAAAACAGTGCTTTTACTCATCAAATTAAAGGTATAGTGGATTTACCAAGCCTTGGAGAAAGAAGGGCTTGACAGTATGTTTGCAGTACATGGAGAGAGTTGATAACCCCTGTGTAGCTGTGTCAGCAGCTCTCTGCAGGAACAGAGCCACATGGGTCTATTTCAGAAGGATAAAGCAGCGATGGTCAGACTGCAGGGCTGGACTGACACCGCTGGCTAAAGCTTATTGTGTTCTCAGTAAGCTGCCATGACCAGAGGCCCACAATAGGACATGATAAACACTATTGTGGCTGCTTGTCTCCAGGATGTGCCCCATGCCCTTGTGTCTTCTGAGCCCAGAGTTGTGCTCCCAGCACTTGGCCGATTTCACACTCAGTGCACTGAGGGATTAATCTTTAATTTACAGGTTCCCCCCATCGGGATTTGTACCAACAACCTCCCGACCTTGCCCGGTCTGAATGTTTCCACCTGGCTGCACACCCAGGCGCATCAAGTCCTGTCAGCGGATACAGCAGACCGCGTCCAAGCATGCGTGCCACTGTGCACATGCGCCCATCAGTGTGTGTGGTCCCAAAGCGTACTGAAGCCCGGAGCTGAAACCCATAGAGCTGCTAGGCACTCAGGCGTTGCCACAGTGATTTATTCAGGTCGACTGGTGAAGAGGGCACACGAGGTAGAGGAGAGGAGGACTAATGCCAAAAAACTTCAACTAAACTTGCAAATACATGTTTTCTTTGCAAATATTTTTACTTTTAAATAATTTCATGTAGAGATAATGTCATCATCCAGAACTGTTATATTTTCAGGGAGGGAAAATCTCTGCAACAACATTCAGTGACACTGGAATGGCCAGCTGAGACTGATTAAACTTTCTTGTATTTTGGCATGTACTTAGTTTTTATTGATCCTGTGACCCACAGCCACACTAACCCATCAGGGGGCATCAGGGCAAAGATGAACACTTACATATTGTGTCTGTAATTGTTAGTAATCAGTAATCGTTTGTGGTAACCTGACTATACCTATTATTATTATTTAGTAAAATCCTCCATGTAAGCACAATACACTGAAACAATAAAGTCCTTACAAGTACATTTTAACCTGGGGCCCTTCTACAATTAGGGGCCTCAAGGGTAGGTATTGTTGCCTTAAAGCTCCTATCACTTCAGTTTATACTGTGTTTTAGTGGTGCATACAATATTAATAAACATATTTGGAAGTAATATAATTACTAAAAACTAAACTAACTAACATAAACTAACTGCCACACTGTGAACCTGAACTCTTCAGGGGCTCTGAGGGTCTGGGAGCCCTTGGACAGTTGCTCATCAAACCTTTCTGCAATTGAAGCATCTGATTTCAATTCACATAATGTCTCCTGCCAGCAGTTAATGAAGTAGTTTCAGTTCAACTTAACGGTAGCAGATCAGAACACGTTCACACAATTCAGTTTTAAAACAGTCATGTTGGTCGAGCACAACATTTCAACCCAACCAACACACAGTGCTAACTAAACCACCAGGAGCATCCCAGTGGTCCCCTAACATTAGAGCATCTAACCAGAGTACTCAAGTCACAAGGACTCAGCACTTACCACAAACCCATTCAACACACTAAGATCTCTGCTGGTACACCCTAAAGACAGGACCTCCCCCAAGAGGAAGACTGGAGTGGTGTTTGACATCATCATGACATCACATGTGACAGCTTTGGGGAACACTACATCAGTGAAACAGCAACAATTCTGAACAAGAGAATGAATGAACAGCAGAAACAGACATCATCTGTGAACACCAGACCAAAACCTCTCACAGCATCCACTGAGACAAGGTCAAAGGTCATCAAGCAGGAGTCAGTGGACAACCAGATAAAGATCAAGGAGGACATTCACAACTGACACCATCTCCACCCATATACATCCACTTGTTATCATGCAGCCAAAGATCCAACAAGAAGGCCATGTGATCATGATACATGATGACTAGGCAAATTCCATCTCCTGAGGAGGACTATGAGATGTATTTGAAAGCTCTAATAAGTTGGCCTTGAATTCAGTTTATCTTGTCAAAGAATTTAAGTATGAGGACTTATTAGAGACACTACGTAGAAGCATTTCACATCACAACCAACAGCAGCTTATCAGTGACAGTCAAAAGTTCCTCTAAGGGTTGAGTTTCATGGTGCAAGCAGCTGCAATGTATTGCATTCTACTGAAGCCACAGAGGCATACCAAATCCCCAAGTCTCCTCGTCCTCCTCTTCCCCTTCTGAAGAAGAGCTCAATAAGAACCCTCAGGCCTCTATGCAGCTGACAGTTCTCAGAATCTAGGTCACATACACTCTACATAGATGGTCCAACCATGCAAACCTCCTCCTTCACACTGGCTTAAAATGGGACAATGGTTAATACCATGATACAACAGAGACAAAGAAGAAACTCTCATGTCATCTGAATATACTGAAGTTGTTCCTGCTTGAATGTGACAAAACCCTCTGCTGATTTTTAATTTTTTCAAATTCATCATTTAAATTAAAAACCTCCTGCAGATGTTCCAAATTAAAAGCCTCACAGGAACAGAGCAGGAGATTAAGGTGGCTGGGCACCCTTAATGTGAAACATCTATGCAAGAAGTGTCAAGTCAAGTTTTGTCACAATCGAAGTGAGTGGAAATAATTAGTGAATCAGTGATGATTAGTGATTATTTCAGAGCAGCAGAGCGGTGAGTATGCCAGGACTCTGTTGTACTGATGGAAGTAGCGCTGCGGAAATGGAAATTATGAATTAATCAAGATAATTAATTGATCAAGATTACAGGTAAACATGAAGGAAGTGCTGAGTATGTATATAGCAAACATTAATAACAGGAGCAAATTTAAAATGTATAAGAAGTTAGAAACATAGGCCTGTTTCGCTACAGTTGAGTCTTAGCTGACAGCACTATCTAAATTTACAGTGCATGAACAACTCTTTGTCAATAAATTCTTAGTTGGCCAGCTCTGAAATTTGTACTTCCAGGTCTTCTAAGCCAGCAGTTTATGTCCTCTCATGGGACATTTGATGTGAAACACATACTACAACACATCATAACAACTGCTATGAGCTTCTAAATCCCTTTGTGTAAAAACTTCTGGAGCATCTTAGTGAGTCAGAGGTCACAGGTATCTGAGGTCATAGATTCCTCCATGCTAATCCTCTTTCTCTCTTCACCATTTCCTACTTCATAAAGTCA
Source organism: Thunnus thynnus (assembly GCF_963924715.1). Classification (NCBI taxonomy): domain Eukaryota; kingdom Metazoa; phylum Chordata; class Actinopteri; order Scombriformes; family Scombridae; genus Thunnus; species Thunnus thynnus. Next base: position 26,143,581 of record NC_089537.1, read on the forward strand.
GATATGACTTTTGTTGCATCTGTCTGTACCATCCGTACTGTATCCCATTACTACAACATTACAAGTGGCATTATCAGCTGCAGATTCAATGACATGTGATCATAGTGTGGATTAACCTGATGTGAGCTGCCTGAATAATACCCTGTGCGCTGGCTGTTTAAGGGCTTCTCTGGGCCATGTGATGATAGGGATAAAGACCAGACTTAAACAGCTTATCAGACGGGATCTACAGTATGTCTCCATACAGTGGAAGCAGTTTGAAGACTAAAGAGATGGGTTATTATTGAGATATGGTGGCATTTAAATTCATTCAAAGTTTGTAAAAAGTGTACTGAATGTATGACTGTATCAGTAAAATGATTTGAACCATGGCCTATTTGGAAGACAAATGTCAAATGTTTTATGAGGCATGATTACAGTACAGCTGTTTCAAACGCAGTGTGTGCTCTGACTTTTGCCGATGACAACTTCCTTCTTTTCCCTGGCGGCAGAACATGCGGAGAGAGCGGTGATCCTTTCCTTAGATTTCTTTCCAACTTTTATTGTCATAAGCTTCAAGGAGACTATGTTTTGACTTCCTTTTTCCCGTCATGATTTCAATGTGCACACAGCACCAACCACAGGTAGGAAATAATGGTGCCATAGCTGCTAAGTAGCCTACGTATGATATGTGTATCATGGGAATAAAGTAAAAAAAAAAAAATAGAATTACCATATTTTAATTTTTTTTCCATATGTTGTATATGTTGTATATATATGTATGTCATGTAAAAAGAACACTAAGTGGACTACTTGATTAATATAGGTGAATTATTTAAACAGCATTTGTATGGGGATGGTTCTGTCCCAAGCTTTTTGATCCATATAAGCAGTTGATGACTGTAATTGTGATCACTATAAGCAGTTTCCACTGTAAAAATTCAAACACATCAGAAGGTCATGGTTTGGACTTTATTTAATTTTCTTTTTTCTTCACAGTTTGAAGAAAATGAGTGAGTGAATGAATAAATAAATAACTTCAAAACAACGTATTACAAAGCAGTTTTTTTGCCCATATGATAGGGCTGTGGGGTACATTGGACAAATTAGGAACCACTGACATGAACCTCTTTATTTGGAGGAAAAACTGAGCGTGAGCACCCCCGAAATGCTGCTAATAAACCCTCACTGCCATTAAAACTGTGCACACAAATACAGTGAGTACAGTAGGTCAAAGTTGAAACAGTGGGGTCTGTAAACTGTGTTGGACCTATGTTTTCTGTTCAAAATAAGAGTGATTATCCTGAGGGTTTGCTTCCAACAGGTCTGATCGTCTGACCTGTCAGATGATTTTTAATGATGTCATCATGTTCCCAGATCTCAGCTTTTAGTTTGCTGAGTACAATGTTATTATTACTGGTAGACGTAATGGAGAAACCTACCAAAATAAGTGTTTGATTTCCCTTGATTTTTACCAATCTGTGCCCAGGTGTAAAAAACACCATGATGGCTACAATGACACCCAGCAGGGCTGTGAATAGAGCACTGATTGATTGTGACACAAGAAAGATACAAGATTTCATCCACAAGTGTGCTTGTTAAATATAAGTCACTAAGCAATTAATAGAAAACAACACCCAAAGCTTGATATCCAACAGGGCATCATCTCTCTCTCCATTCCTCCAGAGTCAACACTCGACCACATGCTGTAAATGTTCTTCCTCTTTTTATAGCATCACTGCTGTAGGATCTATCTCGTATAACTCCAGGATGATTGTGGTGCCTCTGGAGGCTGCAGAGTTGCTGTCATTAAAGTTCTTGTGGCTGAACACAGCACAACTCTGCTGTGACAGAGTCTGATTGCTCTCAGTGGTGATCTATCCTTGGTCCTCTTGTCGGATGCAAGCTCTCTCCCAGGGCTTTAGGTTGATAGATTACATAGGTGGAGTATAGTAAGTATAGTATTCTCACAGCAGTGCAGTACTGCATTATCATTACTAAAAGAGATCTGATAAATCACCAACAAAATTATGTAAAATTTCACTATTTCAATAACAGCCTGCAAATACGCAGGTTTCCTGTTTACAGATAAATCCAGGATACTCGTGCAGCAGGAAATCATGCTTTCTCAATGTCATGGTAGCATATATGAGGACATTATCAGTGTTTGGAAATAAAGCCACTTGTGAGAGAGAAATCACATAAAGTAGCAGTATTAAAGGACAGGTTCACAGTTGTTCAAGTCAGATGTCCATATGAACAGAGCTGTAATCATTCCTCCTGTTCATGCTGACCATTCGAAGATATATTCTAAATGCGCTTTCAATGTAAGTTATGGGGGCCAAAATCCACAGTCCTCCTTCTGCGCAAAAATTTATTCAAAAGTTTATCTAATATGAGACTTCAGCCATCCGCATCAGTCAAATCAAGTGGATATCTATAAAGTTACAGCAATTTTAGCACAAATTTCCCTCCTTTTCTCACAATCCTTCCACTGCAGCCCAACAAAGACACACTATCCAGGAAAACGCAAAGAGGGTATTTTTTTACAAAAAAGACTTAAACTTTGGAAGAAATCCACTTCATTTGTATAACTCAGACTGCTGAAGCCTCATATAAGCTTTAGATAAACTTTTAAATATGTTTTTACTTAAAACGGTGACTGTGAATTTTGTGGCTGCATCTCTGTATCAGCTCACTGAGTCTCAATACTCTGAACACTATGTCAAACTGATCAGCAGAGCATAGATTATGGAGCATGATATGATTTTATTAAACAGCCATAAACAGACTGAGTAACAATGAGCTGCTTAAAAAAGTGTTTCTTGGTAACTTCGATGCAAAATTATTCACCATCTTATTAAAATCAGACCAGACCTCTAGAAATGAACAGCTAATTGTGCACTCACAGCTGGCAGGTTCACCTCATTGGATACTGCACATTCCACACAGGCAGGTTATGCCACATTTATCATGTTGATCTCCTCATAACCTGTCAGTCAATCTGTTTTGCAATGGCTGCTTTGCAGACCAAACAAACCACACAATACACTAATTTCAGTTCACCTTTGCAATTTGGAAAAAAATGCTTTCCATATTCTATTGGATTAAATTATCACATGTATTCGTACATTTTTCCTTTCCTTTGAGCCAAAAGCTTTGATAGAATTAAGTGAAGGACCCAATGCAGTATTCTGTATTTCCATTTTTAGATGTCTGAATGACAGTAGAAGGCAAACTATAAGGAAAAGGAAAATGTCAAATGTCACTTTCGTGACAAGTCAAATATGACTTTCCTCTCCTCTCTTTAAAACAGCTTACTCCACTACTGTCACTAATCCCATTATGCCACGGCAGAGACTTAACAAGAGAAAAAAGGGCAACAGAAAAGAGGGAAGGCCAACAGGTAGAGGACAAGAGGACATAAAAAAATCAATCTACTGCAGTTGCATTCATGTCTAATTTGTGATGTGCTGTTGTCTCTAATGTCCCTCTGACGTTGTTACACTCTTTATGCTTTTGATCCTCTGGCTACGACTTCCCCTTCTCTGCTGATGGTAAATCAACACATTCACAGTGGGTTCTTTTTGGAGGCCTGGCAACACATCTATAAATGTCAGACAAGCAAGCCTCCCCATACAGAAGAATACACTAACATACAGTAAGATCTCAAGAAATGGCGGTAAACTCTGCAATACAAAGGTATAGAGATTGTACAGAGATTGGGGATAAGCTGTAATTAACTTAGCTGCAGTTTAAGGTTTAAGCCTGGTTTTAACCTGCTCTGTCTGGAACAAAACCACTTGGCCTCTTAAACCCTGTTGTTGTATTCACAGACGCTTAATCTGTTATCTGTTGTGTGGTTTAGTCTAAATCTTGCTGCTCTATTTAACTGGTGATGGAAATTCAGAGATCTACAACAAGCAGGTATAAGCAGGACGTTGTCTGTCCATCCTTTGCGCAGATTAAATTAAATTACTCTTCTTGGTTTTTTACTTGCAACGCTTTTATTGCACTTACAGTAACATAACAAGTGTAGCACACACACGGAGGGCTCATCCCCACCCGCGGTGAAACATATAGAGCAATGACAGCACAAGACAGCAGAGACTCTCACACTGAGCTGAAATTAAACCAGCACACAAAAATTTGGTAAATAACATAAATAAAGAGAGTCTCTATTGTATTTTGCTGTCATTTATGGTCTCGCTGCTTCTCTCCTCTTCAATGCTCTTTCTCAGCATGTGTGCACAGCACAGCAGAGGAGAGACAGACAGCGGTGGAGAGTTGACGACAACTACACTCTTTACATTACTGTAAGGGCAATGAAAGCTACGCACATGCATTACATACTTCTAATTTACAACAGTGAATATGTTTTAATGGAAATGTAATACCACCTGGTACCAAAATATCAGATCTTGCAATACAATATTCACTCATGTTAACTAGAGCATTATGAAATGTTCTTATGGTTATGATTGTGCACTCATGAAACTTGAAGCATAATGGATATTTTTATAAAAACAAAGTATTCACAGAGAATTATCAGCAAGTCTGCAGCTCCTCTCGGCTTTACGGAGCTTTACAGCAAGTTTCAGCTCATTGTTTATCTGTCCGGCGGCAACTTTACTGTTCTGGTTCACTCTCAGCGCTCTCATAGCATCGTCTTGGACTGCAGCAGGCAGCTTTTTTCTGAGAAAAAGCTCTAAAAAGCTACTGTGCACTACCTGCTCAGCACCAAACAGCAAACAGACACAGTTAGCTGTAGACCAGCTGGTGAACATAGTGGAGCATTTAGCAGCTAAAGAGCCAGATATTTCCCTCAGCAGTTGATAGAGAGCAAGAACAGAGCTAAAAGAGAGTGAATATTTTCCTTACCTTCACCAGGTGGACTGAAACACGACTCCAAATGAATGATAATGTTGCTTCCATTACTGCTGTTTGTGGAAATAACTGTTTGCTAACAACTTACACACATCAGCTTAAAAGCTGATGATATGTTAAAGTTGTCTTCAGTGTTTAATTACAGCATTATTAAATACTTTAATGGTTATGTTTAGGCACTCAGGGAAAGAGTGTGGTCTTGGTTTATGATGAAAAGTTTTACAGTGCACAAGACACAACATGTGTATTAACATTTTACCAAAACCACTATCTTTCACTAAGCTTAACCAAAGTGCTTTTGTTGCCTAAACCTAAGCACATACAGGACTCACACAGTGTCCATGTTCAGGACTTTGTATAAATTTAATGCTTCATTCAATAAAGAAAATGTTCAATCACATCCACTGCCTGACATAATCAGAGAAAGAAATTAGTACTAGGGGACAGGGTCATAGCCTGACATTAACTTTCTCTCATAAGCAGCTTGGTGAAAAAGGGTAAACATAGTTCAATCCATTTAGTGGCTAACCACAAAGTAGACACCAACGTGACACAGTGTGTGACCCACACCTGCACCTTTGACTGGAGATCAGGGGTCATCGGGTGCTCAGAGTGCTGAACTTCTATGCAGCAGCTACATTAAACTGTCTTCTCCTCCGCTGCTGACTACATCCACTTGTGGTGTTTTGAAAAGTAATTACCAAAAGTAGCCTGATTTCCCCGACACATGGCATCTTCCTGACAGTAGTAAATATTTGGAGTGAAAGTGATGTGCATGATGCAAGAGAGAGAGACATTTAGCGCAGACACTAGACACTTTGTTACTGGCAGCTGAAATTTTGATTCGGCTGAGTCGTAAACAGACGCAATCTGAACATGTGATGCATGTGGATTTCAGGTATTAACAGAGCCGGAGATGTACAGTTCTACATCAGAATGTTCTCACAGTGTCTCTTCAATGTTTCATCAGGCCCCGATCAAACAGAGCACTTCTTACAGGTTGCAAAACGCGAGGCACACTGCTACAGATGTGCAGAGGGCCCAGTACTTATATTTGTATCTATATTTGTTGAGGCAGTAAAATTATTTGTATTTGTATTTGAATAAAAGCGGAAAAAGGCTTAAAAATCCTGTTTTTGTTTTTATTACGCTTTTAAGTTTAGAAAATGAAAGTGTTATAATAAGTGTTGATGAATAAACTACCTTATGAAGGAGGTCCCCACACCAGGTCTTCAACTGGAGTCTCCCAGATCATAGACGACTGCACTGACTACTGAGCTAAAACTTTACTCATCACTTCAGTGTAGACAGACCTCTACCTATACACCCGTAACACAGAGACAGCACAGTGTTTAATGTGTAGAGAAGAACTTCCAATACGATTCTTGCTTTGCAGTTTTCAGTTATTGCCTATTTTTTACAACCTAAGCTTGTGGAAAGGAGAAGGGGAACAACAGGTTATGGAGAGTCACTTGGGAGAACTTCATGTGTGTCAGTAGCTCAGCTTTATCTCAGGTGAACACCCCCAACTCTGGGAGGAAATGTGTGTCATGTAGCAGGTGAATGTGACTCCCCCTGTTGAAACCTGCTGACAGACGTAACAGTGGAGCAGAGGAGAGAGACTGAGATAGCGTTGTAACCGACCTGTACGCTGGTATTTGACATGTTTTTTTTTCTTCCTGAAAAAACAAATAATTTTTAAATATTTGTATGAAACAAATATTCATGTAAAACCCACTATTTGTGCTTTGCTGAATAATGTATTTGTATTTGGGCACACCCCTACATGTCACTGACTTTTGTGTTGAAGCCTACAATTTAAAAATAAGAGCAGCTTGCTGCGTTTTTTTTGTTGTTGTTGTTGCTAGACAACCACCGAATCACCTGTCCTTAGGCTAACTGTTATTTTGCTGTGACATAAACTCACTCCAGGCCTGCTGTTTACTGTTCAGATCATGGTAACTGCGGTTGGTAAAGTCATATAGCCCTGGATATCCAACAACAGCCACCACTAGGTTGTCCTCCATGAATGTTATCTCCACTTGTCGTCACCACCACAGAAGCCTCTCAATTAATCCGAGTGGACAATGGGAAAAAACGCTAATGACGTTGGGTGCTATTCTGCTCTGAGTTGAAGTTTTTTCAGCTTGAGGCATTCAGGGTGCTCCTGCAAAAATAGAAGACGCATAGAGCAGAAATACGCGAGGTGCTCAGCGATGCAAAAGCAGCAAGCAAACAGCTTCACTCTCATTGAAAACAATTACAAAAAGCCGCAACAGGCTGCTAAAGGTGCTCTGTCTGATCAGGGCCTCAGTGTGATGAAGTGATGTTGCCATGGAAAGACGCTTCAACTCGTTACCAAGCAACAGTGTTGTGTGAGTGTTAGGGCTGCTCAATTATGGCGAAAATCATAATCACGATTATTTTGGTCAATATTGAGATCACGATTATTTAACACCATTACTCCTTGGCTCACGGAACAGATACGCTTCCATTTTATTAACTGTATAGTCCACACAGAGTCCAAGACACACACGAGTGACATGCATGTCACAGAGAACCCCTGTGTTGTTTATCTGCACAGATAGCTGTTTAAATCACACAAATACCCTGCTGTATATGTATTTTGAACTTATTAACGGTATCTACATTGATTGATCAAGGCTCCCAGTCTGTCTGTGAGCTGCCTGTTTCATTACAGGCAGATTCACTTGCTACGGTGGGCGGGGAAATAAAATCAATTAATCAATACATACAGACACTGTCGATTTCTTCCCGCAGAGCCGACATGAAAACTATTTTTGTTCAGTAAATTTCTGCTGTCCATCAGTCTGTGAAGACAGTTTGTCTGGTTGCTGTCCTCTCAGCTCCCCAGGAGCTGCTGCTGACAGACGGCTGCTCTTGTGGACAGACACTCTGAACGCAGGTCGGAGTCGGTGTGGATTAAACAGTTACATGCTCTTGCACACTGCTCATGTCTCACTTCATATGTGGATTCCCAGTGAGAGTGAGTTTGGGATTTTAAGGAGGGTTCAGTTCAGCAGTTCACCATTGTAAAGGAAAGGGGTGCGCTGCATTTATTACACAAGACAAAACCAGAGCAATATTGCAAAACTGAATGCAGTGCAATAATTGTTTTATCTTGATTATCTTGTTTTCATAATCGTTGGAAGCCAAAGTTGTGACTGAAAATAAAATCCCATTAATTGCCCAGCCAGTGTATGTGTGTGTGTGTGTTTATTTGCTCATTAGTCACACTAACAGTGAGACTACAGAATGTGACTTTTGGAAGAAGAAATAACATACTTCCTGTTAAATAATGAAAAGTAATGCTAGCCATAATTGACATCTAGTGTGCCTGAGGTAGCGCTTACTGTTGGAGAAGAGCAGTCAGTTGCAAAATGATGATATCAAGAAAGATGTTAGTTCTCAGTGCTGTTACTGGCTGCATTAGTGATGGATCTGATGAATGAATGAGCTTCATCAATGGACATTTGCAAGCTCCAAGTATTTATTGTAACATTTTGACCTGCAAGGTCTTTGTCAGGCAAGCATTTATGTGAAATGTAAAATTTTGTAACATTATAATTATTTAACAGAAAAAAGAAAAGTGTGTACATTGTACAGAATATGAATAAGAAGAAACATAGAGCTAGAAACCCACTAGACTATGTATATACAGATGGGTGACAAATTAAAGAAAAAAACAGGGTGCTGGGCAAACACATGCCGCTTCAGTGTGCCTTGGCATTGATTCTACAAGTCTCTGAACTCTACTGAAGGAACACCATTCTTCCAAAAGATATTCCCTCATTTGGTGTTTTGATGATGGTGGTGGAGAACACGTCCCATAGCTGTTCAGTTGGGTTGAGATCTGGTGACTGTGAAGGCCATAGCATATGATTCACATCATTTTCATACTCATACAATTCAGTGACCCCTCGTACCTTGTGAATTGGGGCATTGTCATCCAGAAAGATCCTTCACAGGATAGAAATGGAAAAAGATGACATGGATAGGGACATATAGTCTAGATGATGTGGATAAACTGTTGGTTGACCTGTGTTATTTTTTCCTAACTGTTAGTTCAGTCACAGACGTTTACATCAAGGAATTGAGCCATCTAAAGAAAACTGTTACACAGTTACCATAGAGCTGTATGAGGGAGCTCTCATATAATCAGAGCTATGACATAAAATCCAAATTATAATAAACTGCATTTTCCTTTAATGATGAAGCATTTCAAGCAACTGAGGGAAATTAAAAGTGCCATTATCTTGTAATCACCACTTGTGGCCAGCCTTCAGCCAGACTGTTATGATTATATCGTTACCATAGTTATACCATTTTCATAGTGCTATATTTTATTATTATTATTTCACATACTATTACATATTCATGTTGGTCATGTACTGTTATTTTAGAAGCCGCTACATATTGCCTGTGTTATCATTGAGAATGGGAAGAACTGACTGTAGGGCCACCTGATTTTGAGCAGCACTATGACAGCCACAGGCCATTTGTCCCACTTTCTCATCAGCTATAACACAAGCTGACAGGGCCACAGTGACAATGTGCTGCTTGTTTAGTCCCTTAACTACCTCCCTGCCCTCTCTATCTCTCTATCTCCCTCACTATAGAGCCTTTCCCCACTGGCTAAGTCAAGATGACAGGGCCAGGGTGACCGGTGCTGTTTATTTACTCAACTATTTGTCTGGTAAGGGCTGAACTCACTCACTACTCTTATTCTCTTCTTCTGTCCCTCGTCCTTAGACTCTCACTTATTCAATTTAACACCAATCTATGTCAGGGCACTAATCTATCTTCATCAGCAGCGCAAGGCGAGTGTAGTCAACAGGAAAAGACAATGACATTGAACCAATATTTGGGCAAGGCTTTTCTCAGTCACTGTGTCTGCCTCCAAATAGGATTTTCACACTAAAGCTCAATGTCTCAATATGTCTTTATTTACAGGTTAATTGGCCTTGCAGTGACAACAAGTTTAAACAGGCAAGTGAGACTGACATCTTCAAAAGGCCTTCAAAAGCGCTGATGTAAATGGACTCCAGGGACGGGGCGGTGGAGGGAGCCACAGGCCTCAGTAGTCTATGTTGATACATGGCGGTCATTTGGTGGGAAAAAGCAATGACCAGCGATCTAAGCCACACAGAACCCACCACAGCTGAGGGAAGAAGCCAGGGTTAAAGTGCCTTCGGATGCAGTTCTCCCACTAAATGATGGCTCCAAGCAGTCTGAGCAAACTGAAGTTAAAGATAAAGCCTACATGTCAATATAGAAATACAGAGTCTGTATTTTTTTTCAAGTAGGCTCTCAATAGTTAACCCTTGGAGTAAATGACCAAATTTGAGTCTTCTCTGTCATAACTCTGTCAAATCAGAGCACACACACGACATAGAGCCCATATGCTGCTAGAGACTTGTTCAAACAATAATATACAGTACCAGTCAAAAGTTTGGACACATTTTCCCTCTCATCCAATAATGAAGAGGGCACAGCTCAATGCCGCTGTAGTGATAAAGACTACATCATTATCATCATTAAAATCTATACAATTAAACAATGCCCATCACACAGTCAGATAACAATGTAATAATAGCTCTCACAGCTAATAGCGGTCAGCCATTAGCTTGCTAGCGGTAGTGCTTACTCTGCTACTCTCGTCAGTCACATGACCCTCACCCTGAGATTCCCAGAAACTACTACTGAAACTTCAGTTGACATTAATATCAGTGGGTAATGTCTTGGCTCAGTCAAACAACACATGAATCAGCTAACGTATGTCTTGGATTATAGTTCTGTTAGGGATATTTTAATACTTAAAGTGAGGCTTTTTCACTTGGACTGACTCAGGTGTCTCATAGTTGACAGTCCACAGCTCCATCCAGACTAAGGAGAACCAGAGTCCTGATGTCACTTCCTGTCTAGCCTCTGTTCCACTAGTTTCTGTAACAGTCTCTCATTCAGCATTTCTTTTGTTGTTCTTTATGAAAGAGTGAAGTGTATCCCTGGAGTTTCATATTCTAGGACAAATTTGCTACTTTGTGACCGCTCAAAAAAATACAGCTCCCATTAAAAGTTACTAGCGCAGCAGTCCGGGTGCTTATGTCATGATAACTTTGTTTCGTCCTTATCCAGTAAACTCACCAGTGCAATCTTCTGATGTCACTATTCCAACTACCAAGCCATGACGTTTAACCCACAGAGGTGTAGGACTTCTGGGAAATGCTGTTTGTCAAAGGCAGCAAAAAACCACAAATATTGACTAAACAACAATATTAGATAATTCCTTCGCTAAACAACATGATGTACTGTTGAGAAAGGTTATGTTCCAAGGATTTTAGTATTTACGTTACTACAAATGTCATTGGGTTTTTGAATGAGGTTTTCTTGGGGAACTTCCTGTTTCACTGCATGGATTTGAATTTTCTGTCCAATGCAACTGACAAAGATGCAGAGTGATCGCAGTATTTTCCCCAAACCCATCACATCCAAAATGAAAAAGACTGCCTGCTGCTATACACTGACACGAGAAGATAACATGTAATGCAGAGCTTTTTTTTTTTTTTTTTTTTATTGTTAATATTTCCTTTTTGGTTGTATGTCTTGTTCGTGCCTCTGCACACACTGCAGCAGCCTCAGAAACTTATCACGAACAATAGCAACTCACTCTGTCATGTGAGGCAAAGTCAATTCATATTTTCCACTATCTCCTCTGCCATATTGAGATCCGTGGCTGGATTCTTTAGAGGTTCACTGGGTTATTACAAATGAGTATGATAATCCTTTACAGCGTGATTCTAATGCAGAGGTTAGAGTGGCGTGTGTCTCTCTAGGCTCTCAGCTAAGCTCCCCCCCTCCCTTCCCTCTCATCACTTTTTAAGCACAGCACCATGCAACAGTATTTTAGAAACCCTACAGCCAATGTGTGGACTGGAATGCTTATTACAGTGGCAATTGGAGATGGAGGGCATTTGCATATGCAGGGTTATACATTAATAAAGTCAGCTGAAATTGAAGGGCCACATGACCACAAGCTTCCCCTGTGGACTGATAGAAGATCACAACAGGAATGCCTGATATAACTGATGTTGTAATAGTCTTCTTGGTGTAAGTTTTCACAAAATGACCTGCACGAAAAACTTTAAAATCAGGGTCTCTGACTGTAGAATGAAATGAGAGTAACTCAAGCAGGCTTAACAGGGAATGACATCCTTTCTTGTTATTGAGCAGTTGCGAGTGCATAGGGGGGAGGGTCGAACTCACCCTCATCACTGCCCCGCGCTTGCAGGACCGCATTTGTGCACGCGAAGCAAGGATGCTTTTCCGCTCACGAGTACTGTTCTGTGCACTTGTATCACATGTACCACCCCTGTTTTTTATGTGCACATGTTTTGAGACTAATTAAACACATAGTATACTGTCGTTTTTTATGACGATGTGTTAATTAAGACACTTTCTCTAATGGCACTGTGGAGCATACAGTCAATAGATTAGCTGACAGCTTTTATATCTTCAGTTTAGAACAAATCCTCTGTGATTTACTAGATTTCATTAGATGTTCAGTGCATTCAAACACAGTGTGAGTCAATCTTGTATTTACTCTGGTTTATATGCAGTTTCTTTCACCCTGCCTTGTCTATGTTTACTGTTGATTTCCTTCATGTTCCTCAATGACCTTAACCACTTAGTCACAGCATAACTTATCTCGCAGCTGCATTGAATTCTTGTCTATTGCCGTATCTGTGGGAGGAGAAGTGAGTATCTCTGCCTCTTCTATTTCTCCTGTCTGCTTGCTTCATGTTTTTATTCCGAAAGAAAAGCTGAGGTTTATCACTGATGGGTTAGAATGCTGGAACATTGTCAAGTGATGCTTAAAATATATTTTGAATCTGTGCATGAAGAATTCTAAATAGAAACCAAACAATAAATGAGAAATAAAACTTTATATTGTGAAAAAAGTGTTTTTCACTTGAATTTCTGCCTCCAGTTTTACATAAAAGAGAAGATGTTTATAAAGGATCATTCTCACCAGCATAACAATGGTAAGAAAAACCAGTGATGATACTCAGCTCTATCTGTCCTTCCCACTAGATTGCCACCATTTGCAGTAAACCAAAATTATCCTTTAAGGCAGATGGATGCAAACTTTTTAGTCAATAAAGGTTAGAACTACTTCCTCTTATTTAATTCCTGGCAATGTAGACAATGTTGGTGTACAGCTCCCACCCACACTAACATGCCTCCACTCCAACAGAGAGAGAGAGCCCGAAAAGTGGCAGCTAAAAACACTACAGCTGATACTTGATCGTCAGTTTTTGAGGCCAACACAGATATCGATATTTGAGTGGTACAAACTCTGAAAAAAATATATCATCCAATGTTTTTGACACTTACTTTATATTTTAAACAAATCAAGTGAGGATCCCTTTTATTTGGTTATTAAAGAACTGTGGCGTATATTGTTGTCAATATTTCTCTGGAAAAGATAAAAGAGAATGTCAACAGAGGAAATTAATTAATTCATTGAAGTACCATGAACAGGGCATCAGGCTAGCTGAATGGTTAGGTGCATAACACATAACCATTCTCATACAAGGTTCAATTCCAGCCAGGGACCTTTGTTACATGACATACCTCTCTCTCCCTCTTCCTGTCTCTGTGGTGGGCAAATAGCAGCCCGTGGTCCAAATCTGGCCCTCCAACAAAATTTTTAACAATAGCTTTCCCTCTTATAGATCACATCAAATTCAATAAAATGACTCTTCCTAAATCTACAGTAGATAACGATGTAAACACAAGGCTCATGTAAATCCCAGTAAATAATTAATTAAATTTCTATTCTCACAGTGTAACACAGAGGATGTGTTCATGTTCATGAGCTGCTGTCACTGTTAGCTCTAATACCCTCAGATACAATTAACAACAAACTGTTTTATAAACTAATTTTATTCTTGAATGAATAAAAAGAAATAAAGAAACAAAACATATTAACAACATACTAGGATGTGTTTTCACAGCACCTGTACAACATCAGTCACCTCAGTAAGCAGTACTCAGAAAAATTGAACCATTGTTGAATCTAATTGCTGACCCCTGCTCTGTATAGTCCTGCCCAAAAACGGAAAAAAAAAAAAAAAAAAAAAAGCCTCATGAATGACATAGGTGTGAAGTAGCAATGAAATGCTATGATGTTGCAGAGTTACAGTTATTTTGATGATACACTATTTTGCTATCCTGGTTCCAGACCTCTGAACTGTCACCCAAATCTCTGATTTGTTCAGTTATTCAAATACTGTAGGTCAGCCCATTGATGGCTGTTTCTGCTGGTCAGAGAAATAATTGACCAGTTACAACTTTGTAGGAATTAAAATACAGAGTGAAAGAAAAATGGCCACAAAAATGGTGACAAGTGTGGATGAGATCCACACAGCTGTGCAGGTTGTTGTGAGCAGAGCTACAGAAATGACGACTGTCAAATATTTCTTCATGAAAAATATTCATTCAACAGTTTCTAGAAACTGCTATGACAGCTTCTGTGTTGACTGAAAATGATGTTGTGGGATGAATACATTACTCACTACTGATTTCTTCCAAACAGAAACTGGATAACATGAACATAATGTCAGACTAGGTGAATTAAAGGAAACACAGTGGCAATTTAGTCTGATTATCATGCTTGTATTTTGCATCTACTTCAATTAATCACAGTTAATGGAAACACTGATTGCCTATTCTTTTCTCAGCTTTCTGAATACTCATTTAACATTTAAACAGAGATAAAGGTATTGTTATCTGTTTGGCTAAGTATTCATAGGATAAGGAAACATATTTGACTGGAATAAAACAACAAATAGACCTGGGAATTCAGTGTGCGCTGTGATTAGGGTTGTTTTTAAACCATTTCACAGCATTTTCAGATGGATTTTCTTTTCTGTGTCTGCATGCTGCAGACTGAGGCTGTCTGCCAAACTCTGCTGTGGAGATGCACATCCATCTTTATGGCATTTTTATTCTTGGAAAGAAAACAGTTTACTGAGAACAGTGGGAACCAATGTGCTGTAACACTTCAATGTTTTCTTTTTTTGGTCTTCACAGAGTGGAGTGGAAAAGCTTTATGGACACCCTGTCGTCTTCTACACCAGTCATATGCTGGATAATGTGGCTAATTAGGAATGTGTGGATCTGTTGGTTTGTTACTACATAGGTTAGTTACTCAGCATGTCTTGGATGCTACTCAAGCTGTTATGAACACAAAGGGGAATTTATTTACATCTGGTATCTGTGAGCAGAACTATACTGTTATAATTAGAAGTTTTGCATGTTCAAATCTATTAATGAGCAGCAGTTGTCACTTCATTTTCACCACTGTTTATGCTGTATGCCAGAATTATGTTTTTTGTCAATATAATAAGGAACCATTTACATTCAGCGTATCTGCAACTGTTCACTGCCAACACCAACAATTCCTCAATCCTAAGAGACAAAATAGGTTTGCTTTCTAAAATGATACATGAGTGTCTTCTGATCTGCCACCTCTATGGTTAAGGTTGGGTTAAGTTTGGACTAAAACTGCTTGGTTAAAGTTAGGGAAAGACGGCTGTTGGGGTAAACAGAAACCAAAGTTGACTGTTGGTAGGAGATGGGATGAAAGTCAGGTCAGATGCTTTCTGTGCCCAACCATCCTCCCCGAGTGGTTTTGCAGCACTAACATCATGCCACTTCCACCTTTGCTTCTCAGAGACAAAAGTCTTTATCTACATGACCACACAAGGTCACACAAAAATCGGAAAAGATTTTTGTTCCGAGACCGTCCCTAACTTCAGCTCTTCAGTTTCTCCTACACAGTGCCAGGCTTCAATACTGGATCTGATAAAATGATAAAGATGGATGGAAAAGATCTTGCTGTCTGAGTTCAACCCTATTTCCATGCAAGATCTCTTGGATATAGTTTATCATATGCATTCATTGTCCTGCCCTGCTAATATAATTCAAACTAAATTTCCTCTAAAAAGAGGTTGTGCCAGACAATAGAAAGAAGACAGGGGCCTTCTCTCTATCGTCAATCAATCTCTGTCCTCTGGCTGCATATCTGACTATTTCAAGACAGCCGGTGTCTTCCCTCTCCTTAAATCTCACCCAGATATCATTGATTTAGTTACCTACAGGCCCATTTCCAAACTTTCCTTTATTTCTAAAATTCTTAAGAAAGTTGTCACTCACCAGCTTCTACAACTGGTTGAGAGACACAATATCTTTGATAAAATTCAATCGGGCTTCTGTCAAAAACATAGCACTGAAACAGCACTGCTTAAAGTAACTAACTGTTACGGCTGTATGTGTTGCCTATGCTTTTTGTCCTTTTCATCTCCTGTCTATTGCTCTGCCCAGGTCTCCTCCACATAATCAGTCCACAATGAGGTGCACCTGGCCAGGGAGGAAGAGTTAAATGCTCCAGGTTCCTGTTGCACAGAGAGGCTTCTTGTTTATGGACTGCTGGTCTTGCTGCCTCTCAGCCTGGGATTTTATTTTATTTAGTGTTTTTGAATTTTGATTGTTTATAGTATTTATTTAGTGTCTTGGTTGTTTTTCTTAATAAATCCCATGGTTTGGGTATTTTAAAAGGTGTTAGGGTTTTACTTTGGGTAAATGGTGGAGTGTTGTTCACCCCATAGAGCTGACTAAGGCTCATCCGGGATATGAACATCCATGAGGTGAAGTAATTGTGTTTGAGGGTAGTGATCATCTCTTTTGTTAGATCATTTCTCATTGTTGATGCTTGTTTAGTTGCACGTTCGACTGAGTAACTGCTTCAGCAGCTTGGAGTTTCAGTTTTGAGCACCCTGACTAGGTAGCCACTGGGCAGGTTGTTGTAGGCCGGTAGGGGATTTGGGTCTTTACAGTTTGTTCCCCTAGTTTTTGCACTTTTCACAGCAACTTGGTTGTGATCTTCTTTTGTGAGATGAGTCTACTTTTTTTTTTGGTCACTTGTCTTGTGCAGCTGTGATAATACTTTTGTGTGCAGTAACCTGTGGTTTGTGACCTTTGTGTTGTAGTAACTACACTCCACATTTGTTGGGTTGCTGCTTCGGGGTAAGTTTGCAACATTTGTGCGTAATGGCTGACTACACTGTGACCACTTTGTGTTGTGGTTGTTGCAGTCCACTTTGGTTTGGTCATTTTGGATGTTACTACTGAAGTGGTTGGTGTCTCTGGTACTGCACTCAAATGGTTTTCCTCGTACTTGTCTGATGTACATTTCAATGTTCACATTAACAATTATGTGTTGTCCTCCGCTCCCCACCCATGGAGTCCCACAAGGGTCAACACTTGGACCTATTGTTTTCATTATATATGCTTCCTCTGGGCTGTCTGCTTAACTTCTCCAGTGGTATCTCTTACCATTGCTATGCTGATGAAACACAGCTTTACTTGTTTAACTTAATTGATGCCTATCTTCTGATACAAATGTCTGACTTTACTCCATCTCAACTTTGGCAAAACTGAGGTTCCCTCCCTTGCCACAACAAGACCACCTCTAAAAATCTTGGTATCCTTTTTGACCAACATTTCAAATTTGAACATGTTACTCAGCTCATTCAGTCCTGGTTCTTTCAGTTGAGAAATATTGCAAAAATCAAACCAATACAATCAGCATGGAACTTCTAGTGCATTCCTTAATCTTTTCTTGCTTAGACTACTGTAACTCCTTCTTTACTTGTATTACTCAGTCCTCTCTAACTTGTCATCAATTGATGTAAAATGCAGCAGCTAAGCTTTAAACATGAATTTGTCTTTAGTCAAACATCACCCTAATTCTTGCCTCCTTTCACTGGCTTCCAGTAAAACACAGAACTGACTTCAAAATTTTACCAATTACATGCATGGCCTGGCCCCTGCATATATAGTACAGCTGCTGAGTCCTGTGTGGATAAGGCTGTTTGAGTCTATCAGTTTCTCTGTAAAATCACTAACAACAGAGACAACCAGATCCCAGATAAACAAAAGTGTCCTCTTCTGTCTTGAGAAAACATCCATCCACTTCCATGCAAAGTGAATGGACATAGCTCCAAACCACATACACTTATTTCACCATTCTGTGATGGGACAAGTGACTTCTAACAAGTCAACTGGGTTTACTACCAATCTACACAATGTGCCAGCTCATTTCACATCAGCCCCTAAAGCAGCCCAACTGGGAACACTACTGGTTATACAGAGTCTTTCATGATTTTCAAGCTGCCAATCACATGTATCACTCATCTACATGTGTATTCTGAAAGAGAATACTCAGACTACTGAGGACTTTTCTGAGCCAAAGGGAACATGCAGAAACAAGGATGTGAGGTGTCAAAAAAAAATGAAAAAAAAAACGTCAAGTGACACTGCAGGAAAATGGTGAGATTTATGTTAAGACTAAAGTAAGAATTAAAGTTTGCAAGATCTGCAAATGTAAATGGAGAATAACTATGCTTCACTGGATAGCTGAATTCAATTTTTGCATAAGCGGATGTAAGATCTTGTCAAGCTGACAGGCGGTGTGTGATGTGTTGAGCGTATGTCCATGACCTGCTTATCATGTGTATCATGTGCTATACTGTGAAAACTGCTGAGTAGAAATGTGTGTGTAGAGAGCCCAATGTGTGTGTACTGTGTATATATATATATACATATATATATATATATATATATATATATATATATATATATATATATATCATTACAAATCACTCTCACATTTGTTATAACAGAAATTAATCCAGCCCTACAAAATAACCTTTCTCAACAATATGCTGTGTGGTTTATTCCAATTATCTAAACAGGGATGAATAATGATGTAATATTAATGTGTATTTACAGTACGTATGAATTTCCATTTTTATCAATTTCCGTTTTTTCCATCAATATCCATTCTCCTCCCTCTCACGTTCCCTGCAAAATGAAAACATCTGTAGCAAATGAGGTAATACATCACACAGTAAATTTATCAGAGCATCACAACACTGCATACATTTATCACTGAATTTAAATCATTGTTGCATTTTAAAATCAAATGCTCATTATCAAATACTGCTATGAAATAGTAACTAATGTCATAAGTCTGCAGTGGTTACTAAATCGAGTTTATACAAATAGCAACAAGAAAAAATGCAATTTATGCAGAAGTCAGTTGAGATAATGTAGATATAAAAATCATGATGCAAATACAGATAATGAAGTCTAGAGTCTAGACAAAATGATGGTTGTGGCTGTACTTCACTGCTTTTGCTTTTACTGTTTCTGTTCTGTATCGACCAAAAAGATTATTTTAATGCAATGCGATTTTTCACACCAAAAGAAAATAAAAATACAGTAAGCTACAGTAATGCTGTAATGCTGGAGAACATTTAACATTAAACTACAGTTTAGACTACTGTAACAAACACTCAGTACATTGCAGCATTATACTTTTTTAAATGAGCAATCATGTTGTAATGTTGCTCACATAATTGTGCTTAAAAAAGGAGAAATGTTTACTAACTCATGTCAGTGAACTGTATGCTTAGTCATCAGCACTGACACTTACTTATATGAGGTGTCTGTTTACTGAGAGCTGAGAGTGTGATTTAGTGTCTTATACTCTTGGCTCTTTTTTGCACACTGAAACTCTTTTGTGAAAATTGAGCCAAAGCAATTACAAAATGGTATAAATGCTTTCTAGCAGCCTTTAATGTCCAACTAAAAGTAGAGCTTTTTTGTCTACTACAGCATACATATCTGCTCTGTGAATCAACTGCTCTCTGGTCTCCTTTGAGAAAAAAATCTGGAATCAAAAGGGAGAACTGTATATTATATTTTAAATCTAATTCTCTATGTTTTGGTTTTCATGATGGCGCCTCCTAGTTTTGCATTAATTTGACTGAGCACCATTAGTTATCCATCTATGTAGCTTGAGAACTTATTTCCCTACAGCCAATGAAATCTTGCATAACATTCTGTCATTGGCAAAGCAGACGGTCACACTGAGCCTGATAGCAGCCTGCAACACAACACTAGAGCCACAGACTTTAAACAACAATCCACATTAGCTTTCAAGCTTCCTCCTTCCTATTTGACTTACAAATATTAACACGCGTCTCCTGAGAGAGACACCAAACAAATATTTACCAGTTAACAGCTAGATAGCTTATTAGCTGCTCAGCTGCAGCACGTTAAAAAACATGTACACATAGCTACAAATGTCACCTGTTAGATGCTGGTGTGGTTCTTACTCTTCAATACCACATTTTAATTGTGCAAGTGCAATGACAAGCACAAGGTGGTACGTCTCTTGGCGCACGGACTGTGTGGGTGTCTCCATGCTTACCTGCTATTTTAGTTCATGTATATGCAGCAGCACAACGTACAAAAGGGCTGGGTGAAGGTGAATATAGATCAGCGGATGTGGTGATTAATAAATACTATCTCCGACAGTCACATCACTCCTCTCATAGCTCTGAAAGAGTTGTGCCAATCACAGTTAAACGTCTTCATGACAGCTCAACAAACAGGAAGCTTTTCTTCAGGAAATGTCTAGATGGTTCAGAGCATCACGACATGAACACACATCGCCACAAATCTGCAGCCAAAGACAAATGGAGGTATGTTTTTCATCAGTTAGTTACTATAATAACAATAGAAATTTTAAAAAAAGAAATTGATTTGGTAAAGCAGTTTTTATGATTATATCAGACCGACGCTATTTTGGCAATAATTCTAATGTATCTCACTTCGTACACAGTCACATGGTTTAGTAATTAATGTTACACAACAGTGTTTGCATCGCAATGTTTTCTGCTGAGACGCCACCTTTTTTTACAAAGAAAGTTGGAAAAGAGGCTGATGAGCTGCTAACCCAACATCTCCTTCATAAAAAAAGGAGAATATCGAGTTATAACTGACCAGTCTGATGTGTGTAGAGATGTGTGTGTTTATACTGTAGAAGCCTTGTGTCATTCTCAGAAGCTGCGGATTTATCAACATGCTGGCTTCAGATGCCGCAGGGATTTAATGAACTGAAGGAGAAGCTTTGTATACAGTATAATCATTTATAGATCAATGCAGTCTGATTTACTGACTTCCCTGCTTTAACCACATTAAATGTTATTTTCTGTGCCAGTTTTGGTTGGAGAGTGTTTAATTGAAATAAATTATTCATATTTTAAGCATTAATCCATTGCTGCAGCACATCTACAGCAAGTAATTAGTTTGATCCTGTTGATAAAATAACCAAAGCAGCAGTGGATTGACACTGCGCCAGAAACAGATGCGGTTCTGAGACATCTGTTTTCAGTTCAACGTCTATGACCAAATCTCCACCAAAATACAACAACTGGCTTTGCGCTGCTACATTTAAATAAACCTCCCACCTGTCTGCCCCTCTCCTCCCACCTGTCACTGTGCACTCTGTGCTGGTCACCAAAATACCACACAGACACACAAAGCAAGTTTCAAGGTCAGGAAAATACCAAACTGTTGATGCATTGCTTGTGCTGGTTGTTGCACCTCACGAAAATACAGCCCACTGTCTGCCCATGGCGTAGCTACAGCAATTTGTTTACTTTGTCTCTGTTCCATACAGAGTAACACCAGCACTCTGGCAGCCTATCAGCTACTGTACTCTCAGTCAAACACAGACATGCCCCACCAGCTGCTGTCAAACACAGTTTCGCATTTACTACATCTTTTAAACATACACAGTATGTAGGTAATATAGTATATCCACATACATGTGACACACACACTCACTGAGCACTTTATTAGGAATGCATACATTTTGTAAAAGTAGAATTTATGGCAGAGCTGCTGAATTGGATTGCATTAGAAAGCGCAGGTGTTCCTTCCTTTTCCAGCCCATTCCTACCCTGGCAATATTCCCCAACCAAAATACACCCCACCTCAAAAATATATAACAAATTGATTTTGTCTTCTTTTCAATAATGAAATACTATTAATACATTGAAAAAACACATTGACATTACTTTTGACTGCAAAGAGGGCAACTAAATGTGATTTCAGTTGGACTTAAACAAACATCATTTCCCATCGCTGTTGTGGGTTTTAGGTCCCCAGTTTGACAGACTGAAGCCAGTCCTCATAATCGAACTGCACTGTGTCGGTTTTCACCTCATTATTAGGGACCGAGCCCAAAAGGCAGACTACTATAAAACAGTAGCCCTAAATTTGACCCCCTAAACATGCTCAAAAACTCACCAAATTTGGCACGCACATCAGGTCTGGTGAAAAATATGATAAAATGTAAAAATTAACCCCTAAAGAGCCAAAATGTGCTCTCTAGCGCCGCCTATGTAACTAAAATGGCTGCCACGGCCCGTAGGAATGTTGTAGAGAGATCAAACCAAAACTCAATTATTCATCTCATCAAGACCTACAACTCATACACTGACACCCCTGACCTAAATCCAACAGGAAGTCCGCAATTAGCCTTTCAAAATAAGACTTTGCCCCAATTTTGTCCCCCGAACAAACGCTAAAGTCATGGGATTTATGAGGAGATTTCAAGTGTACTCTAAAATCCTGCTCTCGAACTGCTCCTGGTGATGTCACTCCCTCAGTGCTGTGAAACATTCTGCAATACACACTCATTATAAAATCACAGGAGGAGCAAGAAAGACTCTAAAACTCACACTCTAATATCTCAAAAACAGTAAAAGATAGAAAAAACATGTAAATTCAAGATTTGTAGGTCAAAGTCTCGTGACTCATTTAAAGTTCAAATGAAGTTTGTATCTAAAACTATGTGGAAGCAGTAAATGTTCAAAAAGGTGTGGGTTCGCTCAAACTCTCTATTCATATATATGAGTATTTTTCTGTGTCCAGCTGCAGTTAGTTATTGTCTCTACACACTTGACAGTACACATGTCAATCAAACTTTCAAAATAAAAGCACACCACACTTGTAAGAAATATCCGTCATTTTTAAAAAGCAAAATGATCTGATCCCGACAGGCCAGAGTGCGAGGTTCTGACCAACACTGCTTGCAGCTTTAATTCAGACTGACATTGTGTTCATGTAAGACAATTAGTAACCACCAATTAGTAGTGAGAATGGACATGGCTGAAGAGCATAGACAGCAGAGATTACAGCTAAGAAGATGACATTAGAAGCAAATATAAGGGGATATCATGGATATGGTAGAAACATCTACAAAACACTAGAAGCTACTGGAACAGCAACTTGGCTTTCCATATACATAAATATGTGAGTGTCTTGTTGTCTGATCTTTCTCTGTCTTTACACCAGATCAACAATCAACAATTTGTAGAAAGCAAGACTGTGAGAGTCTGCATGAGTAAACTGGATTAGTAAAACTCCCCTCCTACCCTTGAGAGAAGCACTGAGCTATCCAAGTGGCCAAAAGTGATAACAAATCACTGATGTGCTAGTGTGAAGACTGAGCAACAAGTGCTTTCACAGTTTTCAAGGATGTGTCCCTCTGTGCAGAGACAGACAGACATATGGCCGTCTGTACTTCAGTAGCAAACAGTCCCAATGAAACCAGTTAACAGTGAAGACTGTGGATTCTCCTAAAGAACAGGGACATTGAGTCTACAGAGATTTTCTTGGCTGATGGGGTTAAAGAGATAAAAAAGAATGATGTTGATTGATATTTTAAAGGATTTTTTTCTCAAGTCTTTCTAAATACATGTCTATAAGTACATTGAAATAGTTATTATCACTGCAATCATTCCTTCTGTCCAGATAAGAGATGCCTTCATAGAGCAATGTCAGTGTAAGAGAAGGAGGTCAAAACACAAAAAAGCATTCTAAAGTCTCAGCAGAGTTAGATAAATCCTCCAAAGTTACTGTCTTTTTAATATGAAATTCAGTCTTTGTGTTTGTACAAACAATGCTAATTTGCTGATACATGGTGGAGGGATACTTCCTGGTAGTCACATGTAGAAAACACCAGACACATGACTCCCAGGACGAAGATACAGACTCAGTTTGTCTACTAACTAATAGGGCTGAACACCTAAATGCCTATGATCCCAATCATCAGTCCAGAATCTCCAGTTGACTCAAATTTTGTCAGTCAAATCACTGGATCTTTTTTGGCTGCATCATTGTATACAGAGTAAGACAGGGTAACAGCATTACAGGCTGTAAACATGTACAGAGTTTCAAAATGACCTAAATACATAACTGTGATGGAAACAGAGAGGTATGATAAAAATGGAAGACAGCTCAGAGCAGAAAGGCTCCTTTCTGTTCACTGCTCTGCTGGTGCACCTAATTGTACTGTTACTAATCTATGATTATGCCTTCTATAATCATGAGTATGGTGTATTGAAGAAAGAAACATTAATGTTGAATATTTATAAGAATGACGATCTATAGATGATTTGTCATGTGCTTGAACCACAAGCACATGACAAATTAAAATACCAAAGTTGACTAGTAAATAAGTTGAGTAGAAAACAATTTGCTCCTAAATGTTACAGGACATTTGCCTTTCTCTAGTGCTGGCTATTGCTGAGAAACTAGAACTAACTAAGACGAAAGAAGATACTAAGTGGTGTGCAGCAATCAAACAGACTATGACAGGCGAGGAGACATCTGGCTGGGCAGAGCTACTTCTTTTGAAAGTTCGTTTGAACAAAGAGAACCTGGCAACTCAATGAAAGACGAGTCACCCTGAACAGAGTTTCCAATGCAGAAAAAAGAATCTGAGATTTAGAAGATCAGAACGTTGCTGACAGTAAAGCTTTGACAGACTTAACCAAAGAGGTGAACTTTTTAAAAATAAAGTTTACCAACCTGGAGACACAGGAGAAACAATTAGTTTTCGTGGGCCTGGAGGGACTGGAAACAAGTAACCCAGACAAGATGATGGGTGGCATACTGAGATATATCCTGGATCTTAAAAATAACGACCTGATACCAGAGGTTGAAAGACAGCACCGTAGTCTACGTCCTCGCCCGGCACCAACGGAGCCACTGCGCCCGCATCTTGTGCGTATGCTGAGGTGGAGTGACAGACAAAGGATTCACCAGCGGAGATTAAAGGAAAGCACGCAGAATATGATGACATCAGAGGGAAACTTTGGAGAACGGATCTGCGCTATGGTCTCTTGTACCCCGCTCAGCTTATCGTCACCATTGAAGAGGTGAAATATTCCTACAACACATCAGAGGCAGCTGAAGACTTGAAGACTACCCAAAATTTTTGGTTAATATGAATGAAATGACTAGAGGCATATTTGCACCAGCTCCTTTCTTTATTTTTTTTTCTTTTTATTATTATTAGCCTGCTAATTATTATTGTTATAATTATTATTATTATTATTATTATCATTTCCTTGGTATAACTATATCAGAGACTCAGATGTTACACAATGAACAATTATATTGAACAAAATATTCTAAACTGATACTTTTTTTGTTAACTAGTACTAGTGCTGGTGCACGCAAGCAGGACCAGGTCTATCTAAATAATTTGTTTATTTTTCTTTTACCTCGTAGCATATTTTCTATAGTCTATGCACTTACATGTAATGTTCTGTTTTCTTTGTTTGTCCCTTTATGTTGGTACAGAGTTTACAAAGAGAAAACTGTAAAAGTTTATAGTAAAATTAACAGGACCAAATAATATTAATCTAATTAGCTAGAATGTAAAAGGGATCTCAGATACACAGGGCCACTGCTGGCCATTTGGTGCCCTAAACATAACTGCTTTGTGATGCACCCCCTCAAAAAAAAGTCACATACATATTTGGAAGTGCAATCTTCTTTTATTTTCATTATCAATGTTACAAATAAGAAAATCAGTGCTATACAATAACAGTATATACTACACTATAGAACTAACTATAGAACAGGCAAAAAAACTAATAATAATAACAATAATAATAAAACATAATAAAATAAAAAATAAATAAATAATAAGCCAATTTTTAATCATTAATTAATGTATAATTCATTACTATTGATTATTTTCATTATCAGTGTTACCATTATTGTTAAAATAAATAAATAAATACAAATAAATAAATACAAATAAGAAAAACTGAACTGAACTTAAGTTACTGAATATTTAAATTCCCCAAAATTATGCAAAAGCCCATTTTTCTAAACTAAGTGTTGAAGTATAACCGACAGGAGACCATTGATGTGTGAAGTGATTTTGGGCACACTACACTGTATAACAGTGAAGCTATTGAATGTTTTTGTAGTATCTCTTTTTGGTGTTGCACTTTTTAGAAATCCCTGTGCACTCGTCTCACAGACGGCTGTACATTGACAACAATGTTATTAGTCATTTGGGTGAATGTCAGGTTGTAGTTTGTTGTCTATCTTGCTATGGTAGGAAAGAGGAGTTGACTGTGTTTTAACAATGTTTTGCTTATGAGTTATTGATTCTGTGAACGTATTTCAAACTTTACCAAGTGCATGACTTGGTACCATATACACAGTGCATGATGCATGTGTACGTAGAGCCAGTGCTGTCATTACACATTTGAAATCTCTATCATGTGATGTGGCAATGCTCCAGGACACCAATCCAAATGAAATAGAATCAGTTCAGTTGAGACAAAGATGAGTGGGTCAAGTTTTTCAGCACCAGGCAGTGGAGCTTTTAAAAACCTTCATCAACCTCCGCGCTTTTGGGTGTCTGAGTCTCTGAGTAGTGGTTTAATTGACAATGGTAACGCTTCTCTGGTGTTTGACTCTGTATATGTAAATTGGGGGTGTTCAGAGCAGCCAAAATGCTTCAGCAGCATTTTTACACAGAATGAAGGGTGTGTACTCATAGATAGGAGGCAATCCCTTCACAGCCATTAGGGACACAGAGAGGAGGAATGATTACAGCAACCCATAACTCTTTCATTGCACATTTTGGCATGTGAGTATTGCATCAAGAGAGACTTTTGAATATCAAAACCTAACTTTTAGTACTACTAGCAACTACCCTTGAGGAGCAGCGGAGATGAAAGTAAAACTAAACACAGTTAAAAAAATTTGCAATTACATTGTAGGTCAAATTTACAGTTAGTCTGTGGTAAATTACCAAGTTTCTAGTAGTAGTTTTAAAGAATGATTTGTTCCATCTAGCACTGGGAGAGTTGAAACAAAACTACTCATTACATGTATTCAGCTTTTCATATTCATTAACAAACAATACAATTCCCCTGAGTTCCTGTTGGAAACATGCAACTGCAGAGACTGTAGCACTCTCTCCACAGAGTTTATTTTCCTGTAACCTCGCATAACACTTGTAGACCACTTTCCACTGCACACCTTGTAGAGACTTAACTTATTTCCTACTTTCCAAGCATCCATTGATTTCACCTCACTTCAGAGCAGTTTGGAAACTAACTTGCGGACTCGTGACACTTGCTCCGATAGGAAATCCATCACAGTGAACTATTGATTTGGTATTTGTCAGAGTTGCCTTATCTTTGGTGTTGTAATGACAATGACAGTGTAACAATGTGGGCGGATTTGAAATATCAGGTATGGTGATGTGTTTAAGTGCTGGTTAAAAGGTTCTTTTACATGTATTGAAATAGGTTCGCAAACAGTAATAGTTCATGTGCAATCAAATGTCTTTCCTGCCATCATTTTTAAAAATTTAACTTTATAAATTCTGTTTTTTCATGGTAGATTTTGAAGAAGCTTTAGAGTGGAAGAAAAAATCTGGTGATATTCTATAGTTTTCTTATTGTTGACAAAACTGACAGTGACCTAATCTACTAACAAGTATTGTGTGTATACCTTTTTTATACCTCTGTGCCATAGAGCTC
This sequence comes from Thunnus thynnus, assembly GCF_963924715.1. NCBI lineage: Eukaryota > Metazoa > Chordata > Actinopteri > Scombriformes > Scombridae > Thunnus > Thunnus thynnus. The sequence continues at coordinate 26,171,252 of NC_089537.1, forward strand.
CATTGTTGTCTAAAAACTATTAAAAAGTCAGTGAGCTGCTGAAAGTAGACCCCAACAAATTCGGAAATTTCTCAAGTTTGAGTAACATTTGCTAAAAAATACAGTGCCCTGCTGTTTGAGGAAACTGTCTTTTTTTAAAATGAAACTATCTATTAGAAAGCCATTTTTAAATATTTACATCTCCAGTCGGAATCAATGGGCGTGGGGCCGAGAGCCACAGACAGGGTAGGGCTGTCAGAGATTATGGAGAGAGAGGTTTCAGTCTTATTATATTTGATGACAGTAGAAATATATACACATATATATAATAAGAAAATATATATAACAGCAGCCTTATGTTTTAAAGAAGTATTCCAGGGATTTAGTGCTTGACGGCTGGGGGACTTTTGAGAGACAGATTAAAAAAGAATGGACTGAAAAATTTGCAGCACAGCCTGACATATGCTGACTTTAAGTCCCTAATATGAATCAAGCTCCAAAAGACACTGGACCCTACACTTCCCATGATGCAACTCCATGGTGTCTTTTCATTAGACCCTCCCTGCCTGGTTAACAGCCATGTCTTTCAAACTAAACACATCCAGTTTGTAACACAGGCTTTGTGTTATAGATGCGTAGTCTTCAGGTCTAATGCATGGTGACATCACTATGACATCATCACTATCACTATATTATCAAGTTTATTTTTATCAGACTTGACAAAGCTCCTCCAGAGCCACAGATGCCATCTTAAATTCTTTTCACAGGCTGAGTAGAACTACATGGAGAGTAATCTGATCTTCATGAGTAAAATTGTTGGAGTGCCCCTGCATGGTTGGAAATCAGGTGATCACCATAGTCAGTAGAAATCATCCTCCTGGGACCATGAAGGTCCAAATAAAATGTAATGTCAGTCCATACAGCAGTTAGTCTGGACCAAAGTAGTGACTGACTGACTGACTGACATAGCCATGTCTCATGCTTGGTTTAGATCCATGCATGTGTTGCATTGAAATTCCACACTTCTACACTACATGTTGAAGACTGTTGCGTCTTGAATAAGAACATCTCACATGTAATGACATCACTAAGTAGTATGCAGCGTGATAAAGACTGCCATCAAAGAGCAACTCCTGGGGCAGCGGAGGAGATAATTCAAGTCACGTGGCTTCATCTGGTTAAATGTAATATTGCTGCTGTGAGACTGTGGCCTGTGTGACGTGCCAGGATGCCTGAGCAGTGTTCAGTTATTGACAGTGAGCTCAGCTGTGTGTGTGTGTGTGTGTGTGTGTGTGTGTGTGTGTGGTTGTAGACAGCCAGGCAGGCGAGCAGCTGAAACAGACACAGAGGCGTACAGACAGTCCTACGTGTAGCCAGAGCAGGGTCACTGTGTGTGTAAGCCTGTGCTGTCAGTTTCAGACCAGCCACTGCAGCAATAATCACTACACTTAACATTCAAGGTACACTGCACCTCTGTTGGCTGCATTTTATAAGTTCATTGCACAATCAGATTGTAATTGGCAGAGCTAATGAAAGAACGGTGAAACATAACACAAGCATCACTCATTCAGGGGCCAGGGAGATTTGATGGTGATGTAGGAGGTCTCTGTAGTCCAGTTTCAATTTGATCCAATTCATTTGTGATTAAAACGGAAAGCCAAGATCTAGCACAAATCATCAGAAATCTATGCAGAGGCTGTATTTAAATTATAAATAATCACATTAAGGAGCATCGGCAACATGTGTTCTTCTAATTACCGCTTAGTGACAAATAATTCATCAGACTGATTAAATGAAAATAGTCATGTTGTACTGCTCCACTTTGAATCAATAGATAAACAGGTGGAATGAGCTATGACACTGGTAAATATCAAGCAAAGGTCACCTGTAATTTGTGTATTAAGTTGTGTATTAAAGCTGTGCTAATCAATATTTTCTTATTAACAATGGGTCATGTGTAATAGTGACAAACCCACAGAGAATTATCACTCAATTCAGCAGTTCCCCTCGGCTCTATGAAGCTTTGCAGCCTCTTCTCACTCACTGTTTTGGTTTTACAGCCCACAATTTCACTGTTTGGGTTCTGTCCCTCCACTCTTATCAGCGTTGTTTCCAGCAATTAGCCAGCAGCTGTTGTCAATGAGAAAGCTCTGATAAACCCACACTTGCACTTAGACCTACAAACACCCGCACTACCTGCCCGGCACCTGGCAGTTGACGGACAAAGCTAGTGACTAGCTGGTGAACATTCATCAGGTGGACAAAAACACAACTCCAAATGCTAATGTTGCTTTGTGTCTGCTGAATATGTAAAGGAATAGACATGTCCGCCATATATATACTTGATGAGGTGATATTTTGTTAACGTTACTGGACTGCCCCCAAGTGGCCAAAAAAACAATGAAAAAAATAACATCCTATCAGGAATCACTTGGGATCAATATTGCCTCTGATGGTGGGAAAAGATAACCAATAATTGTTCAGATTTCTCAATTCATTTCTCAGAAATCATGTCAGTACATTTAAACAGATAAGTTTTACATTTGATCTTGTTTACTGAGCAATGGCAAAGCAACTCAGTCTCTATGAGCCACTTTAAATTTGATTGAGTATTTTCTGACACTGTATCAGGGACCAAAAGCTCAGACCAAAGTCAGCAATAATAGACACGGAGGCTCAATCACGTCAGAATTACTAAGGATCAATATTTCCTCTGAAGAGGACCTGTAATAATTCATCAGATTTCACAGCTCCATTTTGAAGAAATTAAATCAATACAGATAAACAAACTGAAATCAGAGTCTATATGCCATTATACATTTGATCTTGTCATTTTTGGCTTTATGCTATACACCAGAGATCAAGCAAAAGTCAGCTGTAATCTACAAAGGAGTCTGTATCTTAACAAATCATTCAGAACTGGGACAATAATTAGTCTGAGATAACAGCCAATAATTAATCAGATAGAATTAAAGAGTTGATCTTGTAGACTGAGTTACAGAGAACGCAGGATGAAGGCAAGAGGCAAAAGTCAGCAGTGATCTACGAGGAGGCTGTATCTCAAAGAAAAAGAATCACGTCAGGACCGATATTACTGGTGAGAAGACAGCTAATAATTCATCTGATTGATCATTAGTCACCTTTCATTGCTCCACGTTAAAGAAATCAAATCAGTACGGCAGACTGAGCTATGACAAGTCTGTCTGAATGTGACAGTTTCAGTTTGATCTAGTCATTTTTAGCATTATACCATCAACAAATACATCAGAAATATACCTCAGATCAGACAAAAGTCAGCAGTAATCTGCACAGAGGCTATTTCTAAATAAATAATCATGTCAGAATTACTGACCAACATATGACCAATAATACCTCTTAGATAAGTGGTTACCAACATGGGGGTCAGGATCCCACAGAGGGGTCGCAAAATAAATCTGAGTTCATCCAAATCATATTCTGCTACACCAAATTAATTTTATGTTTCATGTTTTCTATAACAATTAGCTTTATCCCCTTAGGTTGATTAAAAAACATATTTATCACATTTTATATTTTATACAATCTTGTGTAGGGAAATAAACAGTGAATTTAACCTACGTTAGAGTCAAGACATTTCTTTGTTTTAAGGGGACACTAATCAGAAATGTTGGGAGCGCTGTTCTAGATAGATGAAAGCTAATTCAGTTAGCTGATTAATTGATTTCATGTGCAAATCCTCATTTGATTAAATTAATCAAACAATTGATTAGTCTATTCCCAGGGCCCCAGGTGACGTCTACATATGTCTTATTTTGCCGACATCACAACCCAAAGATATTCACTTGGCATGATATCCTGTAAATCTGAGAGGAGAAGCTGCAGCCAGACACTGTCGGCTGTTTATGCTTCATAAATTACCTCAATCATGAGTCGATTATCAAAAATTGTTATTTTTTTACAAGTCAACTGATGTTTCAGTACTTCAGTGATCATAATAGAAATTAAGCAGAAATCTGAGTGTACAGAGCATCTGTTTGGATGCGATGTCTAGAAACAGAACTAGAAGTGTTCAGGGGCATAGTTTGCACTGATTTCATACTTGATCATTATTACTTCATAACTGAGAATCTGAGAGCTTGCAGCTGTAGTGGGTGAAGTTTTTGGAAATGAAGTGTGCACTCACCAGCAGCGTGGGCAGCCCGGCCACCACGGCGTACAGCAGGACGGGCGGGACGGCGCTGCTGTCCTCCGGTCCCAGGTAGGGTTTGGTGTAGGTGGTGTCGTAGCAGAAGAAGCCCTGCACGTGCACGCTGAAGGTGTCGGTGTACTCGAAGTAGTAGGCCAGCATGACGGTCCCGGCCATGATCACCAGCTGGAAGTACAGCATGATGCAAACGGAGAGCGAGAGACATTTAATTAGAAGAAACCCTTTCTCTCTCTCTCTTTCTCTCCTACCCAGCCTCCTCCTCCTCCTTGGCGGTACCGACTCCCGCTGACCGGCTCATGACGGCTCGGCTGCACGCGAGGAGCCGCTCTCTGATCGTGGTGGAGGCTCGCTCGCCCTGGTTTCCTCTGCTCGCGCTGCTGCGACTCGAGACTGTGTGTGTGTGTGTGTGTGTGTGTGTGTGTGTGTGTGTGACAGAGAGAGAGAGTGAGAGAGAGATAGAGAGAGTCGCAGCAGATTAGAGGGATGTGTAAGCAAATAGACGATTGACAGCTCTCTCTCTCTCTCTCTCTCTCTCTCTCTCTCTCTCTCTCTCTGTGTGTGTGTGTGATGTGTGTGTGTGTGTGTGTGTGGTGTGTGTGTGTGTGTGTGTGCGCGTGTGGAGGGGGAGGGAGACAGAGCTAGACGTCATATGTGCCTCGACCACTCACTCCGCTCTAGATGCAGACCTATTTCATCAGAGCAATTACTTATTAATTTATATTAATTGAATGAACTTCATGATGTCACATCCGTGGATTTGGATTTTTCCATTTTTTAAATGAGATGAATAAAGATTTTTTCTGGCGTACATACACGTTGCAAGTTATTGCTTGCTGGAAGAATTAAGATCCTTTGCTTAACTAAAGCGATAAAACTAAAAATTCTTTACAATTACATGTTAAGTAAATACACATTTTTAATTGTATCAAACCTCATCTCTGATAACAATAATGAATTGCATTTTCTCAGCAATAGAATTAAATTAAATGTATTTACATTCAATTATTGGCTTTTTATATATTACTTCTACTTGCTAATGGCGGACATTTCTGCGCAGGATCCAAACTGTATACATCACACAGCTAATTGACAGGAAATGATGCCTGCAAGTACTCCACAATTCATTTCATCTCCCTGTTCACTGATCCTTCCTTACAGAGGTATCAGAGCAGTGTTAACGCACCACTGCTTCTGCTGACGCTTCACATTAAGAGTGTTCAGGTCGTAGTGCTATTCTTCACTAAAAAACACTCGCTGTGAGATCTGATTGCAGGTGCTCAGAGTATGGCTAAGCGTTGGTATATAAGCCGTGTGACTGTATAGGCCTACTGGACTCACAGATTCATAGAACTCACAACTTGACACTCACAAAAGAGAAAAAATCAGAACATCCACCAGCCCCACATAGCAACCCCTATAGTCACACAGTGTTCACGGTGTAGATCCTGGGGTAAAGGTCAAAAAAGTCAAAGACACGAGTTTTCTTGTGATTCAAGGCAATCACACCAAAAGAGGCATCCACTGCTGGATAACATGTAAAATATAAGTTTTATTATCCCCTAAAGTTTGTGTAGGGAATGCTACATGACAGAACCACGGTAGCATCTGGAGTGTTGAGGTTACAAATGGGCATAAAAATCAGTAAATCTGTCCTGACAGAGAACTCTCCCTATGAAACTGGTACAACTGCCCTACTTGAAACAATGTTTTGCCAAATAGTTGTTGTAGATATCCTGTACATCTTACTTGAGCATGGAAGTTCATTAGAAGTCAAACACAATATACTCTTAACTAAAAGTCTGCTTAATTGTTTTTTTTTTCTAGAGCTTTCAAAAGCATCTCACAACACTCTTCACTTGCCATCTCCAGTGAATTGTAACAGTATCTATATGATGGTATTCCTTGAAAAGCCACTGCTACTCTACAAATCATTCTGACTATAATACTGTAAAAGGCATATGTACATGTGTCTGCATGACTGCAAAACAATCTTTATACAATATCTTAAGCCATGCTAACATCATGGTTGTTCAGTTAGTGTGTCGCTCCACCACTGTGGTCCAGACTGATACTTAGAATATCTACTTCAGTATATCAAACCATTGGATGGAGCGACATGAGATTTGGCTCAGACATTCACCAGAGGATGAATCCTGCTGACAATGGTGATTTTCTGATTTTTCCTCTAGCGAAACCATCAGGTTGTCATTTTTGGCTTTTAGTGAAATGTCTTTACAAACACTGGATGGACTGCTGTGAAGTTTGGCACATATTTCATGGTTGCCAGAAGATGAACCCTGCTGACATTTATAATCCTCTGACTTTTGCTCTAGCGCCACCATGAGGTTGAAATGTGCAGCTCTGAGCAAAATGTCTGAACAAATTTTGGATGGATTGCATGAAATTTGACATTCATGTTCCCCTCAGGATGAACTGTACTGCTCGCTCTCCTCATCCACTCTCTAGCTCGCTAGACCACTGCTTCTCTCTCTCTCTCTCTCTGTGTGTGTGTGCTTTTTTAAAATGAGTCAGGAAGCCTTCAGTAAAGCCTAACTTTACTTTTAATGTTATCAAACTTCCTAATAATGTTTTTATCTTCCCTCATGGCAGGGTTGTACAGCGTTACAGGTTGCATTTCTCCAAAAGCTGATTCTGGTTCAACTTTCTCGCTGCTGGCGCCTGCGGCACAAACCGTCTGCTTCAGGCTGGTTACCTGAGGCTGGTGCTGCGTGCACATTGAAATCATGACGGGAAAAAGAAAGTAATTTTCTCTCAATGACAAACATAGTCTCCTTGAAGCTTATGACAAACTGCCAAAAACGAGCCAGTGAGATGCAGCAGAGAAATAAGCATTTAAACAGCTGTACTGTATTCTGAAACAGTCATTAAAATTCAGTAAATAGTGAAGCTGCCTGTTTCATTACTTTATATTCATGTGATAAATATTCAAATGTCAATAAGTTGGTAATCTGCATGAGAAATTAAGAAAAAGAAAGAAAATTGGTTATAATAATCATCTGCTTACAGTGATCAATTTGCTCATTAGCCAAATTTAGCATCCTAACATGTTAAACTAAGATGGTGAACATGGTAAACAACACATCTGCCTAGCACAGGCATGCTAGCACTGTTCTTGTGAGCCTTTTGAGTTTTCTTTTTTCTTATGACTAATCTCAAGTGTTGTGTATATTCCCTGTTAGTCTTTTAGAGTAGAGAAAACATTCATATATTTCATTTTTGTATTCTCTTATATGTATTTTTTGGCATACTTTCAAATAGTTTTTTAGTCTCACCATTTTCTCCCACTGTTTGCATTTTCACTTTATGACATACTGGAATTGTTGTGTTATGTTCAGTACCCACCACTGGCTCTGTAGTTATTTATATTTCCTTTTTCTTTATTTATTTTTCTTCACCGACCCCATTTCCCCTAATGGATCATTGAAGCCTCATCTTATTTCATACTCCACACTCTCTGTCTCTTTCTCCAACACCGGAAACACATTTATCTGCTTCACTGACACGCTGAAATCCATAAGTGAAGGCTGTCAGGGGAGACAGAGAGACGGATGGAGACGGAGCAACAGATAGAGATGGAGATGGAGATGGAGGGGGTGTATGGAGTCAGGTGGGTACACAATGACAGCTCTGAGTAATGGCTGCCATTACTGTGTCACTCTGTCATCACTCCCCATTTTAATACTAACTAGGCCAAATCTATATGCTCCTGACTTCATACTCAGACAGATTACACATACCAGAGAGAGGTCTAATGATGCAATTTACCTACATAATATCTCCAGAAAGTGGTTAATTACAGTATGCATTCATCATGAATCCAGTCTTAATCAGACAGCTATATAATTAACTATAAACTCTTGTGTTCTAGTATACTCACAATGTTCATGGCATGATCATGATGCCTTTAAATATCTTATTGATTTATGATTTTCCATTGATTTAAAGAATGATTTCTTTCTTTAGGAAGTTCAGGAGGTTTCAGAGTGGATCCAAATGGACTGATTCAATTGATATTACATCAGTGATTAAATAGTTTCAAATAGTTTTTCCTGGCAGCATCATTGCAATAATTGAGAAAGGATGCAGGAAATAAAGGAAGTAAAGACTCTACAGCCATGCTAGCAGCTCTGTGAAGTGCTAGCATGGCTGCTCTGTGAAGAAGCAGTGCTTTGAGGTAAATGCTAACAACAGCATGCTAACATGCTCACAACGTCAATACTAATTAATTTAGCTAATTAATGCTCTTAATTTAGCCTGTTAGCATACTGATATCACTAATAATGAGATGATCCGTTCCAGCTGTGCTGCAGTGCAGACGTGTTTTCCTGAACTCTCTGCTTGCTATAATGCATTACACTTTTTTTCTTGCATTTCTAATTTCCTAAATGTTCTTCTAAAGAGAGCTATTACCAGTCACACTGGCACTATTGAAAGCATCTACAATGAAATCACGGAACAGAACAAAAGTTTACTTTCAGTGCGTGGGAAAGTTTTGGAGTCCCATCACAGCCTTAGCTGCTAGCCTAGCCTAGCCTAGCCTAGCATACAAGCTTTTCCAACTGGTGAATGACAACCCAGCGAAGTCGGTAGGCTGCACGGAGTGTGAGCAACTGAGTGAGAGGATAACTCAACTTGAAAAGAACATTGAAACGCTGCATCAAACTCATGAGTGAGCAATTCATTGACTCTGTAGCAGCTAATATCATGGCTGCCCACTCTCCAGTTATTCAGTGAGAAATATACACAAATCTATTATATTGTTATTTATTCCCATGCATACTGCTCAGAATAATCTCAGTCATCTGCTCTTTTGGCAGCAGCACAGCATCTGGCTCTCGTCTAATGCTGTGCACACTCAGGCAGGAGTGAGAGTGAGTTTCTGTGGTTATGGGGATGTTCTGTGTCTGTGTCACTCTGACACTTTCTCACGATTCCCAATAATAGGTTTTTAGGTTAGTTGTGAGGTCATTTTATTTCATTCAACGCCACTTAAATATCTTTCCAAGTTGCTCCCCCATCTCAAAACATAACCAGGCATGCAAGGTGAGGAGCATAGATCTTTTTTATCCTATGTTTTGAAGAAAAATATGTATAATATCTGGAGTGGACATCAAAAATGCTAACCAATAAACACAAATTAGCACAAAAAAAAAGTCTTATGAAAAAGGTGTTAGTTCATAAGGCCAGAGGTCAAGTTGGTAAATTGACTCATCACATCCCTCCCCGTCCCCCACTCCCCAAGTCAAAACTTGGCAGCCCTGTAATATACAAGGTACAAAAGCTACCAAATGCTAACGGATAGACACAGACTTTTATACACTGGACTACATCAAATGTAGAGCATTCCGACACCAACTTGGCAGTAGAGGTGTGCCTAAATACAAATACGCTATTCGGCAAAGCACAAATAGCGGGTTTTTTTTTTTTTTTACCAATATTTATTTCATACAAATATTTTAAAAATTATTTGTTTTCAGGTAGAAAAAAAACCCATGTCAAGTAATAGCGTGCAGGTCAGTTTCTCTCCTGTGCTCTGCTGTTACGTCTATCAGCAGGTCTAAATGAGGGGAGTCACATCCACCTGCTACATGACGCACATTTCCTTATTTGGACATCACTCCCAGTGTTGGGGGTGTTCCTCAGAGATAAAGCTGAGCTACTGACACACGCAAAGTGCTCCCAAGGGACTCTCTATAACCTGTTGTTCCCCTTCTCCTTTCCACAAAGTTAGATTGTAAAAAATAGGCAATAAATGAAAAGTGCAAAGCAAGAATCAAAGTTCCTCCCTACATGTTATATGGTGTGCTGTCTCTGTGTTATGGGTGTATAGATAGGTAGAGATCTGTCTGCAATGAGCCGATGAGTTTTAGCTCAGTAGACAGTATGATCTGGGAGACTCTAGTTCGAGACAGATTATAGTTTATTCATGAAAACTTACTGTAACACTTTAATTTTCTAAAATTAAAAGTGTAATAAAATCAAAAACAGGATTTTTAAGCCTCTTTTCACTTTTATTCAAATATAAATAATTTTGTTGCCTCAACAAATACAGATACAAATACAAATACTGGACTCTCTGCACATCCCTACTTGGCAGATTATGTTGAACCCAGAGAAGTTTATCACACCATTAGCACTAAGGCTAATCAAAACCAAAGAAATATCCCCAAAAGCAATGCTACTCAGAGGGCCAGACACACCATTGCTAACCATGTTGAATGCAGGGAAGCTAATCCAAGGGCTAGAAGAAACATTGCTAACTCCCCACCTGAGCCAGACACTATTCGGACTGAGGACTTTATAACCAAGCATGTAAAAATGGCAAAGACTGAAAATCTAACCATGGATGACACATCTCACAGGGCTGTTGCCACGTCTCCCCACTACACATCATCCAAGTAATATGAAGGTTACTATCCATGCTGGGTTTTTCGACATTCTGCCAACCAAAGAAAATTGGTTCTGAAATCCTGAAAAAAGGTTCTTACCCGCTACTGGAAAAACTGAGTGTAGTCAGTTTATAGTCTAAACTGACTATAAATTACAAGATGTTCTCATTTCTGGACCAATTCCAACTTTGAGGAAAGGAATCAAATCTCTTACTAGACTCCTTGGCCTGAATACGTGGCTGAAATCAGCACGCTTCACCCATGAGATAAAGTTTATTGACAATTTCAATATTTTTTGGAACTGTGAAGACAGCTTTAACCCTGATAGGGTTCATCCAAATATCACTGGATCCAGACTACTCGGTGCCAACCTACGTCATGCCCTTGGGATGCCATACCCAAATAAGAATGTGTGGATAAGCGCAAAGGACAGTGCACACAAGTAGACAGCCTGCCACAGCCAGTCTCCTCTCCTATCACAGAATCCTAAAAGCTGAAATGAGCTCTTTTTAATGCCAGATCACTGGCTAACAAATCCTTTTTGGTTAATGATCTGATAATTGAAAAGAATCTGCATTGTATGTTTTTAGTTGATTTCTCTACACAGTTTGTGTGAAATGACATTGACTTGGGTGAATTTACATCACTTGAATACCTCACTCTTGAGCACAAAGCATAATTATCAGTGCTCATCATTATTATCATTATATCAGCCACCAAAATATTCATCACTATTTCTACAAAAATGCTCAGGGCCGATTTGAACCATACAGTTATGACTGCTCTTTAAATGGCATGGTTGAAAATTTCAACAATACCTTGTCATTTGCTTTAAATACTGCTGCTCCATTAGAGCTTAAAAAGAGGTTGACAGACAGAATCTCCCCATGGTTAAACAATAACAGTGTTAATGAAATCACTGCCTATAACAAAGCAGCGTCTGGCAAGAAAGGATTACTTTTCCAAAATTATTGCAGTGAATGCTGGGAACTCTAGAATATTATTCTACACCGAGACACTGCTACTCAACACTGCCCCCACCACCCCGAAGTTCTCTGCATAAAAGGTGAAGAATTTGCATTGTTCTTCAATAACAAAATAACATCAATTAAAGCCAGTGTTGCTGCTGTTGTAAAACAGATGATCTCAGCAAATCCTGTAAAAATGATGTAACCATGGGAAAATTCATCTGTATTACATTAAGTGAGCTTTGCAGGACTGTCACTGAATGTAATACCTCATGTATTAACCTTGTACCTACAACATTTTTAAGCAGGTGTTCAACAGTGTTTCAACAGCTGTTGTTAAACCCTTACTAAAGAAAACCAACCTACATGGCAATGCATTGACCAGTTATAGGCCGATATACAACCTTCCATTCATTAGTAAGATACTTGTAAAGATAGTTCTAGTACTAATAAACTCCTTTCTTTAAAAAAAAAACAATATCCTGGGGGAATTTCAGTCAAGCTTTTAAACATGTCACGGCACAGACACTACTCTTACTAAAATAATCAGCGACTTCAGACTAAACTCTGATGAAAATAAGGTCTCGCTTCTTATCCTCTTAAACCTAAGCGCAGTGTTTGATATGATTGACCATGATATCCTAATCAATCGTCTTGAAAAGTGGGTCCATCTTCTGACTGTGTGTTAAATTGGTTCAAAACATACATCAAAGGGAGAAAGTTTTACGTCAGTCTTGGAGATCATGTGTCTGAGAAACATGACAACTGCTTTGTGGTTGCACAGGGGAGTTGCCACTTGGTGACATCATCAGAGAGCACAGTGAATGTTTCCATAGTTATGCAGATGATACACAACTGTGCACCTCTGGTGAACCAAATGATGCTGCAGCTATAAACTCCATTGCTACCTGCCTTCTGGCAATAAATAAATTGATGAGCTAATAATTGCTTAAAGTTAAACGAGGACAAAACTAAAATCTTACTAGTCGGCCCCAAAACAAAAAGAACAGCAGGCCGATTTCTCAATACCTAGAGAGAGTTGTGCACGTCCCCTCTCATGCAGACTATTGGTAGACACTACAATTTACCGATGCTCCCTACATGCCTGAGATGCAGGCTATCAGTAGACACTACAATTTACCAGTGTTCCCTTAACACCTCACATGCAGGCTATGAGTAGATGCTATAATTTATCCATGTTCCCTAAATGCCTCACATGCAGGCTATCAGTAGATGCTATAATTTACTGATGCTCCCTAAACACCTCACATGCAGAATATCTGGAGACTACAGTTTTGAGTTAAGTGAAAGTTGATCAGATGACCTGTAGTGCCTGTTCAAAACATGCCTGAGACATCCTGCACTATGTCTTGGACATACATACAAAGTTCCCACGTGTGAGGAACGGGAATAGGGCTTAATTCTCAAAACTTTTCAATTCATTCTCTATGGTAGTTCTTATCACTACGGATGTAATCCCACCTCCAACAAATATGTGGGTTATGATAAAATAAAGTCTATAAATAGGATAAGGGTAATCAAAGTTAATCTGAACAAATTTCAACACCCGTGCAACTATTAGCATTTGAGTCTGAGATCATAGGAGAAGTCACAAAAATGACTTAAAATGTTTTTTTTTACACGTTAAACATTAAACTGATGAGAAACTTCTCAATGCTGCTCAAGACTAGGATGATAGCTGTCAGTCATGTAACAACCAACGGACTCTCCTGATCTGTCTTAACTGAGAAGTGTCTGTCTGTTTACAGAGAAATGTGTGTGTGTGTGTGCGCATGTGTGTTAATGACGTGTCACAAGTAAAAGTAGCAACCAATCAGATCTCACAGAAAGTTATAAACTCTACATACGTTTGTAGTTAGTTAATTAACACTATGACGCAATATCCTGGTTAGGGATGTCAACAGTTAGCTACAGAGAATATTTTTGACCAGTTACGCGTGTCAGGCTATAGGTTAATTTACAAACACACTTCGCTAACAGCTAGACAATTACGTGTTTTACGTGCAACATCAGATGTGTAACACCGACTTCTACACAGAGTGTTGCATTACAGGTTAACTAGTGTCTTACAGTCTGTTTATAGAGAGTGTGTTAGAATCAGTCAGCCCTAAAAGTGTTTCATTTGTCCAGTTTAACCTGCAGGAGTTTCTGAAGGCTCCTGTAACATGTTTTTCTGCAATGGAGGAAATAAATTAATGATGACTGAAAAAGAGTCCGAAGTGTCTTCCGATGCCTCTGCTGCAGAAACGGAATTTGTCAAGCTGCCAAATACTTCTGTCACAGATGATAAGGAGCTCAAAAACACAAAAAGGCAGTCGTATAAATGCTACCAGCTGGAGAAATAATTTTTGACTGCTTCCAGGAGTGTGTGACTGGTAAACTTTAAAACACAATATGTATTAATATTTACACTGTATTGTGTTTAGCTGCTTGTGCTTATCACATCAACTATTAGCTAATGTTAGCTAGTGGGTTAGCTCTTAATGTTTACGTTAACGTTATACAGACATTTGCAGCAGTGGGAGAAATCTTGCACTACTGGTGATGTCTAGCGTGACACTGGGAAACGTTGAGTCTGTTTATTTGCTGCATTGCATCTAGTTTTAAATGAGGAAATCCGCAACTTTCTTTAGGGCATAAATGCCAGTTCAACACAGGGCGTGCCAAACTGGCCATGTGGGTAGTTCATTTTAGAGAGGACCACACTCCATCCAGGGGCATCCACAGCACTGGCCGTTTGGCCACGGTATAATTCCTGCCCTGTTTATAGTATTTTAATACTGTCTGGAGGCTTCCAGTTTCAAGAATTATCAGGATTTTGCCATATCTAATAAATTTTGGTTCATTTCATTTCAGTTTAATGTTACTGAACAGGCTTTTAAATTCAAGCTGCAGCCATTTCAGGGACGCTGGCCAAATAGACATTTGGAGCCTGTGACACCTGTGACAGTTCATATATCAGCCTGATAGTAATGCTGTTGCACATGAACACTGTTCCAAGACAAGTCATTGTTTTTCAGGCCATTTGGGGTAAATTTGTCATTTCCATACTGCAAAGTTCAATTAAAAAAAAAAGAAAAACAGGTTTTCCTGGATGTGTGGGAATGCTGACCGTACAAAAAAGCACATGTGACAATTATGGTTTCACATGTGAGATATTATATATCAGATGTAGAAAAAACATTCACATATTCACATATGCATTTTGTAAGAGTGCAACTAAAAAAGCAACAATAATAACTTCTTTATATTATGTCCTGATTTGAAGTTCACATAAAAGGTGAACACAAACAACCCCACACATACTAATTTTTACTCATATGCAATGTGTGTGCTATTTATTACACACACACACACACACAAAAAAAAGAAACACGTGACTAGTCATGCAGAAAGGAGGCTCTAAACCAACCAATCACAAAGCAGTTCATGTGAGCAGCGTGTTAACACAGTTGAGTCCCCTGTAGACCTATAGGTCCATCTGTCACTGTCCTGCTTAGCCAATGAGGAGTCCCACATTCACTTCTCTACTGCTGAGCCACAGAGAAAGGCCACACACGCACAGACACACACACAGACACACACACACACACAGACACACACAGACACACACACACACACACACACACACAGACACACACACAAAGGCTTCTATCACAGTTCAGATTCAGTTGTGTTAGAAGAAGGGTACTGAAGGTACTGAACAAAAGCAAACAAACAAATCATTATCATTATTATTACATTCTGACCCTTCATAGTATGGGATGGGTCATTTTTGCTCAAGTATTACTATATTCCTTCATAATTAGTCCCTATACCAAATTTTGAACTACAAACTTGTGTTGCATCCATAGATATCTTATCAGTCATTAACAAATGGGTGATTGATCCTTCATTAATGTTTCAGAGAGCAGAGTGTTTTCTTTAGGTTTCTTTGAAGCTTTCTTTGGACATGTATACAGCGCATTAGGAATATGCTTGCCTGTTTATCCCTGAGCAGGTGAAATGACATATACTGGAGCAGGAAGGCAGACAGAGGAGAGGAATAAGAGAGTGGAGAACTGTTCAGGGTGGGCTGGAAAATCAGAATGTGCCTTCTCCACGACAGAGATGGAGACGCTGAGGACTCGGTGTGATGCACCAAAAACACTCAGCAGTGTTGTAAACATCATGGGACAACCTAGGTTCAACCTGGATGTGCCTGTAACTATATTTTTGTGATTTATTTATTTATTTCATAACAATATCACTTCTATATATCATGCAGCATTTTGTCATTTCAGTGAAGTGATCCTTTACAACATACTCAAACAACCTTCTTATGATATTGTAATCAGCTATAGATACTGTCACATGCAGTAAAACTATCTGGGATGATGAAAAACTGCCGAAGTAAATATGACATCAGAGTAAAGTATGACAGGTATATTTTCTTAGTCTTGTTCCTCTCATAAGGAGCAGCAGTGTTCTCTCTTCCTCCCTGAGGAGCCACTAATGAGCTTTGTTGTCTGGTGAATAAAGGTGTCCCACTGCACAGCAGCAGCATTAAAGCATGAAAAGACACATACACACTTGTAGGAGACATGAAAGTAGCATCAAACACCTTTTAGACTTTAGGAAATAACTGAGACAAAAGTATGATTTTCATCACTAACACTACAAAATGAAACCTTTAAACTCTGTCTGAACTGCAAGCAACAAAGGGCTGTTAATATAAAAGTTTGGAATTGAACATTTCTATTACTGCTGCATGGTGCAGTTGTGATAAATATCCTATTTTCAAGCATTAACCATAAGCGATATTACCATGGTACCCAGGTAAAATGTGACAACAGTGTGATCTCACAGTAACACCGGGGTAAGAGATAATATCAGTGTTAACATCATGCCACTTACCCCTGCATGTGAATGAGATTCTAACATAAAATTATAAATTCACCTCCACACTGCAGGAGCTGACAAGGTCAGAGAAGAAACACTGGAGGGAAAATAATCGAGCTGGAGAAGATTAAAGGATAATTCTGGTTTATTACAACTTGGCTCTTACTTTTGTTGTTTTATCCATCATTTCTAAAGATACACTAGCTATGCTACAACAAAAATCAACATGGCAGAAACACCAGCAACCAGATGATCAGACACTTTGTCCAGATTATTTAAACCAATTTATTTGGAGGTCAAACTGAAATTGAGCACACATGAAATGTCACTAATGATTCCTAATTACACAGGAAAACTGTGTTCACAACAACAGTGAGTACAAGAGGTCAAAGTTGAAGCAGGCAGTTTAGTTTAGTTTAAAAACAGATAGTTTGGGGAATCATTTTCTAAATAAGTTTGTCTAACCTGGAGGTTTGTTACAACCTGCTTGATTGTCTGACTTTGTTGTAGTGTTCCCAGATCTCGGCTATAAATTTGGTGAGTACATTATTACTGATAGAAATGATGAAAATAAGACTCAGGTAGGTGTAAACAGGAATTATCCTTTAAGAGTCCTGAATTCAAACATCATGCTTTGCTTTAGCCCATTTCCTGTACATACTTTCACAGCCCTGGCCGTGCCTTGCCTCCCTTGTGTTTTTCCGTGTTTCCCCTTTTCCTTATGTTTCTTGTCCTGTTTGTCTCCCCATGTGTTTGTGTGTGTGAGTGGCAGGCATGGCTCCTTTCTCCTTCCTCTGGCTTCTCCTTGATTACTCCTGATGCACAGCACCTGCTCTAATCAGCACACCTGCCATCCATCATCTCATCAGCCAAACAGTGTGTTTTCCCCAGATCACCAGCCACTCTTCGCCAGATCATTCAATCAGCTACAGAGGTAGTCATGCTCTCAGCCACTCAGTCTTTGTGCAATTCTGAGTTATTTCCTTGGATTCTATGCCTCGTGTACTAACGTTAATTCCCCTCTGCTCTCTTAGGATCATCACCTCCTGGTTAGCTTTGCCTGCCTGCCGATCAGCCTGCTGCCCACACCACTCGCCATGCTAACTCCCTCTGACCCATCTCAGTATACTCCTGTTGGCCGACTCACACCACAGATCATGTTTTGTTGTGAGATGGGTAATGGTTGACAGCAGGCCTGGACTGTCAGTCGGGAGCACTGGGACTTTTCCCCATGGCCTGGCCTGCTAAATGGCCTGGCAGGCCTGGCCCAGGCGGCAGATTTTTTTATTTATTTATTTTACCCTGAATGCAACACTGCCCTGCGCACCGTGACAGTCAGGCAGGGTTGAAGCTGACAGACAAAGAGAGAGAGGAGTTGGCAGTTACACATTAGTTTGGCAGCAAGTGTGTTTAGTGCACTTAGCGCACATGACCACAGCTGCCAGTTTAGTCAGTAAATAAACATGCTAGCTAGCTAACGTTTTCTACCCAGCTAACATAGCTAATGTTACCGAAGCGTCATCCTCGTCCCCTGTCAATATTAAAGCTGCCAAGAAACTGGACTATCATAATCATGGACTAATGAAAGTGGTAGCTCCCTTTTCTAACTTCCTCAAGAACATTGATGGCATTATTGGAGTATCAAGTCTAGTTAATGTAGTCAATATGATTTGAAAATTCATGCGTTTTGGTGAAAATTTCAGTCAGTGAGTTCATACTTTGAGCTCATAATTTAAAACTGAGACAACACAACGTCTTCTGTCACACTATTCAGGCTACTGTAATTTGTTGAAACTTAAAGATTGTTATTTAATACTTGTGTTGGTTAAAGGGTTATTTTAACCTTTTGATGGGTATCTGTTAGTGTATATCAGTAAACTGAGAAGGGTGAAAAAGAGGTAGTGGTGTGCTCGAGTGTGTCTTGATCATATAAAACTCAAGAAAAATGCAGGTGCTCTTGAAGATAAGGGTCATCACATAGAAGGAAAGAACAAACTTCAGGCACTCATGCATGGAGCAGAAATGGAAAAACTCTGGGATTAAGTTAAAAAGCCTTTATTCAACATGGCTACTTACAGTTAAAAAACCAACTGGTTTCGACCATAAAGGTCTTCATCAGGGTACAGGAGTGAACAAACAACAGGCAAACACTTGGCAGGGGGTGTCACCCAATCCTGATTACTGAGTGAATGCAGGTGTTTGACTGCAAATGGATCACAATGAGAAGCAACTGAGAAGGGTATTGTGCTCTTGCTCTGTTCTTTTCTTCTTTAAAGAGAGTTGTTAACTGTATTATATTGGTAAAACACTAAAAGACATGGTGTGCTGTGCTGTTGCTCTTTTCTTTTTGAAAGTGGAGAGAGTAGCATTGGTGCCACAGTAGTACAGCAGCCCACTACTTCAGAGCAACCTGCAGGTACAAGACATGTTAGAAAAATCAAATGTACAGTTTAACAGTTTTAATCGGGTGTACTCAAACTTCTTATGGGTGTACATCAGTAAACTGAGTAGGGTATTGTGCTCTTGATCTGTTCTTTGAATAGGTGGAGAGAGTGGTTTACTGTGTTATGATACATTAAAAGTATAATATTAAAAATGTGTACAGTTTAGGGTAATTTATTCAGAATAGTTTTGTTTTTGTTTGTTATTCACGTGCAATTAAATTCACCAGAATGCAGGAAATCAAGTCTTTGTAACTAAAATTTTCCAAGTGGGGGACCCCTGGACCCCTGCTTAAAAAGTGGCCTGACTGAATGATTTTCCCAGTCCGGCCCTGGTTGACGGAGGCAGCTAGCCGTCCCATTAGCTAGATAGCTAACATTTGCAGGGTGTTCGTAGTCAGATAGCACCATTTTTGTTGTGGTGTAAGGTTAGGCCGGTTATTTGTTGATGTTGCCAGGTCAAAGGCAAGGCACTTGGGAGCATGCAAAAGCCTAACTTCCATTGGATTTTTGCGGAAAATCTGGCCTAGTTCTTTCTCATAGAAATCAGTCCACAGCCTGTTACAGATAACCAAGAAAGTTGGGAAAGGTCTCATTTTTTACGTTACATTACACTCATTGACAATATAAAAAATTGATTGATTCACAATTCTACCTAGAGAACCTTGGAGCTCACAAACATTGCTAATAAAATAAACAGACTTTGAAAAGGGTAATGTTAGCGGTAAGAGTAAAGTTACCATAACATTACCTTAGTGAACTATCGTTAACGAATTGAAGAACTTACTATAAATTAGTTTTTTTGATTCAGATCTATTCATAGAACAAGGGACACAGCACTCTGGCATATTGAAAAGACGAGAGCCTCAGCCAATGCTGATCCAGCTTGGACCTGGAAACAGTTGATACGCAATGATTTACGTCAGACTTAACAACCGAATAACAGCACGCAGGGTGTGAGTTTGGGACTCGTAGCATAGCAACCAAGTTTCATTGCTGTCTCCGGCTGTGTTCGAAATCGCATACTAACGTACTATTCATACTAAGTATGATGTCAAATTGAGTATGTAGTGCATTCCAACTGCATAGTATGTGGATTTTGTGTACGCGAGAAATACCCGGATGTATACTACATTAGCAAGAATTTCTGAGTATGCGGCGTGAGCTTACTGGACACACTCAACTGCCCCACAATGCATTGCGTCTCTTCAGACTGCACAATGAAGGAGATGAGCCAGGCTAAAAGCTGTTGTAATTTTCACTGTAGGACTGTTAATATGACACTTTATTAAGTTTTAATATTTTCTCAGGCGAGAAAGTAACCATTTAGATTCACAATATGGGGTGAAGTTATCCAAATAATGCCTGGTTGTAAATCTGCTTCAACGTTTTCGGAGATATGAGCAGCCGCCTATGAGAGCTGCTAGCCAGGACCAGCCGGTCATCTCAGCTGCTAGCAGCCCGACTCCTGAGATGATCAGACGGTCAACGTCCATCGTCATCTTAAGGAGAACATGATCCATGAACTGATCGTTGCAGCTCTTTGTTATATGATATAATTCCTTTTGGGAGATAAATGTTGGTCTCACAGATGAAATCTAACAATTGTAACTGCCACATTAGTTTGTCTGAATGTCTGCGGTCACGTCAGCTCGTTAAATACACAAACCAGAGACCACGATGATCAGCTTTTCATTTGTTTTGTTTAAAGTTATTTCACGTAATGGAGTGGAGTGGTAAAAAAAACTCTGTGCTTCTGTTTCCACATGAATCAAAATGAGTGCATTTGCATAAAGTTGACTTTTCCCTTTAGTGTAGCTGGGCGCTTTCTGAATCTCTCTAGCTCCACAGGGGCCGCTGGGCTGTAAAGCCAGTTCTCATTCACAATGAAAAGCAACAGTCACTGTCCCAGCTTTTGACTCCTTATGTGTGATCTGGTCAAGCCATATATATACTAGGTTTTGACCTAATTTTGGCGAGGCACAGCAGTGGAGTTCACACAGCAAGCAACCACCCTGCACGGCAGCAGCAGCTTGTGAGTGAACATTTACATTTCAAATAAAAAGTCCTATTAAACAGAAACATAATAGTAGGCTGAAAGCAGTGTTATGCTGCCCTCTCTGGTTTAAAGTTTAAAGTCAGCAAAGACAAGATTTTCAGCGGGTGTTAAGTCATTCTTTGAATACTGTTTTGCTACAGAATTGTATTTTTTTAGTATGTGTACATATAATATGTGTGTGTGTGTTTGTGTACAATAAAAGTATTTTAAAAAAGTGATGGGTAGTTACAGCCCTATGTTACCTTATGCATTGCAGATATTTAAATTGAAAAACAACAACAACGCAGGTATCTGATTGATATTCTGTATAATACCCTGAGCTCAGGTATGGGAATTGGTGTCGAGAGAGAACAACTCCTCCGTAGTTTCAACATTAACTGGCTCTTTCACAGGGTCACAGCACTATAATCTACAAAAGAAAAATCTCTGTTTAATGAAATCTACCTTCACACTCAGTTTCAAAATACATGATACCACTCAAAATGAACTGATACACTGCCAAGACAACATCACTCTGAATGACTGGGAATCTATAAATAGGCGCGTTGTGGTTGAGATATGAGAAATGCTTACGTTGTGTTTTATTACACCATTATGCCAAAGTCTGGAGTGTGACCCAGATACAGTCAATTCATCATAGAACTAGGCATGCAAAAATACCTTAGCTAAAAGGCACACACATCACTTTGAAATGCATATCAATCTCTTCTCTCGGACCAAACAAATGAACACAGAATTTTTTTTTACACAGAAGCAAGTTAGAGAAACATAACTGGGATGGGCAAAATAAGCACTGATTATCACAAATTTGGGCCAAAATATAAAGCTGTATGATTTCTCCAGGCAAGTCAAGTGTAGCGCACAAGATTTGTTTTCATCATTGTGTGTGAATCAACAGCTCTTATTAAAAGGCAAAACGGCAGAGGAGAAAACTTCAAAGTAGCATGCTTCAAGCAGCCTAGGCTTATCTGGCATGTCACACTTCATAAGAAATTCATGCAGTTTCTTTCTCGCGACCCGCTGATGTGAAGGCAGTTCCTGCAGGCCCTTGTTCTTGAATGAAAATAATTGTGGCAGGCATGGGAGGAAGTGGAGATTGAAGGCTGGGGCAGCTCCACAAAGAGGCAGCCAGTGCTGTGCTCTCTCCATACACTGGAGTCACCTGGTCACCTCACACAGCAGCTGGAAGATACTGTATTCACTTTTTGCTGCCAGTTGATTTAAGGTGCTCTGCATTTTTCCCATTATGACCTATGGTGCCCCTTAAAAAAAAAACATTCTAAAACCTAAGGCATTGATTGAAAACAACATAGGCATAGTGAAATTACAAGCGTGTACAAATGTCACTCGTTTCAATTGACATGATTACCACGGTATTGCCTAGGTAATCACGTGAAAGGGGGTGAAATAATTCACCCAGGAGTAGCTGCAGTGTACATCAACAACCACCAGGTGGCACATGTGAGCAGTCCAGATGCAGTGTCTGCCTGTCTTTCTGTAGGGTAGTCATTACATAATGGCAACCATGCTTGACAAGCAGATGCGACGGGGGAACAGAGAAACACCGTGAAACCATTTGGGAATGAGTCACAGCACTGTTTATATTTTCTGCCAGGCCTGTACAGTATATTTACATGTTACACAGTCTTAATTTCATAATGGACGTTTGTGTTGATGATATTTAAAGCAACCATCCATCAACACAGTTTAGACTGCAATATATGAAACACGGAAATTTGTCCCCCCAATATTTATAAATGACTGTACATCAGATTCCCCAGAAGCTGAAAGAAAGCTGATTGTTCTCCTCAACATTCAGAGTTAAACTGCATCCAAAACGCACTGGATGTGAACCAAAAAAACCTGCTGCTTCTTGTTTGTGTTCATGTTAAGCAACAGTGAAAAGCAGCTGTGAGTGTGGTGCCAAAGCTTTGGGTCCATCCTGTAGGTCCTGCGGGCTGCTGCTGCTTCAGCCCCGAATGTTTTGAGCATAGCCTCTCATATTTCGGCTCCTCAGAACTGAGGAGCAGAAACTGAGTTGCACATAACAAGATGCATACAGGCTGTGGATGTATTATAAGATCAGTGAAAGTTATTTTTACAGTGAGTGGAGCAGTTTCTGCTGTCTCCAGTATTTATAATGATAAGAGCGTTTTTAAATTTAGAGTGATGTGTACATTTATGCACGTGGAATAGCAGCAGCAACTTCATTTACACCAGTTCAGTCAGGATCTGACGGTAATTAATGTTCTGTGTTCTGCTACACATCTACACAGGTCAGCTGCTACACACAGATTCCAGGTTTATACAGTGGAATTGTTTGTAATAAAGCAGCCCTTATGGATAAATTCTGAGCTGATCCATCAGAGCTGTAAGGACATTTTTATTTTGAGTAGCTGAAAGTCCAAGATAAGCCTACTGCCCCATACCCAGCTGGTCCCCCCCAGTGTCTAACTGAAAATTTCGCCTTTGATTGTGCTTTTTAATAACGTTTCACCACATTAGGAAATTCAGCAACATTTACATTAACTAGCCTACATTTTATGTTACATATGTTGTCTTATGTTTCAAACATAACAAAACAAAATAAGCAATAAATATCAAAATCTCCATATTAAAAACGGTGTTTAATATGCAGGTAGTCGCAGCTGACATGACATCTCACGGTTGTGGGTTGTCAGAGTTACACAGCATTCTTTACAGCTTGGGATTTTGCAGGAGCATCAGAGCAGTGATGGAAAGATTTGAGATGGTAAACAACCTGAAAAAATGCTGAAACATCTCAGCTCTCAACACAGAGACGACTGAATCTGAGTGAACCACGGACAGGATTCGGCTGCTTGTGAAAGATTCACTATAGTATATTTTTCTTATAATTTCTCTATGCTTATATATATTTCTCTTCAAGAATGTAAGCAACTGTAATATAACCCTATTTCCCCTCAGGATCAATTAAGTATTTCTGACTCTAATTACCACAGTTATTTAATTAAATTCTTAATTGTTTCTCATATTTCTCAAATATGGCTCATGCTCATGCTACCCTCTCATATATAGCTTCAGTTGGACATTTAAGAGAAATAAATCAGGCAATGATAAGACCTCTTGGGGATCATACTTGGCAGATTTGTCTCATGAAAGTCTCATACTCATCTCACGTTCTTCTCTTTACTATAACCAACCACCCTACTTTGAGGGGTTACTATCTGCAATGGAAAATTAAATCCAGAAAAGTAAAGCAAGTAGAGTTGAGGTGAGTCAGTACCATGTAGTTTAAAAACAGCTTAGACCCTCTCCTCTAACAACCCCATCCCCACCTCTCCTCTAAAGACCCCATAGTATCACAGCTAGTGGAGGTTCACTGTCACAAGGAAATGATAATGCTGTAAACTATACAAATGCAAACCAGCCAATTAAACTAGTGGGGAACTGCAAACTACCTGTTCTACATTTAAGATCTCCAAATATTTCAAATGTGGAAAACCAAAAGTTAAGTTTATTAATTTAATTTGGTTCATGTTTTTTTATTGTTTATTGCAGGGGTTGGTTATACTCTTTTTCTAAAAGGTTCCTACTTTATTTTAATTGAATATCTCTGGTGATCACATATAAGCACACAGATTCTGATATTTACATGCATTTTTTATTAATAATATTAGTATTATTCATAATAATAATAGTAACTTTATTTGTGTAGCACTTCCCATACAAAAATGCAGCTCAAAGTGCTTTACAACAAAATAAATTACAAGCACCAAGTGCTTGACATCAAAACAAAGACATAAAATGAACATAAAAAATGTAAATATACAGAAGATGGAAAATGAAACCCACTTGATAATATTACTTAACATGAGATAAAATCAAGTGAAAATACAATACATAGAATGCGTACTTCAATGGTGGTAATTTGAGAATTAATTAGTGAAAACTCAGAAGGTATTTCACCATGTGTACACAGTCTGTAAATTGGTGCCTAGGTCTCTGAAGCTATAAGCACAACAGAACCTCCCTTTTCCCAACAGGCACAGACTCACCACTGGTCTTGATTAACCGAAATAAGCCTCTTTCAGCTTACCCCAGAACATCTTCCCACGGGTTTAACCTCACTGTGGGTCTTATCTGTGTCAGGCGCAACCCAAAGCTGCCCCAGGAAAAAAAACAAAAAAGAAAAAAACACCCTTAGTGATGCTGCGGGGGTTAAAAACTTTTCTCAAACCTACCAACCACTGATTTCAGCACCCATGTAACATAAGATGGAAAATAAACCCACTTGATAATAATAATAATGAAATAAAATAAAATGAAAATTGAATACATAGAATGCATACTTCAGTGGTGGTAATTTGAGACTTAATGAGTGAAACTCAAAGTATTTTGCTACGCGCACACAATCTATAAATTGGCGCCTAAGTCTCTGAAGCCATTAGCCATAATCATAACAGATTTATCGCGTCCCAAGAGTTTGCTCTGTAGCCTAACTATGACGGACCAAATTGAAGGTGAATACCATTGATAAAGTGTCTTTCATTTATTCCCTCAATATTCAGTGTTAAACTGACTCCAAAACGCTCTGGATGTGTATCATTCATAGCAAACCTCCTGCATCTCATTTGTGTTCATGTCAACAGCAACAGTGAAAACAACAGCTGTGAGTCCGTCCTGTAGGTCCCGGGGGCTGCCACTGCTCCGAAGGTCCAATGCTCTGAAAATACACACTCTCCCTGGAGATTTTTATCTTTAATATCTTGTGATCATTTTAACCCAAAACATGATCTTTCCCTAACCCTAATCAAGTGGTTTTTGTGCCTAAACCTAACCAGACCTTAACCACAGCGTTGTCACAACATTAACACTGTCACCTCCTGCTGGTACTGCACCTTCATGTATGTATTTTTCACACCCTGGTGAGGCAAAACGTGACACTGGCAGGCTAAAAGCACAGAAAAAAAACAAACAAAAAGATGCATCCTGTAATGCATTTCACCTTCACACATGTATTTCAGCGAATCACGATGCATTGCAACCCATTGGAAGATGCTCTGGGGTAAGCTGAAAGAGCCTTATTGCAGTTAATCAAGACCAGTGGTGAGTCTGGGTCTGTTGGGAAAGGGGAGGTTCTGTTGTGCTTATGGCTTCAGAGACTTAGGCACTGATTTACAGATTGTGTACAAATGGTGAAATACCTACTTTAAAAAGTTTTTGCTTTTTAATTCTCAAATTACCACCACTGAAGTACACATTCTCTACTGTATTTTCACTTTATTTTACCTTAAGTGTAGTAATGTTATCGAGTGGGTTTTATTTTCCATCTTATGTACATTTACATGTCTTTTGTTGTAAAGCACTTTGAGCTGCATTTTTTGTATGAAAGGTGCTATACAAATGAAGTTATTATTATTATTAAGTTATTATTATTTTATTGGTCACATGTCTTGTAAATGGTGACATTTATCATTTAATAATTTAAAACATGCTCACATCACATCTGCCTATAAACGGAGACGCACGCAAACATCGCACCCGGTCTTAAAGGGATATACATGCAAATGTTGCATACAGTATTAATGTGTTAGGGAAGTCAGTCATATGTGACACTCACAGACTTTTCATATTTCATATGAATAATAAGAGTCTACCGCCACACAGCAACTCTGTGAGGCTGTACTGATGCACAGCACTGCTTTAAACTAAATGCTGACATCACAATGGTAATGCTAACATGGTGATGTTTAACAGGTATAATATTCACCATGTTCACCATCTTAGCTGTCTATGTACAGCTGAGGCTGATGGGAATGTCATTAGTTTTGCAGGTATTAGGTCATAAACCGAAGTGTTGGACAAATTAACCTTTTTACTAGATGGGGGCCCTGGATGAAAATTTGGGGTATCATCAAAGTGAATGTACGTGCCATATTTCATGACATATGCACAAATTTCAATCTCATGGTGGCACAAAAGGAAAAGTCAGAAGATAACTAAAAAGTAATTGGGATACATAATCTGGGAACCATGAATGTCTACCAAATTTTGTGCCAATCCATCTTGTTGAGATATTTTACAGAACAAGTGAAAATGTTTAACCTGCTGGTGGTGCTAGATTACAACTAATGGAATCGACACTGGGCTTGAAGCTGTTTGGAACATGAATGTCTGTACCAAATTTCATGGCAATACATCTAAAAGTTGTTGAGATAAATAGACCGAAGTGGTGAACTGACCAACTGACATTGCCATCCCTTGAGCTTTGTGGCTAATGTGGCTAAAAACTACAAATGTCATGACAGCTTTACTCACTGAATTAACACATATATGTGTGCATCTTATTGCTCTGTGCCATAGAGCTCCACTGTTGTCCAAAAACTATTAAAACACATCAATGACCTCACCTACAAGGCTCAGTTTGATTTTTTATTCACACCAAGTTCCCAAACAAGAGTGGCAAAAATATTTACAGTGCAGAAGTGGAAAAACCCAATAACAAAAAAAAGTATTTACAAGACAGGTTTCACACTGGCAGCTCGTCACCCACATTGTTACTCGGCCAAGACCAAAAACCCAACAACCCTAAATGAGCAGAGCTCCCCTTATATATTCTTAGCCCCTCCCCCGGGCAAACCAATTAACAAATTATAGTGTCCTATGTTCAAATTTGACAACACAACAAACATAAATTCAAAAATCAATTATATACTTTGCATAAAGGAAAAATGGCACTAATCGCCCTCCATACAGCTATGGCCAAATACCCCCAAACCAAAATAAATCATAAAATATAAGTCCATTCAATGTTGATGGTATGGTCCACGGTCACATGACCCTCTTAAGAGCGCCACCAAGCGCTATTTATGGTGTGTCCAGGAAATGCCTCAGTTTGGCCCATGCCTGGAGGCAACCAGAGGCAGCAGCAGCAGGTAAGTGTGTATTGTTGTCAGCGCCGAGTGTGCACCCTCGAACGCCTAGCATGAAGAAAAGAGAGGGGAAAAGTTTGTGGAAGTGCAGGACCGCGGGACACAAGTGCGGGCCTGCAAGGAACAGTTTGAACCGGAGCATGGCTCCGCAGGAACAGTGGGAGCGCTGCACGCTGTGTGCTCCCAGCACCAGCACTCTCTCTCCAGCCAAGAGAGAGAGAAACGCACGCCGGTTAGGGCATGACGGAGCGTTCACAGGTGCCCCGTCACACACCATCATATCTTAAGAGCTCATAGTACCCTATTACCCCACAAGAGCACTGCGCTACCAGAATGCAGGCTTACTTGTGGTTCCTACAGTCTCCAAATGTGGAATGGGAGGTAGAGCCTTCAGCTATCAGGCTCCTCTCCTGTGGAACCATCTCCCAGATTCAGTCCAGGGGGCAGACACCTTCTTTACATTTAAGAGTAGGCTTAAAACTTTCCTTTTTGATAAAGCTTATAGTTGATAAAGCTGACCAGGCTTGCCTCGGACCAGCTCTTAGTTATGCTGCTATAGGCCTAGACTGCCGGGGGACTTCCCATGATGCACTGAGCTCCTCTCTCCTCCTCTCCATCTGTATGTATTCATATACCATTACTGCATGTTACCAACATGTACTTTGTGCTTTCTTATCTGCAGGAGGCCCCTGGATGCAGGCTGTGGGCCTTCGCTGTGGGGATGTCCTTTTCTAGCTGTTGCGCTTGTTCTTGTTTTTGCTGTTGTTCTGCTTCTCTGCCCCCCCGCCGCCCCCGCCCCCCTCTTTCTTTCTCAACCCAACCGGTCAAAGCAAATGGCTGCCCACCTAGAGCCGGGTTCTGCTTGAGGTTTCTTCTCATTAAAGGGGAATTTTTCCTTACCGCTGTCACCAAGTGCTTGCTCGTGGGGGAATTATTGGGTCTCTGTAAATTAAAGAGTACGGTCTAGACCTGCTCTATGTGAAAAGTGCCCTGAGATGACTTTTGTTGTGATTTGGCAATATCTAGATAAAACTGAATTGAATTGAATTGAGATCAATGAGCCACACTGTTGCACTAGGTGACATTTTCCTTAATTACGATGAACACACACACTGTAATTACTTTTATTATTTATTTTTTATTTTATCTTTTATTTTTTATTATTATTTTTACTGAGTCCCACACACAACGTCTTGCTACCACAAATACTCACTAGAGAACCAAATGTGTTATTCTGGTTTCCAGACTTCTGAATTGTTTATCACATCTTTGATTTTTTAATCAATTCAAACAGGTCTGGGGTTGTGCTGAAGGATGGCTCTTTGCCTGGTTGGAAAACAACTAGGCCAATCAGAGATTTACAATGGGCATACCATCTTCCTGTGCCTGAGCCAGACAAATAATGACAGAAATATGGACACAAAAATGGCTACAAGCGTGATGGGATGAGATAGACGAAGCTGTATAGATTGTTGTAAATTGATTTTTGAAAGAAGTGTTATTTCATCTAACAACTACTACTGCAGCTTCACAGTTGACTGAAATTGATGTCGACTGGGCAGATGCGCCCCACGTCTATTGATTGTTGAGGGCCAAACAAAACAAAATGACCCCCTCCCCAAAATAATTCATTATAACATCATAACACAAACATGATAAAGTGAAATGGCAATTCAGTCTGATTAGCAGGCTACAAATGTGTATTAACTGCATCCACTGTGAGGCTTGTTCATTAAGTGGCTGGTGCATCTTGTTATCAGTCAACATAACAGCTCTGGTCCTTATGAGCACAATGAGCTAAGTTGTAACCTTCCTCATGTGGTGTTATAGCGATCCAAGCAT
Organism: Thunnus thynnus; assembly: GCF_963924715.1. Taxonomy (NCBI): domain Eukaryota; kingdom Metazoa; phylum Chordata; class Actinopteri; order Scombriformes; family Scombridae; genus Thunnus; species Thunnus thynnus. The sequence goes on from NC_089537.1 coordinate 26,200,953, forward strand.
ATACCAAAGTATGTATTCAGTGATACTTTGGTTCACTGAATACATTCCAGTTATTTGTTGTTTACGATACTTTTATTAACTATTTACATTCTAGATGCTGACCTTTGACCCCTATGGAGTCAGAACAGTCAGTGAAATTGTTGTTATTTACTCAAGTTACTTTGAGTAAATGCTACACAGTAAAACATATTTCACTGGTTCAACATAAACACAAGTTCCCTGCTGCCTTAACACTAGAACCGCCAGGGGTCGCTGTATACCAAAAACCACCAACGGGTAAAATTTACCCGTGTTTCTGGTTACTGCATTTCTAATACTACAAAATGTACTCTGTCATTGTACTAATGCATTGTCTTCACAAAGAAATGTCTAAAGTCACGAAATGAGTTAGTTTAATCATCAGCTGTGTTTTGGTCCTCTTGTTTTATAATCCGAGTATATGTAAGAACACTAATCTTTGCATGACCGTCAGTATTTCAGTCTAAAATGACTCAGATGAGTCATTTTAAAATGGGTCAGATCAGTCTCATAATTAATGAAAGCACACAGAACGATTCACAAATGTGTTGCGAGATGACTCTCTCCACAAAAATATTTTTCAATGCACACATATTAATAAAAACATAAAACATTTATCATTGTATATAAATGTAAAAAATAAAATCCACCTAAGGTTTGCAAATGTATTTCTGATGCACACACAAATATTTCTTGCTTTAAATATGTAACAGAAATCCACAAATATATGTTTTTAAACGTATTTGCAATTTTCATCAAAAACATATTTGGATGTTGTTACATTTTTGTAAAACTGTTGAACCTGCATAACCAACAGCCTAAATGATGAACATGAAATGATGAATGAGTTCATAACTTTTACACACTTTGGAGATGAAACTGTAAAAGCAAGTAGAGGCGGTGGAACCAGCCCCAGGGATTTTCAAAATAAAAGTACCTTGTCTTACCAAGACGCATTGATTTAATAAAAAGAAACAACCATGAAAAACAGGGTTTCAGGAGAGTAAATCATATTTCACACCTTTCATTCACAGTTATAATAAAATGCATTTATATTCTAGGCAAACCTAAAGTCTACATATACCATACCATATATCTTATATTAAATTATTCACATCAAATATTAATTCATTTTCAAATGTTACAAGTAAATGCAAGTAGCACTGGTACTGTAAGGGTTAATGTGCAGCTGTAAATAGTCCCCAACAAATGAACTGTTTTCTCCTATTTGAGCATATTTATGCTATGAACATTCCAGCTGTTGTTGGAAATGACTGAGTCTTGTTGTAAAAGGTCTTATATATACATATATATCTTTGTGAGCTGATTGATGTCTTCAGGAGGAACCAGTGGGCTTTGGGAAGAACGGAAGTAAGAAAGTATTGAGAGATGGACTAACGAGCATATGACACGCTCTGCTAAACCTACATTCAACCTACATTTGACCCCACTCTTACGAGACTCCTGTCAAATGTTCATCCCTGGTTGTCACCATTTAGATACTCAAGTGTGCAACTGTACATCCATACACATGACTGAGTAACCAGTTAACATAAGGTTGTAGAAGCTTTTACCCAGAAACAGGCAAGGAGGAAATATCTGGTTGATTGAGTCCTGTGGACTTTCTGATGTTTTTTTATCTGTGTCTCAGGGTCACCATTGGAATCCATTGTTACTGCTGTCAATCCAAGCTGACTATAACTGCTGTCCTCTGCAAAGGAGCAAACTACACCTTTTAAGCCTACAGGGGGTGAGAGGCCTTTATTTGTCCATGGCTGGCATGAACAAATGAAGGCCAATGGCTGATAATGGCTGGGTAAAAAGTGCAAGAGGTAGAATTACCTGTACTATAATGGATCACATAATAAATTCAGTGTAACATACATTTCCACAGCACTAAATCCATGAGTACAACAACACAGTCATGTCACACTCACCACTCTTCTGCTCTCACTTTCTCTTTTTAATACAAATACTGTTTTCATTCATTAATAAATTCCATATGCTTTCAGGAAGTTTCATTGACAGTAGCTTAAAGGACAGGTTCACAATTTTTCAAGTCTGTCTTAAAACAACAGTCAGGTGCCCATGTGAAGACTGACAGAGGTTTTCCTCACTGTAATCATTCCTCCTGATCATACTGTGCATTATGAAGGAATCATACTGATCCCTTCATAATGCACTTAGAATGTAAATGATGGGGAACAAAATCCACAGTCCTCCTTCTGTGCAAAAATGTATTTAAAAGTTTATCTGAAGCTAATATGAAGCTTCAGCATTCAAATGAGTCAAATCAAGTAGATATCTTTCTAGATATCTTTTTAATGCCAAAGTCCCTCTTTTAGTTACCACACTTCTACCCACCCATGTAGCCACGAGTGTACCCGGGTGTGCCTGTGTTACCTAAATCTCAAGCTGGCACATCCAGTATAATAATAATTAAAGCCACACTGGGCTTTGCCCGCTCACTGGTGCATTTGAACTCCTTGCGCGCTGAGTTGCTGACGGCAGCCATGCCCTTTATGGAATCAAATAATGGTCATTAATATTTTGAGCTGTAGAAATATTTTGTGCATGAGTGAAAAAGTTTTTTGCACACAGATATAAAAAGTTTTTGTACCTGTAGAAAACTTTTGTGTAATTAAAATTTGTGCAGGACTTTTTCAACAGTGAGGTTTCACAAAGTCTGAGAGATTGACACACAAATTTCCAAGAGCAGGTCAGATAATCCTACATCATTTCTGTTAAAGGAGAAAAAATGGACTTAAAAAACATGAGTCAGCTCCACCCTCTCTTTGTGTCTGTCTGTATCTTTGTCTAGTCGCTCACTTCGGTTTCTTTCGTGCTGCTTAAATGTCCCACTGTGGCTCTCCACGTGTAATGTTATTTAACTCTTTGCTGTGTTGTTGTTGATGGTTTGTAGCTCTTACTTTGCACTGTTTGTTGTTTGTCTGGACACTGAAGCTGCTGTTGCTGCTGTCTGTGGATTCTGCCGAGGCTTTGAATAAGCTGTTTGCTGGTTGCTAAACCACCTGTTGCTGCTGCTTGTCTGATTTGTGATTGTTTGGGGCCTGTGCAGAAGGTCTGCTGGTTGGTCAAGAAAATATTTTCATTCACAACTTGTTTTCAAGCTGTGTTGTATAAATTTTAATAACTGTGTTATTGTAAGCCTTGAGGGATATTTTTTGCATGTCAAGCATATAAATGAGGGTGTGTAAGTCATGTATCTGATACATGCTGACACTAATACAAACCTCTAGCAGAGTTTAAGCGTTGCTGGTCTGTAGCCTACATATTTTTGTTAAGTAAATAAATAAGAGAATGACACACATACAAATAACGTATGTGTGTCTGTAAGCACATCAGATCTTTCAGAGACATATTTCTGACAAACAGTGAGGCGTTGTCACATCATGTCTTGCTATGGGATGAGACTTCAGCTCTGCAGGAAGCAGAAACAGAAAAATAACATTCATTTACATTCTAAGCTCAATTACTTTTGTGATAAATATGCATGTCTTTGGATTTAAAACAATGTTGAACCTACAGTAAGCAGTTGGTCCTGTGTGTACTGTAATGTGCAAATATTATTAGTTTATTTCACTAAAATCCTGCAGCTACATTTCTGTGACTCCTCTCTGATTTTTATTCAATTCTTCTAAAGTCTGGAAGCAAATGGAAATGACACATCCCAGCTCAGTGGATGTTTCTTATTGTTTTAAACTACGAAGATGTGCTGACACATGTAAGTCATACTAATGTGCTTTATGTATAAATTCTGCTTTTTGATAAAAGTCATTTTTGAAATGGGGCCTGCTGATGCAGCCTATTGTGTTCTTGGCTGAGGGATTGTGAATGTAATGACAGCTGATAAACAAAGCTAAACTTTGTTAATCTCACACTTTGCTATATTGATGATGACATTTACTTAATTTATTTAAGTGGCATGCTATCAGTTTGTTTTTTCCATGTAGTGGCATTGTGCAAATAGCTTATAGGCTCAGCCTAAAAAACATGTATGGTTGTGTGTTACCCTTGCTAGTCAGTAAGTTAAACCATTGCAGTTGCCACAACACCAGGTTTGTCATTGCTTTTATGCAACAGTTGTGCTATGATGTTATTGGGAAAATAACTGCAGCATTAAATGAAGAAATAATGTTGCAGCCTGCCTCCGCCACCTTATTTCTTGAAACTATCACATGTTGCTAACAACAATTAACAAAACCAGTAGCCTGCTATCAATTCAATGAATAGTAGGCAGTGTTTCCTCTATAATTGTACAGGCCTGGTGGGTTGCCAGGCCAACGAGAACACCCGCCAGGCTAAAAAATGTTTTTTCAATGCCAATAATAACGCCAAATATCCATTCATTCGGAAATCAATAGCGTTTGGGAAGCTCTATGCAGCAAACGTGAGTTATCCACTGTGGTGTTGCCTAGGGAACTCTTAGTGGTGTAGCTCTTTTTAAGGAATAGAACAGTGTGTATTTTGTGCATGTAGCGTGAGAGGTTACGTGAGAGTGCAAGCATCAGGAAAGTTAGGGCGAATGCAAGCGGAGCAGAGAAAAAGGTTAGCAGTAAATTGTCAATCTGGCAGTAAATGTAGAGTTCAGTGTACAGTGTGTCAGTTAATAAATGTTGCAGCTTGTCGAGACCAAGAAAAGTTATGTCTGTTGTTCCCCCAACTGCTGGAAAATGAAGGGGATTAGCTCCAGAGCGAGCAACCACGGGTTAACGTAACCTGCAGATGCTAAACAGAGAAATAGAGAACGGAGAAATGTGTGGCAGCTGAGTCTCCCGAGTGTTATTCTCGTTATTCTGTTATTCTTTATTTTAGGGCTAGGAATGGTCATCTAGGAGGTCAAGAAGTCAGCTATATATTCAGGAATTTACCCCCTACAAGCCTTAAAAGTGATCATTAAAAATTTTAAAATCCAATCTAAAACAGACAGGGAGCCAATGAGGTGATTTTAAAACCAGTACGATGTGTTCCCTCCTGTTTATTGTTTATTGGGGTTTTGCTGGGTAAGGCATGGGTAGAGAGTATCGCAGTAATCTAATTGGAATAAAATTAATGCATGAATTACTGTTTCTAAGTTCCTAACTGATAAAAATGACCTGATTTTTGAAAAAAATGGAAAACTGAATTGGATAAAACACAATTGGACAACATAATCAATATACAGATCAAAGTTGACATTGTTATCAAAGATAATACAGAGGTTTCTGCAAGTAATGTTTAATGAGAAGGGACCGAGGTGAAGGGAAGTGTAATTCTGGGATGAGTCTGGACCTGTGATAATAATCTTGGATTTATCTGAGTTTAACTGTAGAAAGTTTGACACCATCCAGCTATTAATATCTGCAGTGTAAGCATGGTGTCAAAGGAGAGGTACAGTATAATTGTGTATCATTGGCATAGTAATAGGAACTGACTCTGTGTTTCTTAATAATACGACCAAGTGGTAGCATGTAAATGGAAATACTAAGGGCCCAAGAACGGATCCCATTGGATCTCCATATTTTAGCGGTACTGAAGCTGATTTATAATTCCCAAATTCTACACAGAATGACCCTCTTGAAAGATAAGAATAGAACCAAAATAAAACCAAACCTGAAATGCCCATCCAATTTATTTCATATAACCATATAAAACTACATATTTTATACATATGTATTAATGCATACCAAGCTTCACAGAATCCAAGCTAACACACTGGAATGGCTCAGAGGAACATCAAGATACATTGGGCTGAGAAATGTGTTGGGTTGTATATGAACCAATGGCTGCTCATGTTCATACACATTTACCCAGAGTTGCCAGCTCTATCTCTCTCTCTCTCTTTGGAGGATTCTTTTTCCTGGCACTGGTGAGCAGGTAATTACTAAGTAGATCCAGATTCTCTCTTGGGTTGTTACTGTCTTAATTAATGACATATCCCAATAAAGCCTTCATGCTTCCCAGGCTGCCTAGGCTGTGTACCTCCTCACACTGTCTCTAATGCATTCCCCTCTGCACTGATTACCACATATAGCTGTTTCCATTTGCTTGTTTTTGGCATTTTGCTGCAGCATGTATCTTACAATTTCTACAACATGCCAATCTGTGCTACAATTAAAATGCTATTAATAGTCAGAAGCCTCACACTACAAACTTTAAAAACAACTCAAACAGAAACAAGAGCCTGGGTGAGCCAATGATGGTTTTTGGTATCTGGAAAACATCCTCATGGATTTTGTTCAGCATATATGGAACATATAATGGAACATTTCATGGTGGTGTAATATTGGCACATGCAGCACTACAGTATGCTGCTATTTTCCTTGAAAAGCATTTTGTTCATTGGTTTGGTATTTTTGTGGCCAACACAAAGCTCATGGCACACAGGTGGGAGGAGAAACACAACCAGATGGGAGATATATGCAAATAAGGCAGCACATGGCCAGGTGTTGGTATTTTAATGAATACTGGGACTTTCACTTTGCCTTGGAAATAGACACGTGAGAGTCATGTTTTCATCACTTGCATAGCTAATGTTTGAAAATTGCACAACATATATATCTTGATGTTGATACTTCACAGTATGGTAAATATATGTCAAATCACATGTAATATGCTCAGAATTATATTTAATGCAATAGATTAAATTCTGATATATACAAAAGAGCCCAGACATTAATGCTGAACATATTCTACAATAATCTATTCAGTGTGGATTAACTGACTGAACTGTGACAGCATGACTATATCATGATGATAGAATTACACTGAAAATCAATCAACTATATCAATCAACAATATTATTATCACACAGCCCATAGCAAGCCATTTTTGTCGTGTACCAATTAAAGATGATCCCATCAAGTTTCTTTGGGCTTGATCCCAAACAAAGTCCTTTAATAATCGTATCTGCTGATACAAATCTGATCCAATACTTATATTTGCCTAAATGTAATATGTATCTGACAGAGTTTAATATAGTCTATATACTAAATTTAGCACACCTTATTTTTCATGAGCTGCTTGATCCAAATACTTAAGGTTCTGGTTCAAATAAATTATGTGAATTAGCTTAAATTTTGATATGAATAAAAGTTTGACTGGAGAATGATTCCAGAAATTGACATGACGTGACATAGCTCACTCTGTTGGTGTTGTAGGAACTACAGAAACATTGACTCTGATTGTACAGTAGTGTTACAGAGTGGAGCTCTTTCTATCACAAGTGATCTTTGCTCGAGTACAGACACATAAACCGACAAGAGACAAGTTTCATTTTGGTCTGTCATCAAGTTACTCACTGTATTAACATTAATTAGTGACAGCTGATGACCTGCTGCCAGCGATGTCTGTCACTTTAACCGCTGAAAGTGACACTCAGTGCGGCTATATGAGAAGCTGCTAGCTGAATGTTTTGTACACTGCTGCTCTGCTAATGAGTAAGAGTGTGGAGAGATAACAGATTACTTAGCATCTGAGTTTTGCTAATCTGTGTATTCTGGGAACCCCATGAGTCACATGCTCCGGTGTGCCCAAATACTTTTGCACATTCACGCACACTCTAATTTTCACACATATATATATATATAGCAAAATGCTGCACAGGAGGTTGTTGTCAAGGATGCAGTGCTGCAACACTAGCAGCTTTTAGCCAATAATGACCATTAAAACCCAGATCAGCGCCGCATGGGACATCTCTGGTGCCAATATGATTGGCACAGCTGTTTCAAATTTGAGAAAATTTAGCATGACTAGCTGAGAGAATACTGACTAATCATCACACATTCCAGTTCATATTCCATTTCACCTGCACACTGCAAGACAACAAGACTAAAGCTATGCTAGTGAGACTGTATCTAACAGCACAGTGATGCTTTAAACTAATTGCTTATTTCTGTATGATACTAATATGACAACACTAACATGGTGATGTTCAATAGGTATAATGTTTACCATGTTCACCATCTTTGTTTAGTGAGTTAACATGTTAACATTTGCTGATTATCACTAAACACAAAGTACAGCTGAGACTGATGGGAATGTCATTAGTTTTGCAGGTAATGGACAAATTAAAATTTTGACCTGCTGGTGGCGCTTGATGAAAATTCATCCCGATGGGTAGATAAATGTCTGAACTAATCAATACAGCAATTTTCCATTAAGTGTCAGGATATTTCAGTCTGGAAAGTGGTGGGCCGACAGATCAGACCTTTTTCACAGCCAAGATTTTGACTTGACAAAGCAGAAAAAGCACAGGTGGAATTAATAACATGAATGATGGCTGCATTCCATTTAGGTGGGCCAGCTCCAGCACTCTGGTATTGTGCATGCTCACTCACTGACATTGTTTACTGGGACAGTTAATGGAATTGATCCATTGTTAATGTCATTTACAGCTGCTATGATAATCAAAATGTGTAATAAGGGTTCTATACTGTCATACCTATAGAGCCACTGCACTTGCATGGCAAAAAAGCAGGTGTGCTATGAAAAGATGTCAAAGACCTTATGTTCTGGTCTTCGTGATTGTCCTGTTAGGTATACCACTCAAAGGAAACATATAGCTTTGTTGCTTGTGATACCCATCTGTCTCCCCTTGTTTCCTGTTTGCCACTTCATTACTGACCAATCCAATAAGGGCAAAAATGCTGACAAATAATCTTAAAAAAGAAAGAAAGAAATACGCAATCCTAACCATAAGTAATTATGTATAAAGGCTCAACTTATAAAAGGAAGCACGAGATTGAGTATGGTTGTCCCACAACACTTCCTGAGAGAAACAAACAGCTCAGGCTCAGACACATGTTTTGATCGTGACTGCAACTCAGGCTGTTGTGATTGGCATCACAGCTCTTTGGATGTCTGGCAGATTAGGCAGTCAATATCACTATCCAAACTGACAACTGATCTACTCAGACAGGACCTTCAACACAGTGCTGCTGGAAATTTTATGATACCTACACTAACTATGTTTCCCCAAAAGTGATGCCTGTCTTTGTTTATTTAAGCAGAATTTGCACAACAAAATCAGACCGACAGATATCTTTCTCATGCAGGAGTACGACAGTGAAAAAAACAGAAACGCCTGAGCAGCCACATGGGTGCTGACATAGTGACACATGTCTGGCCTCTTAACCCAAAATAAGGCTCAGAATAAGGTGGGCTGAGCCACAAAGAATCAAGTCCAGTCAGTCAAGTTTGTCTATCAGCAGGCTACATGCAGCTGAACAAAAGACATTGTTGTTTGTTACAACCATTGAGCACCTGATTTGTGGTTGTACAAATCTGAACCATGTGGCTACAAATGGATGACAAAGGACAGTTTGTGTTTCAATTACTGACAGTAATCAGCTTACATTAATAGATCAATTTAGAAAGACAGTTTAAACAGAAGAATAGCTTTAAGAAATGTGATTTCTCTAAAGATGTGATTTGAAATTCGGTCTGCTATTTGTCACTGCACTTCAGAAGCTGCTAGCAATCACAGCTCCTCATACATTTTTTAAATCTCATCATCTTTATCCATCCATCTATCCATCCATCCATCCATCCATCAATCCATCTAGTTTTTAAACTGCTTGTCCTGTTCACTATTGTGGAGTAAAAGAGTCTAGGCTACAGGCAGGAAAGGTCACTAGGCCCAAGGTAGAGGCTTTCACTTACTTTCTGCAAGGACCAGATGCATAAAACTGTCCAGGTTTATGTCTAATCGGTGGGTACGCACTGATTTTTTCATTAGAATTATAAAGCTGTATGTACAAATGGTTCTGTTTTATGAATCTCATAGTGGAAATGGGCACACCTTCACGAGCCTTATCTCCACCACTAGAGTTAATCATAAATGGATGAAGACATGCCCTTCACCAGCTGTTTCCAGATCATAAATACCCGTCTAAAGACCTGCCAATTAAAGAAACAGCAAAGAAGTGCAATTCTCTAACAATGCCAGAACAGCTGTGGCTGTTTATAGCATTCATATCATTAATTCATCACATTGACCTGTAAACCATCATCTGCAGTGTTATCTCATCATTGTTATTGAATGTCAGAAATGCAATCAATGATTATTTTGTGGCACTCGCATCGAAACAGACTTAATAGGGTGTGTTACAGTGAAGCATAAAATAAAAAGAGTATTTACAGGGAAATAAAATGTTTAGAGCCTTATCTGTTATGCAATACCACCAGGGAAGTCTCAGATCTGTCCCAAATTTATTCTGCAACAAGACAACAATGCACGACTGTGTTTACATCCCATCTCAGACCTCAGTTAACTATGGCTTTGTTTTTTATCCATGACTGCAATTTTTCCGTAACTTTCACCATAACCATTGTTCCTAAATATTAACCATACTATAATTCCTGTGTATGCAGGAATAAAACAATTTTGATAAAAAGTGTTATGCAGGTATTCCAGTGTTTTACAGAATTGTCCAAAATCCATATTTTGGGACTACAGGTTTTTGCAGGTCCACTCTGTTACCTGAACCAAGACCTGAACTGGGACACAAGTCATACCAGGTCCAAATAATACTCAGTATAATGGGATAATGGGGGTCTTGTATTGCTGTTGCCAGTGTTGGTTTTCTCTCCCTATCTGAATCCGTTCAGGTTGACTAAATGTATGATGGGATTTAATTAACCTCATCTTGATTTGAATCACACCTGACTGTCCTCAGCTCCCTCTTGGATCAAGTCTCATCTTAACATCTGTTTAGATCTTGACTTTATAGCTGATGAGACTACACACATCTGTAGACTGTCTGCTACTCTGTTCCTAGAAAGGAGGTGGCAGCAGGCTGGCACATGCTCTGGCCTCTATCATGTAATCAAAGCATTAGCTTTCTAATCTAAACTAATTGATTCCTCACCCTCTCAGGAAAAAACAAAGTCATTTGTTAATAATAAGTCAATCTGTACACATTCGCATTCATCAGATCCAGCCAGCCCTGTAGGAAACGATGGGGAGGAGGTGGAGGGGTGAAGAGAGAGTGTTTTTGAAATAGAAAATAATAACAGACACTGAGGTGGTTTTCAGGAGAACTGATGATGCAAACATGAAATATGGAGGAATGAAGATTAATCACTTTGTCACTTCTATGCAGTGAACTCCATGGACAAACAACCACCAATACACTGTAAATGCTCCCTCCCTCTGTATATATCTCTCCCAGCTCACTTTAAAGTGTAGCTATAGAAAGAGACGGACACATAAACTGACAGACAGAGACACAGACAGGATGATGAATTTGCACTGAGATATCAGAGCGGCATAGAGTCATAAAGCCAGCAGCTCCTGCTCTGTGTTGCCGGGTATTGTCACAGTTATAATCAAGTCCACTCCTCCCATGCAGATCTGCACACTGATCTTTCTCTATAAAATGCTGAGAAATGTACAAATATAGTCCAGCCAGATTGTTGCATTTTATCTAGGGCAGCAACTAACGACTATTTTAATTATCAATTGATCTGCCAATTATTTTCTCGATTAATCATTTTGCCTATAATGTCAGAAAATTATACGTACATATAATTTCTCAGAGATCAAGGTGACATCTTTAAATGTCTTGTTTAGTCCAATCAGCAGTCCCAAATTCAAAGATATTCAGTTTACTCTAATGAATAACACAAAAAAAGCTTCAAATTGCTACCAGCAAATGTTTGGCATTGATAATTCAATTATCAAAATAGTTGCAGATTAATTTGCTGTCAATCAACTAATTGATTAATCATTGCAGCTCTACCATTATCTCTGTCTCACATCATCTCTCTACTGTCGACTGTAATAAACTGAGAAAACTTTCTCTCTAGTCATAATGTGTCTAATAAAGTCATAAAATGCCCCCAAAGAGACAGCTGGGCTCTGGGTCCTCTCAGCACACCTCCTTATAAAGCTGGCAGGATAATATGTGATACAGCAGTATAATGTAGTATAATGTGGTCTTTTCAGAAACAACTGATCTTTAAAATAGCCATTTAGCCTACAGTACACTTCATATGTACAATCCAGTACAAGATGTAAAGCTCTATAGTTTATTATGATGATAGTGCAGTTCAGTATTCTCAGTATTACATCACTGCAGTGCAAGTTCATACTGGCTAAAATGTGCAGTAGACAGAGTCTAGTTCTAGTGTACAGACTGCACCCTCCAGTGGTCAACCTCTGAACAACAACACTGCAACTGTATTACTGATTTAACACACATAAACTGTTTATGCAAGTCTCCGTCACTTATTAGGGAGCAGAAGTCAAATCTGTCTTCTAAATGCCCTCTATCCAGGCATTTGATGAGGCCAGGACTATCTGTGATAATAAATAACACACACTGGACAATGAACTTACTCTCCCTCAACCTAACTGCTGGTCATATATAATCCCAACACAAACCTCAAATTAATTCACAAATGACATGAACTTCTGCAGTTCTCTAAAAATGTATTTCATTTGAGATGAAAGTATCTATCTCTGAGGATAGAAGAGAAAAAGAAGAAGTAAAAATGAGACAGGGAAAAAGACAGAGACCAAGGGCACTTTTTTCATCACAAACACATAATGTACCGTTACATGTAATGATGCATTCCTCTTGTTTAGGAGAATAAATCAATCAACATTTTTATATAAGAAACATTCAAACGGCAAAACGGAAAGGGCTTTTGGCGATACTACTTTCTTTTCACTGTGACTAAAACAGAACTCAACAAAGAGCATCTCCAACTCCATCCTGGAGTGCATAAGGATTAGGGCTTAGACAACAGCTATGTTCCATTCAGGTTCTAATTTCTTGGTAGGATTTTGGGATACTGACAACATCAAACAATACACTGGATAAAATGTGTAGAGATGTTCAGAAGAGAACGGTCACTTTTTAAAAAGTGTCGCCCAACCTTTACAGTGTAAATTTGATTTCCTCACTAAAATCTCTGTAAATTGTGTTTTCTGACTGTCCAACTGCCAGAGAGGAGTTCATAAAAATGTTAATCATGTACATTGCCTTCGATTATCTAACAGCAATGCTTGACGAGCAGTGGCGAGTATTCTCAGACCACATAAAAGCTGCCCTAACCCTCTGATCTGTGGAGATTGTATGGAGTTATAATTATAACAAAGGTTCAGGAACAAGACCACGCCCCTCTCTCTCACTAAATTCAATCACCTGCGCCTCATTTGTTCAATCATCCGTGCATACCTATATGAGCGTGTCTAACCCCTTTCTCTCCCATTTGTCTCAGTTCTAACTGGGGGGGGGGGGTGCCGAGCAGAAAGCTCATCGAGACATGTCCCCCACCCTGAGTCTCGACCCCCGGGTTCCTAGACGCTCCAGCCTCTTTGTGATTCCATTTGGTCTGCAGTCATCCCCATGCCATTGACTCCCTTCATGCCATCATCCAACCGTACACGACCCGGACCAACCTTCAGCTCCCATTCATCCCGCGGCAATCGACCCCCTTCATCCCTCTCCTCGACCCCCATCCAGCCCACCATACACTATCCTCATCCAATCCTGAACCCTCTCGACAATCCAAATAAATCTACTTTTTATACCGTTCAAATGGCATGGTCTTTGTTAGTGAAAGGGAGCCCAGCTGTAAAGAACTACTGACAATACCCTCCAAAATCCCATTATTTACATTTTGATTTACAGGTGGCTTTACTTTTGGTAACAAAAGTAAAAATTCAGTCTTCTGTACATATTTTACTTTAATCTTGTGCATTAATGCAGAAATTCAGGCCACATTTTTAAGTCTTTTGTTAGGTGTATGGAAGGCACAGGGACCAATTTCAGTTTGTATAATTTTTTATTTTAGTTTTTTCTTTTCCATTCTTTTCTCTTTTTTTGGTTCTGGTTGAAGAACCCCAGACTTCATTGTGTCTCCCCCCTTCTGAAACAAAAGCTACTCCACTGACAATTTGAATGATTCAAATTTTACTTTTGGATGAAATTGATTTCCCTCTTAGTATTCTTTGGTGTGCAGTCATCGTCCAACCATGAGGTGGATCAATATGCCACGGTAACATAGTGCGAGCTGTTCCAGCTTTATTGCAAGGTGTGCTGAGACTTTTTTTCTGAGACTTAAAGGATGACAAAACACACAATGCAACAAACTTTAGTTAACTTCTTAGTATAAGAGACCAGCAGCCCTGTGTCCTGAGAGTACTCTTGTACATGGAACATGTACAGTATGTTTGGTATGGTACTGTCCACCATACAGGCCACAATGAAGACTCTCCGCTTTAATCCATCACCTACCTACTATTGCTTTTACCTCTAAAAAGGCAGCAGCAGTCTCTTACCATTACATCAGGCTATAACTGACTCCTGTTTTTCCCTTCATCATCTGAAGAGGCTCCAACAGTTCAATAAACCTATTACTGCTGCTGCTGCTGCTGTTGCGGTTACACTTTGAATGTGTATCTACTGAATTAGCAAACTTAATCAACATAAACTGTATAGAAATCTGATTCAACTAGCAGAATTAAGAGAGCTTTGGTGGCTCTGTGTGTAATGGGCTTCAGGTAAGGTTCTCTGATTGGCTGAGTGAATGATTGGTTGATAGAGGGTACATCTCAATTCTGTTATTTGATTACTCCTCGCTCCTCCATTCTTGCTTGACCCAGAAGTCGTTCTGGTCCTCCATCATGAAGGCCGTCCCAAAGCTCTTATTTCTGCTCTGAGGAACCATGAGTGAGGATATAGAGGGCACGGAAGTCCTCTCCTGACTGACACGCCACCTTATTGGAAATCAGTTATTTATTGGACACTGTACCTGATCAGACTGCTCTGATAGATCACAACATGGTAAATGGTAAATGGACTGCATTTATATAGTGACTTTCTAGTCCTCTGACCACTCAAAGCGCTTTACAATACATGTCAACATTCACATGCTGATGGCAGAGGCTGCCATGCAAGGTACCAACCTGCTCATCATGATCTAACACACATTCACACACTTCTGGCGCAGTTATCAGAAGCAATTTGTGCTTCAGTATCTTGCCCAAGGACACTACAACATGTGGACTGGAATCGAAACGCTGTTTTTCTGATTAGTGGATGACCCGCTCTACCTCCTGAGTCACAGCCACCACATCACTAAGCGGACATGGATTACAGATTAAACTCAAGTGTACCGCTCCAAAGTTTTACATCTTATTTTTATTATAATATAAGTTTAATATTTTATTTGTTTTCTGATTCATGATCTAGTTGAAAATAATGCTTTCTTCATTTATGATTTGTTATTTCCCCCATTAACTTTTATTATGGATAAAATTAAGGTAAGGGAGAGTCTGCCAGCAAGAAACACATGTTAAACACATTTATATTTTACATCATTTATCACCATTTCCATTCAGTCACATGTGAGGCTGAAAATTCCTGAGCGTCTGGTTTGATATGAGTTACATCATTTCAATTTCCCTGAAACATTATAATTTCCAGTGTTCAAAAGACACTCTAATCATGTTCTGGGTTATTAAATAATGAATTCACAATCAGAATATCAAAAAAATGTATGAATAATGAATAAATAATACAAACACATTCTGTCAGTAGAAATGTTTCCTGTGCCTCTGAGCAGGACACAGTACACAGTTTAAATACAGAATGCAAGTTTTGATTCCTGTGCAGGTGTTTGTTAAACAGGTAACAGGCTGCAGAGAGAAAACATCTGCTCTGGCAGTGATAACTGTGAGCCTTTATTAGTGTCAGCACAGTGAACATGTGTACAGACACAAACTCCATCAGAAGTCTCTACAGCTGTTAAAGCCGACTGACAGCTGATCCAGCTGTCATCAGCTGCCACCGTCATCAGAAATACACGTTGCTTCACATGACGCTTCAGAGGAAAGGACTTATTTCTCTAAAAACATATTTCCTTCTCAGAGATCCCTCCTTGTTCATCGATCCTCGCTCCTCCAAGCAGAAATAAGAGCTTTGAGACAGCCTTCAAAATGGTGGATCACAACAACTTGCGGTTCAAGCCAGGAGCGACAAAAGACATGAGATGTACCCCTTGATGCAATTAAGGGAACTGAGATGCACCTTGTGTGTAATGAGCTGGAGATGAGCTTCTCTGATTGGCTGAGTGAATGATTGTGTGATTTAGTGTATGTAGGTTGTTGCAAGGAGCTGATTGGTTCCAGCCTAAAAGCTAGTGGTTAAAGGTCAGCTTCCCCCAGCTCCTGTGGGCTCTCCTCTCTCCACTTCCACCGGCCAGCAAACATGTTTTTGTAAAATATTATAAATAACAGTATTTATAGCAGCCTGGAAACAGTAGGGGTGGGTAGCAATTTTGCTTAATCCCCTTAATTTCTCTTGTTTTTTCCTGAAATAAATACTCAAAGGGCTGCAAATTCCTTGTTGCTCATTTTCATGTTGCGCCAGGGTTTCCTCTAGGCCAGGTCATAACACAGTATAATAAAGGACTAAAGCTTCTGATACATATAACATGTAGGTATAGTTTATATAATACAACAATCAAAGATAATACTAAACCCCTCTGCCATTTACACTATAATGAAACTATACAATTCATAGTATTTTCCTAATTTCTTTAATTATACGCTAACTCTACACAGGCTATACTATACAGTCACTCACCAGAAATGCTTTCAGAAAGCGGTCTTAATGTGACTTTTATCCAGTTTTATGCCTCATTTTATGATACACCTTTTAGATTCTGGTTGTTTTTAACTGTAACAACACAAAGGATTTTAGTCATTGGACACCTGACATGACAATGCCAACTATGAACTGTGAGGACTCTGTTACTCCAAAAAGCTAACAAAAAGATTGCTGATCATAAAGGTTCTGTATGTAGGAATTAGAAATTCCCTCTTATTAGTGACATCTGTGGCTGTTAAATGAGGTGCAGACAACATCCTGGTGCTCGTGGCGTGAGACTATAGCAGGTGATGTCTTTTTCCTCCCCTCATAATTACATGACAGATCTCTAACGTTATGTTTTGTACCGTGTTTCAGTAAAGCGTCTCTCACTCCCAGTCAGTCAGCACACACAGAGGCTCCTGCTGCACTGTGCCCGCTGAGAGCCAATTCGCAACGCCCGACTCACACAAATATGCGTTAATCAACCACCTAAACCTGACCCAACCCGTTAACAGCCAACTTTTGTTTACTAAATGACGGTAGGCTCAGTGAGCTGTGGCTGGGGAGCAATGCACTGCAGTTTTGTTGTGAAATGTGTGCTTATTACGACCTTTCGGCTATGAACAGGAAAAACAAAAGGGGTAAGCTATGCTTTGCTGTCGCTCTGGAGCTGAATTTCTGTTCCTTTGTTGAGGCAATAAAGTTGTTTTAGCTGTGTGTGTGCTCAGGAATGGGCAACTTGTCATTGCGGGGGTGTCTTATTGTGAAATGTGTAGTGGTTGATGGAGGCTAGCTGTCTCATTAGCTGGAGAGCTAATATCTGCAGGGTGTTTCTATAAAGATAGCACCATTTTTGTTATGCTGTTGTGTGGTTATGCCGGTTGTTTGTTGATGTTAGGGGGAGAGAGGCAAAGCACTTTTTGTTGAAAATCCGGCCTGGGTCTTTCACATAGAAATCAGTCCAAAGGCTGTTACAGACAACCAAGAAGGCGGGGAAGGTCTCATTTTTTACATTGCATTACTACTCTACCCTCATTGGCAATAAAAAATGATTAATACATGTAAATTGCTTCACAGTTCTATATATAGAACTTTTAAGGAGGATATCAGACGGCTTTCAGATGAACATAAGAAAAAAGACTCTTTGGTCCAGCTTCCTAGAAGTGGCCTTTGGGCAGTCCAAATGGATTGCCTCTCTCAATGCAACCATCCAGGCACCGTTATGTGGGACAACTCCACCTGTCCATTGCATTCCTCCTACTCAACACCTAACCATGAGTTGTTCTGGGCCAAAGTGGTGGTCCACAGTTGCATGGGATATTCAGACGGGGCTCACCACCTCACCTACGCCTCTCCAACAGCTACATCCAGCTGATGCTCCTGCGGTTCCAACTTGTCCTGATGTGAAAACGTCACCTGCTGACACTGCAGCGTCTTCACCACTGGTGGCTAACAGTGTTCGGGTGGCTCGCCAGCCCACTGTGAAGCCAAACCAACAGCCCTCATCTCAACTAACGAGCTCCTCATCCAGTCGTAGGCCCCTGAAAAAGGCCGTGATCAGATGCTCTGGAGGTTTTCCTTGCTCTGAGCCGGCAGAGAAATCCACATCTCACAAGTCTGATGTCGCTACTACACAACACATTTGCCTGCTCACCCAATCCTCAGTGAGCAACTTCCATCACATTGTGTGGACACAGATCATGCACCCTTCTGCCAGGAGAACCCACAGCCGTCATCTCCTTGTCCTCTTTTCTCCCCGACCACATTAATAGTTCTGGACTGGAGCTGCTGCACTCACTCCTGTCCTCTATCAACCGAGTGATAGTTGATGCAGCTCTTCAACACTCCGAGCTGAAAATGATTTTAATGTTTTAATAACGTTTTAAGTAGTTGTGGAAAGTCTGCTTATATCTCTGGTCCAACTCCCTCACTGGCACATGGAGCAGGGCATTTCAGCAGAATCCTCAGCCTCCACACCTGGCTCCAGTCCGCTTGCAGAGTTCACAACATAGGTTTTATTGACAATTTTAATCTGTTTTAGGATTGTTTCTACCTCTTAAGGACTTCTCCACATGACTGACTGTTTACACCTTACACACCTCCCCTGGGACTTCCCTCTTTTTCTCTGGTTTCATCTCAGGCCACTGTTTCCAAGCACGAGTTCCCTCTACTGTCTTCCCCTGGCACTTACACCTTCACTGCACCTGCACTCCTTTGGCTCTTGGCCTCCGCTGTTGCCAACAGTGGGTCTATGTCCCTCAGGATGGTGCTGTTAAATGCTCACTCCATTGCACATAAGTCCTTCATACTGAATAATTTTTTCATCTCAAAAGGCTTGGATTTTCCGTTTCAGACCGAGACTTGGCAGAGGAGGTTGGAATATGTCCCCCTAATCAAACTGTGCCTGCCGGATTGTACTTTTATCAGCACAACCAGGACCTCGGGCCGGGGTGGGATGGTTTTCAGGAACTACTTTCAAAGTCAGATGGTGAGAACTGGGGCTTTCTCCTCGTTTGAACTGCAGATGACCAAAGTGGGTCGTTCAAATCTGTTTTACTGTATTCTAATTTACCGACCCCTGATTATTAGTTCTTTTATGCCTGAACTCAGTGATTTTTTTATCCTCTATCATTAGGTTGAACAGAGTTATTATAATTGGTGATATTCACGTAGATGACGTTTCTTGTAGGTTTGCTGCTGATTTTCTTAATGTCACCAAGTCGTTTAATTTTATTCACCATGTGTAGTCCCACAACCATTAGGGGTCACACCTTGGACCTGGTTTTTATGCTTGGTTTAAATATTGATTCTATCTGCTCTGAGGAGCTGCATGTTACTGATCATGAATGTGGTCTGTGCAGCCTGTCTTTTAATACTGATTCTCTGCCCAGTAAAGGTGTTAAGTGCTCTTGCATCTCAGCTGAGAAGTTTTCTGCAGCTTTTGACTCAAGTGCAGTGTTGTCTTTACATACTGGCTGATGTGACTTGTCTGGTCCACTCCTTTCACACACATTGTTCCATCATTTTGGATAAAGTGACTCCTAGTAAAATGAGACTCGTTCCCTCAGTCAACTCATCACCCTGGTTAAATGACAATATGATAATGTTCCTTTACTGTATATTTCTGACCTGCTCCATCCTTATTTCACCAGTAGGTCGCTTAGGTCTTCTGACCAGGGCTTACTGGTTGTCCCTCGCGCTCAACTGAAAATAAAAGGTGACTGTGCTTTTTAAGTGGCGGCTCCAACGCTGTGGAACGCCCTTCCTATAAACATACGATCTGCGGTCTCTGTTGACGTCTTTAAAAATCAGCTGAAGACTCATATTTTGTGTGTTTCTAAGGTATGTTGTTGCTTATGTTTTATAGTTTGTTTCTATTATTGTATCTTACAGACAGGTGACAAATGAAAGGGAAAACTGGTACAGGTCTGAATGCTTGACCCCTACAGTGAGGGGATCTGATGGCTCTGTTATGCTGTGGGGGGCATTTTGCTGGTATGGTTTGGGTTCACTTGTCCCCTTAGAGGGAAGGATCACTGCAAATCAATACAAAGTTCTGAGTCATCACCTTTATCCTATGAACAAACATTTCTATCCTGATGGGAGTGGTCTCTTACAGGATGACAATGCCCGAATTCATAGGGCGTAAGTGGTCACTGAATGGTTTGATGAGTATGAAAATGATGTGAATCATATGCTATGACCTTTGCATTTAACAGGTCTCAACCCAATTGAACACTCATGGGAGATTTTGGACTGACGAGTTAGACAGCACTCTCCACCACCATCATCAAAACACCAAATGAGGGAATATCTTTTTAAAGAACGGTGTTCATCCCTCCAGCTTGTAGAATCAATGCCAAAGTGCACTGAAGCTGTTCTGGTGGCACGTGGTGGCCCAACACCTTACTAAGACACTTCAAAATGGTTTTTCCTTTAAATTGTCACCTGTCTGTTATATTGTACTATCTTTATGGTCTTATTTCTTTAACAATTTTACTCTTGTGAAGCACTTTGTGACCTGCTCTGTGAAAGGTGCTACATTAAATAACCTTTACTTACTTATAATTTGATAGTTAATTTAATGGTTAAGATTTATTCATGTTATTGACAATTGACCAATCATTAACATTCATTTTATATAAACATCAAACTGCTTTAATATTAAATCATTTTTTGAAGGGGCACTACACTGATTTTACAAATGAAAGGAAGTTTACTCAAATGTGGAGGACTATTCAGCTGTGAAAACCCTGGTGATGTCATAGTGACGTCATCAGGGTTATTTCAGTTTGTGCTCAGAAACTAATTTCAAAAAATTCTTCTTCTTTCAAACAGTCTGTAACAAACTGGGATGTCAGGCTGCAAGATGTGGGCACTTACAAAGCAGGGAGGATCAAAAATGAGACTATTAAGTTGCACTGTGAGAAGTGTAGGATCCAGGAATATGGGGAGATTGACCCATAAATGTGATTAAAAGTCAGGACATCTCGGCCTCAGTTCTGATCATTCTTTTATTAATCTGTCTCCTGCAAGTCCCAAAACTCACAAAATCGACAGAATGAAAGAAAGAACAGGAGAATTTAATAACGCCAGTCAACTTATACCATATTTGTCACTGCATCATGTGTTATTTTGAATGATCACACACATCTCAGAGTGGATTTACTCACTTTTATCATGGCCACTTGCCAGCTATAAAATTCTGCCCCATTTATTCATAAATTGTGATCTTACTCTTGTTAAAAATGTTGTACTGTCTCTACCTGTGTTAAACTCCTCTGCAGTCTGACAACCAAGAGCTTTCTGGAGCATCCAGCTCATTTAGATGTAGTATAGGTGCAGGATAATGCACTTGTGTGCGCCCACACTGTTTTCTCAAGTCTCCCCAGAGTGTCTACAGATCTGCACACTCCACCCACCCACACACACACACACACACGCACACAATCCTCTGAATTCAAACTACACTCATCTGGCTCTGTGGAAAACTCATTCTGAAAATGATTCTGCACAAGGAGACAGCTGAATCAGTCAGGATGAAGTTGCGGCAAATGAAAAGAAGGGAAGAAAGGAGAGAGGCAAGCTGAGGAGGGAGCGGACAAAGAGAAGAGAACAAAGGGTAACAGAATGCAGGGAGAGAAGGAAAAGAGAAAGGAAGGGACAAAACTGAAGTAGTAAGGACTTCAATAATCAGCAGATCAACAGAAAATGAATGACAAGTCTGATCACTTATCATATCAACTGCTGGTAACATATAATAACAAATATGGCGATTTGCTTGCTTTATTTGATATTGCTATGAATTGAATATGATATATTAAGCTTTTGTTGACTGAACACATTCTCACTGAGGCAGTAACAGAATGTCATGTTAGAGCCACACATTACTTATCTACTGAATGTGTCTATTTAAACGTGGGAGTGTTACTGTATGAATATTCAGCTGATAGTGTTCAACACCTGTGATAGCCAGCTGGCAAACAGATCTCGCCCTCTCTTTTTGGAGAAATAAACTGTAAAAACAGGTACAGGAGGATACACACTATATACATCAGCCCCTGATATTGATACTATATCATAAAAATATCAGAAACTCTCTGTTAGGAAGCAACAACAGAAGATATGGAAGTACCGATCTAAGTGAGGACCATAAAGATTGGTAAATCATGTTTTCTGTGTAATAACATCAAAATTATTACTTATTAACTTTTTTCAATTGAAACACCAGATAACAATAATCAAGTTCTACCTCCCCAAGTAATATCTTTTTCTCCACTGACAAGATAAGTGCTGCTAAATGTGAACATAGACAGATGGCGTTCACGTCATCAACGCGACTGAAGATGACAGTATGCAAAGTTGGTTGTGTGAGCACTAAAAACTACTGTGCATTGACAATATAATATTGTATCCTTTAAATTTAAGAGAAGATAACACTATTGATCCCTGGGGGGGATATTAGCTGTTACAGAAGAAGAAACAGACCATGTACAGTAGGTACAGTTTTAAAAAAGTTTTAGCTCAGTAGTCAGCGCAGTCGTCTATGATCTGGGAGACTCCAGTTTGAGAGCCGGCACGGGGACCTCCTTCATAAGATGCCTGACTCAACAAATATAGGTACAAATACAAATACTGGGCTTTCTGCACATCGCTAATACAGACAGTATTACATAAGTGTGCTTACTGTGCAATAATGAAGTACACTGTATGTGCAAGACTGACTCCCAACAGAGTGCAGCTCCTCCTTGCTGAGCAGTATTCAGTCAACACCACTCAAGCTAAAGTAGCTAAAATGGGTTTTAATCAATCCCAATAGCGATCTAACCTCATGAACCTTTAGTGGCTGCAGTTAAACACTGCCTGCAGAGTCAGCAGGAGCCAGAATACAACACTGAGCCTGATGTGCTGCAACTGGGAGCAGATGAGACGCAGGCACATTTCACTACAACTTACTGACTGCATCTAAACTTTTCATTTGATGGTGTTTGTCTGTACTTCTGTGTCTCCGTGACTTCCTCTGCTGTCTAACTCTTCTTCTCTGCTGCCTTTTCTCAGAAACTGAGCAATCTTGGGTATTATGCATTAATAATGACCTGTGTTCAAAAGGAAGAAGTGACAACACAGGGGACCAAAAAAGAAAGATTTTTTTTTTTGCTCTTTTCATAATATTTTAGTGTGACACATAAACTTAATAAAGAGCCTGGTAACATTCCTGAAGCAACATCACAAGGGATAAGTCACAGTAACTTTTCAGGTCAACCTTTGCTGTCTTATATATATATATATATATATATGTACACACACAATAAGTTCATTTTTTCAATATCAACACTTGCAAAACCACTTCTTAAATATTGAAGCACAGAATGAAATGACATTACATTGATCTACATGTTGTATGATGCTTTTGTAGATGAACTTAATTTCAAAGCAAGGTGCTGCTCTCCAGGTTTTTTTCTAGTTTGATCATTCATTAACTCCTCCCCACTGGAGGAAGTACAGTACAGCATCCCTCTCAAAGGTCAATTCATATGCAGAAGGAGTTCTTATGGACGGAGACACTTACATTGTGCATCCTGCACAGATTTCCTTGTACCAAAGCAATTTGATAAGCTAACTCATACATATCATGGCTACAAGTCCTCCAAACTGAGTTACTACCTTCCAAAACTATCAGTATTAGCTTTTTTGATCTGACACTCCTGTCAGCAGGAAGACATCTTTTGTCAGGGCCTTCCAAGTCACACACTTTGTTGCCTGATTGGCACCGACGTGCTCCGACTTGCTCTGCGTCATTTTTTTTTTTGCTCCTGTATTTTTAGGGGGGAACCTGAGAGCAATTAAGCCATAGTTATTGTAAACATTAGTTTATGTTCAAATTTGCTATCAATACAAATTAACAAAATTGGGAGAGGTTAACCTGGGAGCCCTGCTCTTATGTATTGAACTAGTACTGTGTGATGATTTATGTACTGTACTGTGAGATAAAGTACAGTTTTTTATCCCAAAAAACAGTGGTGTGCTCAATAGGTAAACGAGAAAAACAAAGGCTGGTGCTTCTGATGAAACCAGGTAGAAATCTTCAAAGGTGAAAAAGAACAAACAAATACTGTCCATACTGGTAAATATCCCCCTTATCCCCATTATTTATTTATTTAGTTTGTATATTGGGACTGAGTACTGAATATGATGTTTTTATATTGCTAGTATTTTTTTTAGGATATTGTGTTGATGGGTGTGTACCTGTGTGCACAAGTGTGTATGCATGTGACAAGTCTGAGGTGAGTCATTTCCCAATTAGGCATATTTCCATGAAATTTACATTCATATTTTAACAGTAAATAACATCAAATAATACTGTTATCTAAAAATATTAGCTAAATTAAGTTATAAATGCATTTAAAACACTATTATACTGTATCACTTAGCAACTGACTTTAACACTACCATGCATCAGGAAACAAAACATACATTTCATGACCAGATTAGATTTTTGTTTGTTTGTATCACTCCTGCTTTGTATTTTTTTGTTATCTGATCTACTCCGAATGCGCCGCTCATCTCACGCTCAGTCAGTGATGATACATGAAACTACTGAACCTGTGTTGTCTGATTGTCCTCATCATTCCTGATACTTCCTACAGATACATACACTGCACTTCTGCTATTGGTTCCATTTGTAGCCATGTGTTATTACAACAGGCAGAGCAGATGATAGTGTACTGCTGTAGTGTTTGTAGATTACAATCTCTTCACTCATCAAGTAACTAATCTAGAGTCTACAAATCAGTTTCTACAAAATATCAAGTCGGACTTGAGTATGTGAGGTCCTTACCGTGAATTTGGACTGTCTCAAACAAAAGTTGACAATCATGAGAGAAACGTGGCAAAACTGTGCTTTTATTAGACCATCTCACACAATTTGCATGCAATGAACCAGCATGACTTCTGTTAATGCATAGTGTAGATGCATATGGAAAACCTTAGTCCATGTCTTTCAGTCACATGAAAACACTTTTTAAAGGCCTTTCAACCCAAAAAGTTTTTGCGAAAGTTTCAACATTCAAATTCACTGTATATGTCATTTGCAAAATTGTGAATTTGAACAATGCTTGGTTTATTCAATCTCTTGCCACTAGATGGTGACAGTATACTATTTTTGCAGCAGATCTGTTAGACGTATAAAACCTTGTCCAGTTACAGTAAATACAACCTTGTTACCTGTGGTGAACTTTCTACACAGCAATTCTTTTCTCAAAGATTACTCAAAGTGCCAATGCATCCATCTAAATCATCTTTATGAAACATCTTACCTCCCCTGCCAGTGAGGTGCACAGTTTCCTTCGTTCTTTTCTACTGAGTCGTTTTGGAGGCATGTTCACTTGCTCTTCTTATCAGTGTTAACTGTAAAGAAGAAGAAGCAGGTTAGAATAGACACAACTTGGTTCTTTAAAAATTCTAAAAAACGAGTGTGACAGGCAGGAATTAGATGGAACACATTTGACTGCATGTGTCTTAGTCTAGTGAACAAACAGGATGTCTCTTTAACCCAGCTCTTTGTTCTATATGAAAGTGTACTATTAACAATGTTAGTAAACAGTATGGAACTGGGTTATAAGTGTGTCTTAAGATAGACTTGTTCATGCTCAAAATAGAACTGTATAACATCAAAGGACTGATATATGATTACACATTGCAGTGTCACTTCTGTTCAGGGGTCATATACATAACTAATTACAAACTACTGGATCACTGTGGTACTTTTTCCACAGTGACTCAAAATGGATTTTATTCCATCATGTCAGTATACAATCAGTCAAAGCAAAGCGCCAACACAAACACACTGTAGAAGAGATATCAATGAAGCAGTTAGTTTAGTTTATCGTAGGCACATCACATTTCACATACATCAGTTACCGACACATGACATGACCCATAGTTTTTGTTTCATACATCATACTTAGTAGTAGTTCTGACAGTATATGAGTTGGCACACGTAGTTAACTTTTGTACCATCAACACTTTAGTTTGTCTTTAGTTAAGTTGTCTTAAGAAGTTCTAACTGACATTTTTCACCCTCAGCACTGAGTTAGGGTTAGGGTTATGGTTACCAGTGCTGAGGGCGACGCTGCTGGTTGCCACTGATGAGGACATCTGGCCAGGCCTGAGCAAAAGATGTGAAAAAAAGAAAAATACCAGAAGTGGCCAGTCAAACTCTACCATATGCCTGCCACATCTTGGGTATTTGAAAAAAATGACTGATGCTGTAATTTGTCTTGTGATGGATGTTTGGAACACACAGTTTGGGTAAGAATTTTACCGTTCTCCTTTGTTTTCTATTCCAAATAAGTTTGTCTAACGTGGAGGTTTGTTACAACTTGTCTGATCATACAATCACATTATTACAGATAGAAATGATGGCAAAAACTATGAAATTAAGACCCAGGTTGCAATAAACCAGAATTATCCTTTAAAAAGGTAGATAATGTTAAAGAACACCAGGAACAGGTCTGTAGTTAGTTTGAGATGAGTTCAGACATCATGAATACCCAAGAGAAGCTCAGGATGACATTCATAGTCCTGCAATCCACACACACACACACACACACTGTGTATTTACAGACCAGCACAGTATGCACACCCAGCTTGAACTCTAGTGACCTTTATCAAGCTGAGCAGCAGTCTGCTAGCCCTCATTACACAGCAGCACAGCCAATCACTGAGAGGCAGCCTGCTCCAGGAGAACAGTGTGAATATTACTCCTGTCCAACACGCTCTCATGTTTTTAACATATATTGTTCCCCATGTGGGCCACTACACGCCTGTTAAAATACACAAGACTGTGGCTTTGTGATGCATTGTGTGGGGTGGAATCTGCATACAGCAGCGTACACATCCTCAGTTGAACAGCTGAACCCTGGCACTGTTTAAAATGGCTGCTGTTCAGCCAGAAGTAGAAAATGTCACTGTAACCTAAATGCACTTACTAGAAATGATCCCAGTAGTCAAACTGTCTATGCTTCTCTCACATCATAATGATCTTCTCCTGCACAGACTAACTCCAGACTCACATCACACAAATAAATCTCCAGCCTCTGTTACAGCATCACAGAGGATGCTGCTTGTGTGGCCATGGGGCTTGTGGAACAAACAAGCTGTTGTTTTTTGTAGATTTTGCAAACTTTGTGGGCCCTATCTTACACCCGGCACAAAGCGGCGCCAAGCATGATGCAAGTGTCTTTGTTAGTTTCAGACAGACAAAGTTGTCATTTTCCTGTCCAGCGCCCACGTTGTTTAAATAGCAAATGCACTTGCGCCCATCAGTGCGCCCATGGGCGTGTTGGTCTTAAAATGAGGTGTGGTCAGGCGCATTGTTGGTGCATTGCTATCTTGAGGCAGCAGAGAGTGATTGTGCTATTGACCAACAAAAACCTGGTCTGAAGTCAGTGTTGCAATGTTTCACTAATATTTTAAGGGCGCATTATCAAGATAGTAATATGTGCCTACATAGGCAGGTGCACAATATACACTCTGCTTGTTACACACACAGGACGCACAGCAGCACACAAACATGCAAAAGATTACAAATAAAGGATTACAAGGTGAAAGATTATTATTGTGTATATCAGCATATTTTAAAAAATACATGTCATAATGCTTAGTCATAATATTTATCAGAATGAACTAATCGCAGTAATGATGGATGAAATTTTCTAATTATTTGACCAAATCGTGGCAATACACGTAGGTATTTAAACAGACGGACAACAACAGATCAGACACAGATCAACTTTCCTGCTGCATCAATACATGATGACATGAGGAACACATGAGGAAATAAATGAGGTGAAAACAATGATTCAACTAAAGAAGGAAATAAATCTGCACAGCTACTAGCTGCTGCCAGAAGCAGGATCAGAAACTCGGAGAGCTGATCAAGTCCTGATAACTGTGTTAATGATTCTTTACATGATTAAAATTAATGATTTAACAATATTTAACAAATATTCTTTAACATTTTTGAGAGTACAGTGATCAGGTTTCCATACTTTCAGCAATTAAAACCCGGCTGATTTGACCTGTTACTCCATGACTGAACAAAATGATTTTAAAGAAACCAAAGCTGTAATTAAAAAAATAAATCTTTTCAAAAACCAAATGAAAATACAAATTACAAAAACTATTTTAATGAAAAAAGCAAATTAATGCAAATTAATAAACTGGTTGTCTGGGGCCACGGGAAGGTCCAGGAGCAGCAGGGGCCAGTGTGCTTGTTTTGGATCGTGCACTTTCACTTTGCGCACAAGCAGATCCATTTCCTCTGCAGAGAGGTGCTCCTTCTTACTACTTGGCAAAAGTGCACCTGACTTTTAAAGGGAATGGGAGATGACACTCTGATTGGTTTATTGCATGTTACACCCAAAACACACCCATGATTAATTACCGACTATTGACTATTATTGACTATGGACAACCCCTTTGAACCTTTCGACAATTTTTTCCGCCATTAAAATAGCAAAAGTAGATTTGGACACACCCTACATGCACTTTAGATGGTTAAAATAGGGTCCTATATCTTTTAATTTCCTCATTTATTTCCTATATTTACATCCCTTTGTCTGATTGATCTATTGAATTGAATTTATTTGATGATCAAAAATACAGAACTACTCTGCACAATAGTAGTTACAATCATCGATTAAAACACAGTAAAGACTTATATCCATTACAATGACACAACAAAAAACCATAGCACCAGTCAAGACATGTTCTGAGCCATCAATATAAGTTAGTGAGAAACATCTTTTCAAACACTTGATGCTTTATGTGATCAGTTTAAGGCTTCAAGATTATTCCATCATCCAGCAGCAGAATAAAGAAATGTTCTAAGTATATAAGGAGCAGGGAGACACCAGGGCAGATCACAACTCTGTCATCTGGTCTTATTTTAATAAACACTATTATTGTGTGTGGCAACCTGATTACAGAAAAAAAGTCTCAAATCCATCACATCAGTGCTTGCACCGTTTAAGATGCAGGACAGCTCAGCAGTCTATCACAGGGCTGACATCACATTATCTGTACAGCTATGAGCACTTTAGAATCTCCAGTTCAAGTAACCTGCATGTCTTTGGCTGTAGGAGGAAACGAGTGCAGCCACATGGAGAACATGCAAAATCTAGCACAGAGACTGGTAGTGATCCTAACACCTGACTCATGACTCCCTGTGACAAATACCTCTCAACATAAACACTGCCAACTTGGTATTCATGTTCATCTTCTTGTTTTGTTGCTTAAAGTCATAAACATGACAGAATATGAAAAAGAGTTATCTATTGGCTGTCATATATTGGCTGTATAGAGTCAAGTAGAGAGAGTGAATTCCAGAGAGGAAACACGGGGCCTAAAAATCAAACTTCATCAACCAAAATTTAAAGGGGCATTCCACAGATTTTACATGTGAAAGTAAATTTAATCATATGGAGTACAGTGAAAACACTAGAGTGGCACAACTTAATCTTAAAATGAAGACCACAAACTACTTCTTACTATGGAGCCTGCAGTGTGGTATTAGAACAGTTATAGACTTTAACATTGTTTGATTCTAATCAGTTAATATGTTAGTTAATTAAATTTGCACTTAAATAATGCACTATAAAACTTAAAGTAAAAGAATAAATCATCATTAAAAGATCATTTAATTTTTCCTAATTAATAATGCAGTTTCCTTATTGTGCTTTAAATGATAGAGTAATAATGAAAGCTATGTAAAAGTTAAAGGGCGGGTTCACAATTTTTCTGTGTGTGTATTAAAACAACAGTCTGGAGCCCAAATGAACAGTGAAATATGTTTTTCTTGCTGTAATCATTCCTCCTGTTCATACTGACCATTAGAAGATCCCTTCATAATGCACTTACAATGGAAGTGATGGGGAACAATAATAATACAAAAATGTATTTAAAAGTTTATCTGAAGCTAATATGAAGCTTCAGCATCCAAATGAGTCAAATCAAGTAGATATCTTTCAATGTTACAGTCTTTTTAGTGCCCAAGTCCCTCTTTGTGTTACTATACTTCCACCGCAGCTCAACAGGGAAACACTGTCCTCCATCACTTACATTGAAAGCACATTTG
Organism: Thunnus thynnus; assembly: GCF_963924715.1. Classification (NCBI taxonomy): domain Eukaryota; kingdom Metazoa; phylum Chordata; class Actinopteri; order Scombriformes; family Scombridae; genus Thunnus; species Thunnus thynnus. Next base: position 26,231,217 of record NC_089537.1, read on the forward strand.
AAGGATCTTTTAATAGTCAGTATGAACAGGAGGAATGATTACAGTGAGGAAAACCTCTTCCACTGTTCATATGGACACCTGACTGTTGTTTTGAGACACGTGAACATATCCTTTATGTGCAAATGCATCCGAAAAGTATTAGAGATTGACAGATATCTAATTATTCAAACCACCTCAGAAGTAGTTATAGACACATCCTCGCCAGATGTTAAAAAAGATGTAAATGCTTATGCCTCATAATATGCTTTACTTCTCCCAAGTATACACCAACAAGCAGTCTGTAGAAGTAGCCACTAGAAGCAAGGGTCAACCATTGCTGCTTACCGGGGGACCAACATTTCACAGGCTCAGTGAAAACAGAGCCAAATATGTTTTTAATTGTTTTCATTCATTTAAGAATCATACTGATTGATAAAAGGGTTTTATCTGAGGGAAGATGTCATAATCCATATGAGTAAGTGAGGGCTAATAGAGTTATAGCAGCTTATGTTGATACTCATGTAGCAAAAAAATGACGCATAAACATGATCATATCTTCTGTGTTACACTATGAGACTTGAATGTAATTGATATCTTATCCACACACAAGAAAGCAGAGGCCTGCTTCACTTATGGTTGAAGCCAAGTGCTCTTATTGACACAAATCTGTTCTGGTCAGATCAGCCAAATTATGGCAGCTTAATAATAATTAAGTTATGTACCTGTTATTCAACTTGTAAGTTTATAAATTATACAAAGTCGTATTTATGAGATTTACATTGTTACTATAGATTAATGAGGGGAAAAGGGAAAAACCTCAGCTTTCATTATGGGGCCAAATATAGTCTGGCCCTGTCATAATGGCCGTGGACATTACACTGAAATTAGCCATCGTTCTCTCAGACTCAGGTCAGTCAGTCATACAGAAGGTGTTCAGAGGGAGTTTATCCATGGGAGTCGCCCATGTGTTTGTGTTAGGTGATGGACAGTTGTTGGCTAGCTAGCTAAACTGTTATTGTTGTTTCTTGGCAGTTACCAGTCAGCTTCAGGTACATTACCACCACACTCTGGACTAAAGTAGAGCTGACCTTGACTTGCATATAGGCTGAGAAATCCAAGATGGATACAATCAGATTTGTGAACTGGCCAACAGAGCAGGTGCAGGTCTAAGGGGGTGCTGATACTTGTTGTGCCCCCCCTGACTGAAGCACTGCCACAGGCCACACACATACACAGCTGCACTCCTTCTAACTGGCTGATTAAGGAACATAAAACTCAGAAACAACCCTTCTGCAAATCTCTGTAGTGCCTTCCAATTGACTGGTCAGGTGGAATAAATGGCGAGCTTTGGTAAGCCTAGCATTTCATTAAGTATTGTTTTTTTAATTCACAAATCACAGACTGCACCCAACATAACCAGAGTTGGTATCGCTAGCAGCTACAGACTCTGTAAAGCAAAATGCATGAATTGATTACCCTATCAGAAATTTGGGGCCACCAATGATAAAGACTGTTTACAAAACGGGACTGACAGGATCATTTCTCCTAGTGCACAAAGAGGAACTTGAGAAGAGACAAACAAAACATAAAACAATGCTTGTTGTAACAATATGGCCCCCTGACAGTTTTTACTGCACCACCAGGCTGGACAGGCTAAATACAGCCCCTCAACAGAGGCACATATATGTGAGTAATTGTAATATGGAAATAATGCTTCACTTAGTTTTGTCATCATTTGAAGTCCCAAAAAACATATCTGGACACATAGCTGACATTTTATGTCAATATTCAGTATTCTAAAGGGGCACTCCAGCAATTTAGTTGGGACTTAAAAACCTAATTGTCAAAAGCAGAGATTGAGGTATCTTAACTTTTAGTCTCTAGTATGGGACAAACTCTGGAAAAACACTGGATACAACATTTCCCATCATGAAAGATTCTACTTGCCTGATCAACACCCACATCTTTCAGACTCCACACTCATAGCTTGTAACACAAGCTCTCTGTTGTAATCTTCTGTCAAGCTGAGATAACCCTGAAGTAGACGTCTCCAACATTTTGGACCCAATGTGAAGTGGACCCATGGAAAACTCATGTTACCAAACTACATGTACACACCACCAACACCAGCAGCATGATGAAATACAGTATCCATTAACAAGCAGCCACAGAGCAAAAGAGCAGATATATAACAGTATCCATAGCAACTCATTCCAAAAACAATTTTATAGCTAGATATACTTTATTGATCCCCAAAACAGAAACTACAATAGTTATCACATGCAACAAGAGGAAAAAAATATTAAAACAAAAACAATCAAAGCCAGGATAACAGTTAAAATAGTTTGAAAGACAGCACTGGACACATGGAGAAGTAAAAACACAAGGCAATAAAACTCCTTAAAGTGCCAACACAGAGCAAATAAAGAATACAAAAGAGCTCACAGCCAGCAGTAGTAAGTAATCATAAAGGCCACTTAATATTCTAGCAAGTCATTGAAAAGCTTCACCACAGCAGCACAAAGGTGTCATTGATGCAGCTGTGCACTAAATGAACTGTTCAGTCCACTAAAGACACTACTGAGTTTGTGCTCTTCATATGTGTTCGGTCCTAAACTTTGTTCCTGTTCTGTTTTTTTAAAAAGAACATCTAAGGAATCTGGAGGTGAGCCAATGATAAGCTATGATGCTCTGGTAAGTAAATATATATATATATATATATATATATATATATACATATATACATGTAATTAAGTCTTATTTTCACCTCCAGCACCATAGTAAAAGACATAACAAATGGGAGATAGATGCCCAAGACAATCATTTTGTAACCACTATCATTTCTGTGAATCGAGACATATTAAATCAACCAGATTGGAAAGTAAAATTCTGGCTGGTTTCCAGTTCCTCAGAAGGGAGTGGATGCCTCTACCTGATGACATCACTGTGACATCATCAGGGTTATTTTCTCAGACTTTAAAGCTGTTTGCATTGACTGAGTAAGCACTCCTCTTGACTAATAAACTGATTTGTGTGCGTGTAAAATTAGTGGAATGCCCCTTTAGGAATTGTCTAGACTAGATATATTCAACTTTAACCCCATTAGGCTATCGCCTGTAGGCAGGTGGTGAACTAACTTCATGAAGCTGTTGGTTCAGTGGATGCAGCTGTGCTCAGTAAGCAGAGCTGCAGTGTATGTTCTCTCCACAGGTGAAGTCAGTTTGTAGCTTGGTCACCTTGTTAAGGCTGAACGACAGTGTTGGTTAAAGAAATGAAACGTGAAGTTGTTTCAGCTGGTGATGATGACTAACCTGACAGCAGACAGTGGTGTGGCTCTCTTGCGGTGCTCTGTCTGCTGCACTTCCTGCTCCGCTGTGGACACCAGCGGCTGCACAGCTGAAGGACACCGGGGAGAGAGACTCCTACCTTGGACAGCTCCAGGAGTTTGTGCAGCCTCTCTGGAGTCTCAGTCGGCTGAACAATAGCAACAAAAAGCAGCAGTTCAACCTTCTGACAGCAGCGCTGGTCGGTGCCTGCAGCTGTCACATCACCCGGTCCCACCGACTCCGGTAGATCCCCGCTTATCTCTTCTTCACACTTTTCCGCATCTTCGCTGTTTTAATCACAGGAGCCTCAGAGTTGTGTATGCAAGGGGGTTCCGCTGTTAATACGCATGCGCGGCTCAGATCGGTCTCTGAGGTGAAGTTGCATTCAAGCGATGTCGGAAATACGATAAAACAGAAACAATTCCGAGCATAAAATAAAATTAACTTTTAAACATCAACGATTTGTTGTATTTTTTAATTCCAGGAAATTGTTTTTTGTTTTTGTTTCTTTTGAGTGTTTGAACAGTTAAACTGAAAACATCTTAAAATTTAAAAAAAGCTGGGCAAAAAACAAATGACAACTTTGACAAGTATGAACTTGAGTGCAGTTAAGTGTGACCAGAGCAGAGCAGGGCTGAAGGATGCAGTCCCTGAGAGGTTTCCAAGGGAACTGGGTGAGTGAGGATCCGAGGCTGAATGGCAGGGATTGTGGCAGAGCAGCAGACCAGAGCAGGCGGAGGAATAGATGAAGGGCCAGAGTCAGGGGCAGCAGGACTGAGAGAACGCAGAGAATGAGGTTAGTCAGGGATAAAGCAAAAACAACTTGCAAACAAGCAGAAATGAGGCTGGAGCATAGCAACACAAACTGGTCAATGAGACTATGATCTGACAGTGTGGAGATGGCAGAGCTGAGTATTAGTAGGGATCTTGATTGCAGTGATGAGGTGCAGCTGGGGGCTCCGCCCTGACTCCAGCACACCTGCACACAATCAGACACACAGAGAGAGAAAGGGAAAGGGAGGGGGAGCTGCCCAAAGGGAGACAGCAGGTTACTGAGGCACTGATGAAGGTCCAGGGGCAGATGTAACATCTATCTCTGTCCAAAGATGGTTTTTGAAGGTGGGTGTGAGGTGAATGCATCAGATCAAGGAGGCCATTTACATCCATGTATATGAGACATGTTAATGACCCATTTCATCCAAATGTTGCGCTAAACTGCTTAAAAGGGCACTAATGAACTTTCAGTCTCAGTATGAAAACGTATGATGTTATAATTGATATTTTCTCTTTTGGTTTTGTATACTGTATCTTTCACTGGAATTTGTCATGTTATATTTTTTGATCAATAGTAGTATTGTGTAAACTCATGTAGGATGGGCAATGTGTTTGTCATGTTATTCTTAATTGTAAAATAATATCCACTTTGTCTTATTATTTGTGTTTAAGATAAAAATCAGAAATTAAGTGTCTAAATGATGAAGAGTCTCCAACACAGTAATGCCATTTATCATAAAATGAATTTTGTTGCTGCATCCTTTTCTGTCAGTCAACATGTACAACTCCCAGTGACAGGCCTTACTGTAGACTGAGATATCTCTCCCAAGCTTACTGACAATAACATCATTGTTCAACACAGACACCTTTATTTGTCCTCCCAGGCACATGCATCTGATCAAAAAAACTTAACTGTGCAAAAGGATGTCTTTGGACATAAAGATTACAGATGCTTAGAGTGCACCATGAAGGCAGCACTACCCCCATCTGTATCTATTCCAGCAGCAGTAACAAGAGTCCTATTGACACACACACACACACACTGACTCACTCACTGTGCAGCCCGGTGTCCATTTACCAGGCCAGCAGTCAGTGGGAAGAAACCCTGGCAAGCAGCTAATGTGTCAGAGCTGAGATGTTAAACCTCACACTACTCCACAGGCTCCATCATGAGAGCTTCTCATCACAACAACACATACATTCAAACATTGATGGTTAAAAATATTAATAAGCATATGACCATATGGTCCTCTGACATGATATACTCATGAATACTTGTGTGTAATCTGATTAGCATTAGAATCCTACAGATATCCTCTGATCAGCTCTACAGTGTCAACTATTCAACACTGTAAAATAGATTTTTAAAAATCTTATTGGTTAATGTGAGTGTGTCAACCTTTATGTAATTAGCACATTGAAAATAGGGTTTTGGGTTTCATACTAGAGTACACATGTTTTTTCTAGAACCAGCCGTTGGTTAAATGAGGTGGAGAACCTTACACTACTTCTTTTCCATTAGTTTCACTGACAAGTGTACAGACTGGTTGAACAGGCAGCATACTGATATGCAAACAGCTGGTTAAGGGTGTGTCTACATCCATTTATGGCTAACTGTGGGAGTAGAAATGAGACTTGCACATGCTCCCACTTCCAAAATGAGGAAAATTTATAAAACAGCGCCATGAGTATCATGGCTTTATAAATCTGACAATGATGCATCTGCATATTTCTAGCTTTGTGTGAAAACACAGTGTTAGTCATGAATCTGCAGAGGTTTATGCATCTGACCTCAAGTGTACAAGGCCTTGGTTAAGAGCATATAATTACTTATGTTGGGTCTTAACTTGGGACTTGATAGCTGAGACTTGAGACTTGTGACAAAAATGACTTTGTCCCACCTCTGCTCTTGTCTATCAGGAGTAAAGGCAGAAGTATGTGACATGGTTAAAGCACCACATAACATTATAGGGATCTTGACACCTCTCCTTGAAGGGAGTCTCCAGCATTTCTCAGTGAATGAGCACTAATATGGCTCACTGGATTGACTGTTCAGTGGGTGGGACAGAGCAGCAGCACGTTTAATGGACCAATCATCAGCCAGACAGAGTCGTGAATGAGCTGTGAATATGTGTAGATATACTATATAGATATACTATAATATAATATACTATAATAGTCAGACTTCCGATAGACATCTAAATTCATTGGTTGCACAAAGTTGTTTAGTTCTTGACCATCTAAAGTACATGTAGGAAAATAATTTTGCATGAATTCTGGCTAAATTCTGACTTTTTTCCAACTGAAAAACATGACTGACTGAGCGACTGTGTCCAGCCAATCCACTTGTGTCACTCCAGCAGAAAATATTTGCCTTCAAGAAAAATTCCAAAAAAGGACAAAGAAAGGAAATTTTTCTGAGAAAATTCAGGAAAGAATGTAACATAAAACTTATATACTGTGTTCAAAAAACTTCCAGTAGCTCAGTACTTGTCAGTCAGGCTGCTGTATATTTCCAACAGGTTACTGCTGTCTCTTTAAACTCCCTTCTTATTTATTGCTCCTCAACATGTTATCAAAACACAAAGTATAAGGCAAGGCGAGTTTATTTGTATAGCACATTTCAACGACAAGGCAATTCAAAGTGCTTTACATAAAGCATAAAAGGCATCAAGACAAAATAAAAGCAACACAAGGCAATGTAACAATACATTTAAATACAATTAAAAAGTGTTAAATTGGAAATAAAAATAAGCTAAAATAGAATAAGACATAAAACGGAGAATAAAAGTTACAGTGCAGTGTAAGATATTAACCCTTAAATTTGCTTTAATAAAAGGCAGAGAGAAAAGTTCTTCAGCTGTGATTTAAAGGAACCTTAGAGTTGCAGCAGACCTGCAGTTTTCTGGGATTTTGTTCCAGATATGTGGAGCATAAAAACTGAATGCTGCTTCTCTATGTTTAGTTTTGCCTCTGGGGACAGAAAGCAGACCTGTCCCAGACCACCTGAGAGGTCTGGTGTGACTGGTGTCACTGATTGTTACCATAGAAATATGGCTATTAGTTTTGAGTTAGCCTGGGGGTCGGATGGCTTAAACTGTTCAATTTGCATTAGACTAATCTAATCTGGCCTAATATTACAGACTTTCTTTGTAAAACCAACCCCATATTTTATGAAGTAAGAGAAAGTCTGAGGAGCAGGTGTGAAACATGTTATTATTCATCCAGATATCCTGATAATAGCTTTAAAGGAAGAGACCAGAAAATGTACTGTTTTGTGGTTGTGGACAGTATTACTCTGAAACAATCCTTGTGCTTATGATAGATCAGTTTAGGTTGATAGTGACTTAGGATAATGAAAAAAAGCTTCATGAACTTGAATTTCAGTTGATCAGTTTTGAATAGTTCTCATCAGAAAGTAATGGTTTAATAACCATGAGGATTCTATGATTAGTGATTAATGGAGATGGTGATAAGTTATAGGATATATGTGTGACTTGGAGATGGGAGCAGATGTGTGTGTTTGTGTGCAGGTGTCTCTGTGTTTGTATGAGTTCAGTTATGTGCTCTGGTGTTCTAGTGATAGCTCTGAAAGGGATGCAACATATACATATCTGTTGGTTCAGGAGAAACTGGATTTTACATGGAATTCTAGACCACCAAATACTTGAGCTCACTTAATTATTTGTGATTTGATGAACAAATATTAACGATATTTCTGAAAGAAAAAAGGTGTAATATTTATGAGATATTTATTGGACAGTAATGTATCTGGGTCAAATGTGTGAAATGTTAGACATAGTGTGTGATAGTGAATAGTGAGATTGGAGTTCAATGTATAAGCTTACTTAAAAAAATAAAGCTGCTCTCTTTTCATGTAATTTAACAAATTACATGCAAAAAAAAAAAGCCAACGAGGATACTGTATGTCGATGGTTGAGAGTCATCCGTCACTAATATCATTGGGTTATGTTAAACAGTATCAATAGATGTAGTAGTCATAATCTAATTACACTTCATTACTGTCCGCAGCAGGCGCTGGTCCAGGTTACTACATTTGAAGAGGATGATAAGTAGTTAAATAGTGGCGCTGCTGATGAGAGAGAACAGATTGGAACCTTTGTGCCAAACATGATCCTGTATTAATCACTGCTGTGCAGCAATCCCACAAATAACTGCTTCTATAATGGGATACAAATCAGGCAACCTGGTCTTGACCGAGGCCGGGAAACAGGAGCGTGTCAGAAGGACGTCATGGCACCTGCGTGTGCGCCAACAAGTGCCAGAGCGCGCTGACAGGACGTACTGCTAAAATTATTTTTCAAATTATGTAAAACTGACATTTTCTGCCCGCAGAGTCAGACTGCTCCGTCCATTGTCGATGTCAGCATTCAAAACCATATGCTGTCAACTACCCTCCTCTCCAGTGCGCCTGCGCTCCCTCTCCTCCTCCTCCTCCTCCTCCCCCCTCCCTCCCTCCGTCGGTGTGGCTCCGTTCTCTACCTGACAGCTCGTCGGAAGACATGCACAGAACCGAGCCCCGGGCTCCTCACCAGCAGAGATAAAGGGCCGTGCAGGTCTGGGGATCGGGAGTATCGCTGGATACAGAGCGGCTGTTGTCCTGAGCATCCTGCTACACACAGCGGCATGGAGAGCTCCTGATCCCGGCAGGACGCCTGGAAGAGCACAGCTATTCTTCCCTCGTCTCATCTCGGATCTGCTTGGATATTTCGAGGCCTGACCATGTCTGCGAGAGAAAAGGGGATCCTGACCAAAGACAGTGTCAGCCTGCTGCCCTGTTTCTATTTTGTAGAGGTGGGTTCATCATACTGCATGCTTCTCATTCAGAGACGCTCTCAATTCCATCAAATAGAGCAGTCAGATCAGGAATAACTAATACTGATAATCCATTCTACTTTAAGAAAAGCATTTTTTGCTCAAGAGACATCATCATATGACTTGGCTGATACTATTTTAATATATAGGTCAAACACAACACACTGTATTCTGCAAAAGAAATGTGCGTACAATGAGTTTAGATGATTTTACCCTCAAATAAAAGGCAACATCACGTCACATCACTCTATTATAACAAGATCAAGCGTCCAAAGCTGCTTTTGTATTTCTTACTCACAACCTGATGCCACAGTAGAATACTGGTACGGTAACAGACCAACATACACATTCACATTTGAATAGTATTTCTTGAACATGAAGAAGATGCACATGGACACACTACACATCTAATTCTGTTTTTCTTTTAGATAACAGATAATGCAAAATAAAAGATAACAGAACTAACAATACAAATGTGTGTACATCATGAATACAATAACATAAACATAAGAAAGTACAAATGAAATACAATACAAATACAACAAATAACACATTCTCTCTGTAAAAATGGTAGAAATGCTTCATATTCCATTTCTTTCTTTATATACACATTAAAACAGACAAAAATTCAGAGACTGATCATTGATGATCCTTGCGATCAGAGATTCAAACACATGCATTTTGATCTGTTGCATCATATTAACAATTCAGTTGACTCAAGCTGGAAATGGCTGCAATATCAACAAATGATTCTGCACAGCCACACACACTGAGTACGTGCAGCATAAAGACATAAAACATGATGAGGAAATTTCCACAACCTGAGAAGCAGACCAACACCGGCAAGTAAATATGAGTGTGTGGTGACAGGGTGGTGCAGCCATGATGGATAAGGACGAGGGAATTCCTAAGTGGCAACAGTGTCTGTTAGTACGGGCCAGTCAACCAGACTCCTCTGGTGATGATTGACATTTTATTTTTTAGTATTATCTTGTTAAAATGTGTTTGTAAGAGATTTGAATGGTGATTTGAAGTGTTTAGTAGAGATTGCATGCAGCTTGTGGTGACTGTCACTTGTTCCCCTGCTGAACACTTTATGCATGCTCTAATTCACCAGTAAGCCCGTGGCTCTACAATCAAACTGGCATCATATATTATGGATTTGCCTCTAATGTTGTGTGATGGATGCTGTTGGAATGACTGCATCATTCCCATGAACTCCTCTCTCTCTCTGTGGAGGCTTGGAAAGGAGATTTCTTTACCTTTGTTTTGTTTTTGGAATCTTTCTATTTACATTTCAGTGCACACAATTAATATGCCTGAACAAAACATTTCAGCCTTGAGGTTTAAAACACTAAAGCTGCTGTTCACTGAAGGATTCTTGCCCTCTATTTTTACAAACAGCAGGAGGCATTTAAACTAGGTCAGTGCTAAAGTTAATTCTGCTCAGTGAACTACAGCATTTGTGCATATAATTATGCCCACTCAGGCTGATTTCTCTGAGTCTGTGTCAGTGGCTGGTTTGCAGAGAGCTGAGGTGGTGAACCCGTTCAGCTCAGTCCCATCCTTCTCTCCTGTAAATCATGACTGCCGTGTTCCCTGATAGATGTGGAGAGGAGATCACAGCCTGCCAATCATGATGCATCCCTCCTCCGTGGAGAGATTTACCTCTGCAATCAGGACTCATGGCTGTTCACCTGACATATAAATTCTTAATGCTGATAGCTCTAGAGGCTGAAAGAAGCAGCTCTCACCTCAGACCTAACCGTACTTCTGCTGTGTCATAATAGGTTTAGCCAATTTGCTCTACACTCATATCACCAGCTGCACACCAGATGTGATTTCTCAAATTGAGCAGTTTACCTACTTTCATTGAGAAGCAAGCATATGATATGGTGGGATGAGTCAGCTGTATCATTGCAGAGTTGGTTGTCTTTATTAAATCTGAGTTTTTTTACCTTGAACAACAGACTTTGGCCGGCATTAAGTGGTTTTTTTGGGGGGTTTTTTGTATTAACATACGTCAAAGTTGGATATATCAGACCTCCCTTGTTTGAATTACTTGGATGTTGATACTGTTTAAGTAGGAAACTGGTAATTGCGATACCTTCAATATGACATGAAGTTCACAGAACTGAGGGCTGTTTCTCTTGTTGGGGAAAGAGTTGACCAATAAGAGCTTTGTAGGCAGCAGTATATAATGACTTTATCCTCCTAGATCACTATCTAGCTACATCCATAAAACATAGCAACAGAAAAGTGGGCACAGATCTGATGACAGGTGTGGATGAGATGAATGCAGCTGCACAGGTTGTTGTAAGTTGGCTTAAATACAGTAAATGGCAACACTTAAATCCTCATTGCTTCAATTGATGTGAAAAATGTTATGTTACAGCAGCTTCTCTGTGTTGACAAAAAAAGGAAGAAATAGAAAAATGAAAAATAATGAGTAATTATTAGGAATCAGCAGAAAAAGTTATTCAAATACGTAAAATATCAGGGTATGAGAGCCTAAATTCTCTTACTTCTCTCACTTAAGACCGTGTCATTTAAAACTCTCCTTTGCTTTTCCAAAAATCATAATCTGTACTGGAACATTATTACATCACATCCAAATAATTGTGCCCAGCGAGCGACAGTAGCTAGACTAATAAAAAAAAAAAAAGATTGCATTTGACTTATTATATCTGACATATTTTAACCAAGGTTAATAAAAAATGAATAAATTTAAAAAAGAAAGTAATTATCTTTACAGTAAATATACTCTAAAGTAAGTGAGAAATGGTCCATCACAAAGTGGGGTTACAATAGAACAAACAGACACACGTGGCTAACATTAGTACTTAGAACTCCATTGATTTTTATACATCAAAATCAGCTGACTAGTTGTGAAGAGCAGGTCATTCTCCTCTGCTTATTTTATAATTTAATTATGACTTGACGTAGTTCTCAGATCACATGTTCAAACAAATGCTGTTGCCTAGCAACTTAAAATGTTTAAACATAAAATAAATGCATTTCATACATGAGTAAATTTTACCGGGTGGCGGTTCTAGTTATAAATGCCCATGTTTTTAATCTGGATTCATCTTCACTATTTTTAACAATAGGTGCTATACAACATCATTTTTAGCAAAAGTCAAAGATTGGGGGACATGAATATTTTATTAAAACTGAGTTGGACTGTTCTTTTTTAAAATCTGTCTCTTGTCAGTTTCCTACCTGACTGGGGTTGTTGAGAAGCATCATTGGATAGAAATCCTGACACAAGAGGTGACAAAACTTAAGGGTGCAATGCTAAACTGTGAAACAGAAGCAAACTTGGTAGAAATACCTAAACCTCCGGTTCCTCCATGTAACCATGAAAAGGAAGAATGTTATTGGCTCAAATACTCCTGTCACTGAAGTCATATGACTTCTTCATGACCTCAAACTTAGTTATTGTTACAAGAGGCTAGAAATCAAATGTACCCAGATGCAGACACAGTCATGGAGACTGGAATTAAGTAAAAGAGATTTATTGCATAGGATGGGGAAGTTGGGCTGCAGGTGAGTGAAGTTTGGGCTGGAAGCTGAGAGCCAGTAGCTGAGGCAGGGACAGGGGCAGATAGGGGCCAAAGAAGCAGGCCCAGAGTGAGATCCAGGGAGACTGAGTAGCACAGGGCTGAAGGCAGAACAGCATGACTTGAACAGATGAGGGGCAGGAAACAGGGGTTGGAGGCAGAGCAGATGAGACCGCAGGGGAGAGGAGACAATGGACAGGAAACAAGCTGAATCAAAAAACTGCAATTTGCCAAGATTCAAAGTGGCTCAAAATGTAGCAGCACTAACTGGTGGCAGAGACTATGATCTGGCAAAGTGGAAGTGGCAGGACTGAATATTTGTAGATGTATTGATCATGGAGGTGAGGTGCAGCTGATGTGGCTCTGCTGTGACTCCAGCACACCTGCAGACAATCACACACACACACACACAGAGAGGGAGAGAGCCACTCAGGGATTGGCAGCAGGTTAAGGAGGCAGTGGGTATATCTCAAGTCTCTTATTTGATCTTTCCTCGCTCTTCGCCTGAACCAGAAGTTGCTCTGGTCCACTATTTTGACGGGCATCCCAAGTCTCTTATTTCTGCTCCAAGGAGTGAGGAGGGATCTCTGAGGAGCGAGGAAACACGACAGCAGCCTTCACACCGGCCAACACGCCCCCTTTTGGATATCAGTTATTGATTGGATGCTGCAGCTGATCAGACTAATCTGATACATCACAACATCACTGCAGTTTCATACCAACGTGGAGACAGATAACAGATTAAAGTTTAAGTGTACCCCTCCCAAGTTTTATTCTTTATTTGTTTTCTGATTCATCATCTAGTTAAAAATCTGTGTTAATTGTCAGTCTGATCAACAAAAAGAACCATAAACAACTTTCTTCATTTATTAGACAGATTTTTCTTTTCATGATCATGTTATTTCCCCCATGAACTGTTATTATGGATCAAGTTAAAGTCAGGGAGAATCTGTCTGTCAGCAAGAAACACATTTTAAACACATTTATATTTTATAAAATATTCGTCATATCCATTCAGTCACATGTGAGGCTGAAAATGCCTCAGCGTCAGGTTTGATGTAAGTTACATAATTTCAATTTCCCCTGAAACATTTAGCCTAATAAATAATTTTCAGTGTTCAAAAGACTGTCTGATCATATTCTGGGTTATTAAACCACAAATTCACAATCAGAATATCAATAAATAAAGACACAAATAATTAATAAATAATATAAACCAGTTCTGCCAGTAGAGATAGTTCATGTGCCTCTGAGCAGGACACAGTACGCAGTATAAATACAGAATGCAAAAGGTGTTTGTTGAACAGGTTAACAGAAAGAACTGATAGCGTGCATTCACGTCCTTTTTTAGTATTATCACAGTGTACATGTGTGCAGACACAAACCATCAAAAGTCGCTACAGCTGTTAAAGCCAACTGACAGTTGATCAGCTGTGATCAGCTGCCGGCATCATCAGAAACAGACGTCGCTTCACATGATGCTTCAGAGGAAAGGACGTCTCATGTCTCTAAAAACAACATTTCCTTCTTTCCTCTCTCCTCGTTTGGTTTCCGCAAGTGAGGGAAACATGGATGCAATTTAAGAGACTTAGGATGCTCCCATTGAGTAAGAGGTAGAGGGCGTCCCTCTTGTTCCAGGGATTGATGTAACAGTTATACATTAGTTTTTACTCACTTTTGGCTCAAAAAAGTGCAACATTGAAGGTTTATAAATATTGGACCTATATTCAGCAGGTAGCCATTGGCATTCACTCCAAATGAAAGGTAATGTTGCTCCGTGTCTGCTTGATGTGTTAATAGGCATTTAACATATTCACCATATCAACTCCATAAAGGTGATAATACTATATGTCAGACTGTTAGATTGTATGTGGCATAAAGCAGCATCTGCAGATATGATCTGTGTGTTCCCTGTAACAGGCGGGCTGCTCTACTTTTGTTTGGACTGAATGAAGTGCAGTGAGGCTCCACTGTGAAGCCTCAGGCAGCTTTTCCTCCAAAGTGGAACAAATGGAAGCATGAGGAGGGCTGAACAAGTGTTATCTAAAACTGGGTAAAAACAAAAGATTAAATCAGATGTATAATTGTAGGGAGGGACATGGACATTAGCCTAGATAAAACACAGTGCATATGAAGGGTACAGTGCATCTGCAGACAAGGGTTATGTCTTGAGTTGGTTACCACGTGAGATTAGGTGATCATGGTCCTGCTGTGACTTGTCAGACTGCAGGATGAACCTCAACCAATCATAGCTGGTCTTTCATGAACTGCATGAATTACAAATTATCGTGTCGTGCTCCAAGTCTACTGGATCAGGCAGTTATTGTGTAGTTTGATCATGGCTTTATTGTAGATGATTGACAGGTTATTAAAACCATGGCCAGTGTTTGAGCTTCTTGTCACTTCAGATGACTTTGATAACCAGGCCTTGTTTGCTTGTAATTTGGCAGTGCGAATCAGTGTTGGAGGAAGTACTCAGATATTTTACATATGTAAAAGTACCAATATCACAGTGAAAAAAATACTCTATTACAAGTAAAAGTCCTGAATTCAAAATCTTATTTAAGTAAAAGTACAGAAATTGACAACAACAAGTATCAAAAGTAAAAGTACTCATTATGCACAATGGCTCACATTAGAGTTTTATATTTATCATGCATGTATATATTATTTGAACAAAACTGATTTGATGTGCACATGTAAGCAGAATTTAATGTTGGCAAGGTAGAGCTAATTTTAACACCTTATACTGTTGGATATTCTTATCTATAACAATGCATAGATAATAAACTGATAATAAGTTTTTTTTGTATAAAATCTTGATGTGAAAAGCAACTAGTAACTAGTAGAACCGGTACTGAATTGTTACTGGTTCCTGACTGGGCAGTACCAAAATATTGAGAAGCTCCTGGACAAACGGTGCTGCTATCGGTATTTATGTAACGTTTATTCATTCTAACATAGCTGGTGCAGCTGGATGTAATGAACCTTAATGCTGGTTGCCACCTGCCATAAAAGGGAAAGAAGTATATGAAAGTGCTGCACTCCCAGCAGCGGGCCGAGGAGACAGCCGATCCCTTCAGGCACATGTGCTCCGTGTTCCAGCTCCGAAGTGGCCACCGGAGCTAATCACGACCACTCTAGTCAATGCTTTTGATCCCACCAGGCGCGCTGCAGCACGTTCCAGAAGCGATCCCAAAAGCAGCCCCCACTCCGCTGCACTAAAGATAAGTCAAGCTCATGGATGTATTATAAGAGCTGGATACTGGATTAAAAATGGCGCCAATTCAGTCCTATAGGAATTGCTCGCCTGGCCAAACGCCAAAAAAAGTTTCTAGCGTCCAGGTTTGCTTCCGCGTTGCTCAGCCTATAGACTGTGCATTGTGATGACGTCACGGATTTTTAAATCGCTTTTCTCGGCTCAATGAAAGTTTTACAAATATAAAACCTCCATGGATCAAAAGTTCATAGTAGAAAGAGTCATAATTGACATTGTTTGCAGTTCGAGGTGTCTGACTGTCAGCAGTTTTACAGACGTCTCTTTTACAATGGTCTATGGGGAAAATGCTTTTTGGGCCGCAGGGGGATTTTTCGCTGCAATACCGTGAGTGGCCACTGGGAAAAATTAGCTGCAATGCTGAATGGCGGTGCCCTATCCAGCTCTAATTATACATCCATGGTCAAGTTACACAGAGCATATCGAGCTGGGGAGGAAGTCAGACACAGAAACATCCGGTCAATTTTCAAAATAAAACACCCCATCCCGATCATATATGAACAATAAACTCAATTAAAACAGAAAAATAAAGAAACTGTTTAATGTTTATAACCTACTTACTTACCTAACCAAAATAACAAAGTCTGAGCAAGTTAATAAAATTGGGCAGTTTAGTTGCCCTGCTACTGCAATAATTACAGTAGCCTAAAGGTGCTTTTTCAGCTTTGACTAGGCTGCTGTAATTACTGTAATAGGAGTGCAACTGAATTTAAAAGGCGGATAGCTTCCCTGCAGTCAAGATGCTCTGCTTCTGAAATGCTCCCAGTGGGATAGGATGCTGTGCAGAGGACGGAGAAAAAACGCATCGGAGCTGGAACGTGGGGCACACCCACCCGGTGAGATCCCAGCGTGAGCCTGAGATGGAGGCAGGAGCAGGAGAGCTGCCCAGAGGAAAAGAGGCCTTGCCCGGGCTTATCAGGCTCCAAGATAATGTTATCTTCTGCCTTCTGCTTAGAAGTGGTGAATTTACAGCTCACAGCAACTTAAGACAATATAGCCTCTGGCTTTTACTTGATGTCTAGTGTCGGCAAAAATGTTGCCGACACTAGACATGACATAGCGAAGTTAGCAGGCATTATTATTATGTTATTAACAGTTGTTAGGATACAGCACTGGTTTTAAGCACCTTGTTACATTCCACTACTGGTACCACAACTACTACCAGCAGAAAAACATGCACAGATAGATCTTCAGCTGTGACTTAAAGGTTCTATGTGTAAGAATTGTGAAGCAATTTACATATATTAATTGTTTTATTGCCAATAACACGACTTAAAAAATTAGATCTCTGATTTTCTTGGTTGCCTACAACAGCCTGTGGACTGATTTCTATGTGAAGGACTTGGGCTGTTTTTTTCACAAAAATCCAAAGGATGTGACATTTATGCACACTCCTGAGTGCCTTGCCTCTCTCCTGCTAACGCCAACAAACGACCAGCACCCATCACAACAAAAACTGTTCTATCTGACCAGAAACACCCTGCAAATATTAGCTCTGTTACCCACCAGGCTGGCTGGTAGCTAGCCACCTAACCATACCAGCTATCCCCATTTCTGCCTCTGTCAACTTACACATCCTTTACAACAAAACCATTGCTCCCCGGCCACAGCCCGCTGAGCCTACTGGTATTTAGTAAACATTGTTGGTAAACACGACAGGTACACAAAGTTGGCGGTTTGTGGGTCTGGTCAGGTTCGGGTGGTTGATTAATGCATATTTTTGCAGGTTGGGCGATGCAGATTGGCTCTCATAATGGGTCAGGTGGGTGTGGGTATTAAAAAACCCTGACCCACGCATCACTAGCAGCCAGTGGCCACAGTGCAGCAGGAGCCTCTGTGTGTTTGCTCTGTGTGTGAGTGTGTGTAAAGCAACAGAATGCTGACTGCAGCTCACTTAATGGCCACCAGTGTCTCTAATGAGAAGGAGAGTTTGCCAACCTGACTCCCAGAGGGAGAGTGTTCAATAGGCTGGGACCCAGGACAGCAAACACACAGTTCCCTGATGTTTTCAGTCTTGAATGAGGTACTACTAGCAAGTCTTGGTCAGAGGACCTGAGGCACCTAGCAGAGGTATAAGGCATTACTAGTTCACTAATATATTCCTCAAACCTTATAGATGAGGAAGAGGATCTTGAATTGAATCCTAAATTTAATTGGAAGCCAGTGTAGTGACATCAGAACCAGGGTGATGTCAGAGCGAGTTTATACTTGACACAAGGGGTTAGTGGCAGTCTTGTTCTAGAATCAACAGCGTGGGTTTTGATTTACAGTTCAGTGTCAGTTTTCACTCGTCAATATCATCCAGTGCAATCATATGTGATCTGTTCTTATTGGGCTTTAGTTACGTTCCCCACAGTAACTGTGTTTACATTCTCAGTCATGGGATAGAGCAACAGTTGGCTGCACACAAACTCACAGAACCAGAGTTACATCCTGGTAACTTCTATTTCACCTTGTCTCCTTACTAAATAGAAAACTATCTCAGAGCAGTCGCTGTCTGTTTTTTTCTTTCTTTTTCAATGTTGTCTTTACTCTCAACACTCCTCAGAGGCATCACAAACTTGTAGCAGAAAACACAAGCAGTCCGAGATGACCAATCACCATTCTTATTGTCTCCAAGCAGTATCCCCGTAGCCACGCTAGCACTGATGTGTAGTTATGTTTATGAGGTGATGCATATCAGCTTAAGCTTAATCTACTGCATCGCTACTGAGGCTATGCATGCAGCTGCTGTACTGTAGCTACACCACAACCCCTTAATGCACAAACATAAATACATCTTAAGGCCTATTGCATACTGTTAAGAAATGTGAGCAGTAATGCAAAGGGCCATGCAAGGGGTGTTATCAGAGAAAGTATGTGCATTCATGCATCTACCAGAAGAGGTAGATTATTGTGTCGCAGCAGTTGTTCTTAGTGTGAAGTACTATTTGCATAGAATATCAGCTAGCCTCTCAGCTAACGTTAGCCCCGGCTCTCCATGTGGATCCAACCAGAGCACCGAGCCCCGGTTTGTTATTCAAATTAAAGTGGGAAGAAGCAGCGGGTCTGACGGGCAGCTTGAGTGAAGTGGAGCCTGCGGAGGAAACACGTCAGGGAGAAACAGTCCGTCGAGGAGCTGCTAAATTCGGCTGCACAGATAGGAAACACCTCGGCTGACAGGATGTACCACTCTGTTTGGAAAAAAAAATCTTTTTGGTTTATAACAGCAGTTGGCAACCAGCGTATTAGGTGCATTAAAGCGACCTTCTGCTCCGGAGTGTGGACCAGAGATTAAATCCTACACATTAATCCTGTCTGTCTAATAAACTCAATGAAAACTTTACTGCTCCACCTACTTGGCAGGTTCATTAAAGTTTTAATGCTGAGCTCCTGAACTCCAGTCTTCCTAAATTCTTCCTTCATATATTGTCTTTCTTGATCATACTTAGTACAATCTATGCTTGCATGCATAATAGTCTCCTCAGCCATCTGGAAAAACATATGTGCATATATCAGTATTGGCGCATATATTGGTATCGGCATCGGCAATCGGCCACAGTGAGCTGGATGTATCGGTATATCGGATAATGGCAAAAAATCCAATATCGTGCATCCCTAAGTATGAGTATATTTTGTATATTTTTGGCATTATCAGTGTGACTGGTAGACAGAACTAAATGTAACTTTAGCAATCCAGTAATAACACAGCATGATTCACAGGATGAAGTTGATCAGAATCATGTCAGGTTACAGAATATTGCAGGCCCTTTAATACAAACTAAAGACTGAAACCACTGTAAAATGTGGGAGGTAGAATATTTTTTTCTGTTAGCACTCAGTTCATTTGTGTACCGATTTGTGTATCTGGCTGTTAGTCAACATGTCAACAGTCGAGGTCCTTAGAAAATGAGCGATAGTTTTTGGTTGTAATCCTGTCCATCTGTGCTTGTTGTAGTGATCCAAGCAGCATATGCCCATTAAGTAAGTTGGGTTTTGTCCCCTGCTCATGAAGTGGGGCTAAAGGCTGTAAGCAAATCACTGTTACTGTATATACATGTGTTATTTGTTTGGTTATGATGCTTTTGAAAATGATTGACATCCAAGGTGTTGACCCTTGACCTTTATGAAATCAGAATGATTCTCGACATAGGAGAAGTTACTTTGAGTAAAGGTTTGTTGTGTTATGTATTGGTTATGATGCTGTTGTATGAATCCTCACAGGTTTAACTGAATAGTTTGATCGCCTTCAGAACTCTAATAATGCATTTTGTTCCATGATTTCTCCAGGCAAAAACCTAAGTACTACAGAAATATTCATTAAAAATCTTGATGTTTCTTTATTTTTAACCACCTCCTGTTATCCTGCAATACATCTATATTTGTAGATAACATGAGACTTTCAGAAGCAGATAAATAAAAAAAAGTACAGCAGCAAATATCAGCATCATATCAGCCTTCAAAAACCCTTATCTGATGACCCCAGAGCAGGCAGACAAACACTGGGAAAAGAGGAAGGACATGGACAGAGATTAAGTCAGCATGAAAGAAAAGAAGTCGATAGTGAGATAGAATAGTAGAATATGTGACATAGATAAAGTCTTTGCATGTGACAGAGACAGAGAGGGAATGAAGACGAGACAAAGAGAATGAGACACAGAGATGAAGCTGGCAGTGAGTGGTAGCAGATGTAGGGCAATGGAGCATCTCTGCTCGGCTGCAGTGAGCTGAACTCTCCCAGAGGAGCTGAGGCTTTTCAGAGAAAGAGAGCGAAAGGAATATTAAGACATTCTGCTCTGTGATTTAACTCTGCAAATCCTTCATTCTGATGGCGCTGTTACTGTCGCTTTATCACTCCTCACAACACCATGCTGTGTAATCATCTGGTCATCAGTGTCAGTAAAAGCAGCCGGCTAGTTTGTTAGACAGTCAGTCAAACACTCAGTTAGTAAACCAGCCATTCACTTAAACTATCCACCAACAGTAAGCACAGAAAGTCAGCCAGAAGCAGCTTATTTGCAAAAGATGAAGGCAGATATGCTGCAGTTGTGCCTGATGAAGAGAGCTGAGCTTGAAACCTGAATGCTGTACAACAGCCTCTTACTGTTAACTTACTCTGTGCATCAACAGAATGGTTTTATCCTGGAGGTTTCATCAGCCACTTGACTAGTTGAGTAGTCGACTAATAAAACCAATTGTCAGCACTGTGGTCAGTAGTCCACTACTCATGGACACTATGATTTTAGCCAGTATCACCACAACCCTTACTTTTCTGCAGCATTCATATATTGCAGTAAGTTAATGATAGACTTACTGCTGACACTAACACAATACTACCTGCATGTTTCATTATAAATGCACTTCAATATGAATGCAGCAGATGGCCTTTATTGTGAAACAACCACAGGAAGTGTTGTCCATTCTATCAAATTTGTCTTAAAAAGAGATTTAGATATTTTTCAGCACTTCTTGTGAGAGATGGTTATGATATCTCTGAAAAAGCATGATGAAGAAGAGAAGGTGAGAAAACCAAAAGAACTGACAACAAAGAAGTTTTATTGAACTTTACAAAAACTCTCAGTCAAAGCTCTTGAGGTTAAAGGAGACTGGTTTTGATCTGTCAGCAAAAAGACGAAAAAGGTGGATGCTCACGCATGAAGTGGTTAGATGAAGAGCAGAAGCAAAGCATTAGCTTATAATGAAGATGAGCCTCCTCCCTCATGTACCTGTCCTGACACCTGTGGATGTAATGTTACAGAGAGCAGCTGTCTGCAGCAGGGCTCTGATCAGCTGATCACAGCAGCTCAGAGCAACTGTATTGTTGCATGTATTTAATGCCAGGATCAGGCTACACAAATTCTTTTATTGTCGCCGACAAATTTCCAGCATCGGGCCTTGATTATGAATGTTGGGAAGGATAAACAGGCCTTCCAGTGTGATATAATCAAACAGCATTGTGGCATCTGGGACGCCCCAATGAAAAGTCTAGCATCTCTGATCAATAGGATGACAGTGTTCTCTAAACATCAGCACAGAAAGTCAAAGCTGTCCAGCGGCTGTCTGGCTGAGCTGAGCTGCATTTAGTGTGTCAGACAGCAGGGAGAGCAGCAGCTCATCTATGCCTCCTCCTCAGGCTGATTCAGGTAGGAACACCTGCCATCAGTCATCAGTGACTGTTTTCTTGATTAGGTTTTCGTTTCAGGTTTTTGTTTGATTAACAGTCTCTCCTCCCCAACAACCTATGAACTTGTGCAAGGTCATGAACTATGATTGGTCGGGGTCATACTTGTAGTGTTGCCAATCTCTGTCGTGAAAGACAAAAACATCCCAAGATGTCAGATAGGATAGCTGCTCCACAGAGTTGCTGGATTAAAATAGATTTATTCAGGAGGCACAGGGTGCTCAGGTTATAGCAAGCTTCAGGGTTAACACCTCTCTATTCAACTGCTGGTAAACAAAACTCTGTAACTCTGCTTGGTTATCAAGGACCTGTGAGACACACTAGCTCACACTGCATTCATAGCCTGCCTGTCCTGGACACATAATCTCTCTCTCATTTAAAACATACTACAAAAAAGACAAAGATAACAGAAAAAAAACACAAATGGGAACACAAGTCCTGCGTTGTTGTCACTGTAAAATGAAATTGGCAGTTGAACAATATTTGCAGTCGTAGTACTTCATAGGATGCATTCCAAAATGAAAAGCTGCATTTGGCAAGAATGTCATGTAAAAATGGATCCATGCTGTCAGTTCTGTTTGTCCAATTCTGCACCCACAACAACTGATTCATTCAAAGCTAAGAGAGAATCCAAACTACCTGCTGAACAGCAGTGAGTCTGGAGAACGCTGGATTTGCCAACATAGAGCTTTTCTCTCATTCAGCTGAGATCAGGTTTTGTTTTGTTTTGTTTTCCCACAAGTACATTTGCAACTTACCAAGTTGCCTAGAGCAGTTTTAAATTATGCAAGATAAAAATGAAAAGATTATTTAAATGCCTTTTTTTTAGCAACAGTTGAGGCAGCTTTCCTTCCTTTGCCTCTGTGTGTTGGCAATGTCTGAGTTAATTTCATTAGATATTTGGTTTATACTCAGAAACTTGAACCATCACCAATCGGACCTCAACTTTCTGAGAGAGCTCCATGACTGTCTGTGCCGCTGGCCCAGCACCCACCAAAAATAACTGCCAGCCACAGCTCACCAGAGCCTGCTTTCCATTTTTACACATCTATTATTCAAATGCTACTGTCTCTTCCCTGTTGTCTCGTCTTTGTAATCACAGAGGGCCTGCCGTGAGCACATGGGTTGGCAGAGGAGGGATTACTGTTGGGGAAACTTTCAGAGGAGTGTTGTTTGCAACAAGGCCAAATAGTTATCCAAATTCAAAGACCCAAGAAGTATGTGCACAAAGCAACAAATCCAATCCACAGTACAGAAGATGTGACACAATGAAATGACAAAACCAAAGCCAATAATAATGGCCAAACAACACATTAATGATTTTACTTTTTTTTACAGTATGGAGCTAAAAATGTGCAGTATAAATGTACAGTATAAAGGGTTTGTTCTCTGGGGAGCAGGAATGTAGTATTGGCTGATGTGGCACATGTGCTCACATTTTTTAAATTAAAGGTCCAGTTTTACATAAAGTCTCAAGTCTGTAACAGATCCAGAAAAACAAACCAGTTATATATAGAAGTCAACAAGTTGACCAAAATGGAACAAAAAATTCAACCAATGATTGTCAGCGAACGCTGGCCAGCATCCTGGTACCAGTCAGTGCAGATACCTGAAAGTCACCTGACAAGAGCTGACATCATCTATTCACTATTATTCATCTGTATGAGAATGTGATTCAGCATTTTCCAAATGAAATATTTAGACTATGTTCACTTGTCATCCAGTTGTGATACTGCTGTATGTAAGCATTCTACACACACTCAGCTTGTAGCTAGCTCTGTCCTGCCCAATGTAGGCACTGATCCAAGATTTTGATGGACACACACACACACAATTGTGTTTCCATCACTTCAGAGGTAATTACATTGACTTACATTGATTTCCTGAAAATTTACCCTAACCCTAACCTTACCTTAACCTTATACCAAGTCTTCACCCTAAAACGTAATGATTTACGTTACGACAGACTTGCTTTTTGTACAAATATTGTTACTTGAGCCTCCCTGAGTGACTGGGGGAAAATGCATGACCCTCCCTCCACCATAAATAACCATATTTTATTATATTCACACTAAAGGTAGGTAGCATTGGAGATAATAAAAAGCAAAGGTCGACCTTTATGTGTAATAGTGACCCATGACTCTTAAACAGCAAACTACCAGCCCAACTTACTGTGTCCTCTCCTATAGTACTGCAAAAGTTACCCATGACAATTCCATCTCTGAAACAAAAATAAGACACTAACTTAGTCCAACCAATGTAACAAGCAGACAGCATGGGGGGAGTGAGAGTTATCACCAAAACACACAGCTGATTTCTTAAATAAAATGCAAATCCTCCTTACAAATAATCACATCATCACACAAGCTGTGTGCACTTCAGCGGAATAAAGGTGCATGGCAGCCACCCTCCTACCACACAAAACCAACATTTAGTAAGCCATCACACGCACACACTCAAACAGGCATCACAGCCAGCACACAGCCAACATTTGCAACGTGCATATTAATGACAGTTTTCCCAAATTAACCATAACATACACAACAGTGGCAGCAGTGGCCAGAATAATATCAATTGGCATGGCGGCCATTATTAGATTTTAAAAACTTACCCTTCGATGATCGCATTAACGAAAGTTACTTGAAAACTAAATCCTGGAATTGAAAAAAGCCTTGGTTTTCTTCCCCCAAGTAGCTCTGGTGTAGGTCTTCCTTTACCAATTATCTCCAACTTTTCATTAGAATTAAATCTTGAAAAGGCATGGATAATCCTCACTAGCCATGGTTACTCCCGGCTTGTTTGTTTTTTTCCTGCTAGTTTGTGATTGTGTCTGCTCTGTTTCAGCCATGGTAGCTTTCCTAGCTGACAAATAATTGCCAGTATGGACAGTAATGTTCACAATATTTCACGTAAACCTTAATGACATTCATCAGTTCTCTGTCTTATCAGTCTCCCTTGACTTGTTTGTGTTTGTATGGGCCATGTAGACGTGGTGACGTAAATGTCGCTCTTGCTGCTGAAATTTGGCGGCAGATCTGGTGTAACTGTCCAATGGTGTGCAGACTCTGCCTACTCAGTGCACCACAGGTGTACCAGCGTGGTAATGTGTGGACTCACAACGCACAGTGGCCTTAACTTAACAACAAAGCCTGTCCATTTATAGTGAAGATATGATTATGATTCGTCTATTTTACTGTCATTTGAATTACTTGGCCCTCTGTAAAATTATATCTGGAACATCAATCACAGAGCTGAAAGCAGCATTTTCCTCCCAGCAACTGTGGAGGTGCAGAATTCTGATAAGCTGACAAAAGGGGCTTCTTTCATTTAACCCTTCATATTCCAACACAAACTGAATAGGCAGGTTTGAATGGTTTGTTTCCTCAGAAACGTTAAGTCCCGTCAATGTGAAGCGATAAAACACGTATTTAAAATAAATACAAAATGCAATCATTTAAAGGTGTATGTCCCTCTCATAAGCCAAAATAAAAATCAAAGTCCCTCCCTCAGTGCTTAAAAAATGATTTGACGTGCCATAACTGTCACGATTTTCATATACTTTATAGACAAAACAATGAATCTATTAATAGTGAAAATAATCAGCAGATTAATTGATAATAAATAATCATTAGTTGCAGCCATAGTGCAGTCTCGCAGTCTGTAACATGGCACATACTGTACATGCATGTGTACTAATAAGTACGAGAGCACTTTATATCACACAAGCAATATTACACAACACAAGATATATCCTAATAAAATAATAGGACAATATACTAGAACAGATACTGTGAGACGACATAAATCTGTCAGATATTCTTCTATACCAATTATACAGAGGTAATTATCCCTTTATTATCTCTGGTTGTATTAGCAGGATTGTTGGATTAATGTGATGAAGTATTTTGATCTGTCAGGATTTTAATTCAAAGGCTTATGCCAAAATAAATTTATAAAAAACAAAAAGAATCCAAAACAGTATTTTATACATAAACAGTTTTGAATGGAAAACATGTAATACCAGATAAATATCGTTTCATATGGATATTCTGATATAATATTAAAGACATGTAGTCCATGCCAGATTTATTAGTAATCTGTGTTGTTTTTATCTATGGTTTTATTTGATGGATATTTACTGTATTTCCTATGTTTTGTCGATTAGGATGAGAGCAGTGTGATGTTTTTATGGATAAATAACTTGAATGTTGAACTAAAGTCTGTTGGGATTTTGGTCAGGCCAGAAGAGGAGATCAGCAACACTCACTTAAGTTTGATGGGTATCTTATCATGAAGTAAGGTTTGCAGGAGTCTGGGGAATTCTTGACCTAAAGTGGACTTTTGCAAGCTGAAAGTCTCTACCAAAGTTCAAGGATTTATCTGAATCATCTTGAATCTTCCTCTAGGGACCATGAATATTCATACCAAATTCATCACAATCTGGACAGTAGCTGTTGAAATCTTGCTCTGGAGCAAAGTACTGCACAGACAGACTGACTGACCAGCTGGACATCAAGCTGTGTAGATGCTGCCACCATTTGGACAAAAAAAAAGTCCAGCAATATGCAGAATCTTATGCTTGTTAATCTACCCCATTTTTCTGTGGATTTGAGTCATCTGCAAGAGATGATTAGTGATAATTTTGTATTGCTCACTATTATCTGCTTTGAGCAGCACACATAGAGGATGAATGACTTGACTTAAGCATTAAATGACTTATTTAACTCACCAACAAATTAAAGGATTTATTTGCACATGTAGAGACGTTGGAGCGAATCAAACGGGATTAGCTGCTGCTGGTCTGAGAAAATCACGCTGCACTTTCAAAATAACGGGATGTGACACAAAATATCCTCCAGAAATCTACTTTGAAGTATGAAGAATGCAGTATTCCTCCCAGAGCAGCTTCATCTGCAGAGCATGAGCAGTGTGAACGCTGACACCACTGACCTATATTTCCTCATTTCCACAAAGCTGAGATGCTGGATGAGAGGTGAGGGAGGCTGATACTGAGCCAAGAAAACAGACCTGAGAGAGGAGAAGAGAGGAGGAGGAGGAGGAGGAGGAGGGGGAGAAATGAGGGAGGCAGTGTGGAGCTCAGTGGGGGGCTGCATGAGCTACTTTCAACATGGAACACAAAAGCAGGATGAATCCTGCATGCGTGTTGCTTCATGCATTTATTCATTCAAGATCAAATATATAGCTGACTATATTTTATGAGCATCTTTAAAGGGACAATACAAGTCCTAAGATCTCTCTTTACCTCTTTGCTCTCCTTTGGCAGAATGTTTTTGTTTGGTAAAGCTCAGTGTGCTGTTTGGAGAGTTACAGATGTTTTCTGAGTGTCATCAAAATCCAAACAGCTTCCACTAGCAGCTGATTGTGCAAAGACCAGCAGACATCAAGTGTAACAGTTTCCTCTTTTCTCTCTCAACAATAACGTTTCTCATGCAGTTTTGATGTGACATTTGGATGTTGTTTCAGCATTCTTGCCAGCTTTCATTGCCAGGTGCACATATGATGTTGTATAATCAGTGCTTGGGTAATAGTTAACAGTTTTGTTTTTATTTTCCACTGAGATTTGGTTCCAGCTTCACAAATGAGATAATTGGCTGCTTTCTCGGTTTTACAATATACTAAACTGAATATTTTTGTGTTTTGGACTGTTGGTCAGACAAAACAAGATATTTAATGAAATCACCACGTGCCCCAAGACTGTTGTGATGAGCATTTTTCTCTGTTTTTCCGATGTTGTAGAGACCAAGCTGTTTATTGATTAATTGAAAGAATAATCAGCAGATACATTGATAATAAAAATAATCCTTATTGCAGTACTAATATATTGCTATACTCAAAGTCCCCTTCCACTCCAAAAATGTGTTTTGCTTTAGTTTAAGGGGGGTATTTACAAGCTAATCGATGTCCAGTATGCAACTTATACAAGTGTGAATGGACTGAGAATGGACTTTACAGTGAAGTAGGAGACGTCTTGTGTCCAGCAGATCAAGTATTTGAACAATATTTGCATATCAATGAGGGAGAAGGAGGCTATGTGATTTTAAGGATTTTAATGAGGTAATTGGAAGCAAATTGCAATTTTTATTTTATTTATTCATTCATTTATTTATTTTAATTTTCTACGTTATGTTTTTACCCTATACCATCCTATTTAGTCTGTGCTTCCCTACTTGTATGTGATGTTACTCTTGCAGTTAGTTGTGGGTCTGTGTATCAGTGTATGAGTGACTGTTTTGTGGCTACTCTCAGGGTTCACTGTTCCCATTATACCTACTAGGAAATGGTCTCTCTAACACATGACTTCTATGATTGATTTATTATTTTATATTACTATTATCATCCTCCCTTCTGTTGTCAGAAGGTTGTGGAGGGGTTGGGAGGGACTATTGTTGTTTGAAATACCCTGTAACTACTGTAAAATTTGTATAAAAATAGATTAAAAAAAGAAAGGTTCTAACAAATGAATACACAAAAACACTTCTCTTTACAGAAGGCTTTCGATACAAATAGGTTTTTCTTTCCTTTCTGTCAGTCTTCAGGACATGGAAGCTGAGAAGGATGAGTATATACCATTGTAATTATAGAGTTTCAATGGATGAAGTGACCCATCTCTCCATTTACAGAATATAAACTATTTGGAAACAGAAAAGTTTAAGACAGCCACTTCATATTTTTTTATTCGACTATATCAATGAAACCACTATAATTAAAAGTATCAGATCAGACTTGTTACAGGTGTTTGTCACAAAACATTTGGCCAGTAATTTATATGAATGTATGGTATGGTAGGCCATTGGACCAAGACTTCCAGCAACACCTGTCAGGTCATAGACTGATCCTCCAGCAGTCCAGTTACAGCACTGAAACATTCATAGAGATAGAATGAGCTCTTCTCCACACCTTATATAGTATCATCAGTTATACTGCAGCTTAGATCCATAAAAAGGTCCAAAACTCAGATATTAATTTAAATATCTTTATATTTAATTGAGATATATCTTTCAAGCTAACATTTAAGGCAGAGAGAGCTTAGCCACATACAAGTGATTCACAAGTAGTGGAGATGATCTGATCTGAAGTATTGTGTTTGATGACATAGTTGACTGTCTTAATTAGTCTTATTAGTTAAAACAGTGTGAGGCGATAAAATAAAAAGATAAACAGATACACAAGTTGTTTTCTATTGTATTATTATTATTATTATCATTATTATTATTATTACTATTATCCCTTATTATTTGATGCATTGAAAGAAAAAAACACCAGAAAGCAAGAGAGGAGGGCTGTCATCCTTCTCATGTCTCCTTCTCCTGGCCAATCACGTTGGGTTACCTGGCTGCGTCCTGCAGCTCTGCCTCTCCCTTTACTGTTTCTGTAGAGGTACCTTTAACATTGGTTTGACATTGATTGAGAGTTTAAGTCAGCACTTTGTTAGAAATAACAAAGGAAGAAAAGCCTCTAAATGTAATTATGTTTGGGTGTGTATTTACTGCTGTACTGACCAGTTTGAATTCTAATTTGTGTACAACAGTAGTTAGCATAGAGAGATTAGAACATGAAAATAAGCTGTACAAAGAAATACATACCAGGTACCTTACTTGTTAATGTTTATTTATTGTTGAAGCTGCATGGGGAATCTTTATGTCACTGTAGATGATAAATATGATCTATAAGGATCCTCCTCAGTGGTGCACAATATTCCTTCCTTCTTCAATCATTCTTTCACTCTCTTAAGTCTTGCCTTGCTTCCACATGTCTTCTTACTGTCCCTCTCTCTAAATATCCTAATCACCTTTATGTTACAACTAATGTTGAAGAAGCTGATTGGTTCGAAAGAAATGCAGGACATGAGACAGAAAGGAAGGAAGGACAAAACAGAACTGTGTGTAAAGTGAGCAAACTTTGGCAGAAACAGGAGACAGACAAAAGGAGGGAAGTCTGCAAACAGAGGCCCTCTGTGTGGTCGTGTATAAGTATGTGTATTAGCTTTATGGCTCAGCTCCCAGCAGGAGTGTGTTGACTTGAAGAGATCCCCGTGTTGGGCTCCTAGCGGGGCCCTCTTCCATCACACTGCTCTACTTAACATTAGCTGAGCGAGCAGCACGCCCGCCACTGTGTACTGAATCGGGGTATTAAGCTGCATGATAAAGCCAATGATGCTCCAGGCCACATTCAACTCCCACTGACGCATCTCACTGCAGTCCTCTGTGGACACGTTACCGCCTTCAATTACACATCAGCTCTCTGCCTACACATGCACCTCACGTCTCTGTGGTCCTCTTTAATGGGACACCACAGAGCCGGGGGGGTTGTTAGAAAACATTTGCGAAGGAATTCCGACACAACAAAACTGCAGCGTACTGGCATATGAAATGGAATGGTATATACTGGAGTTTTCATCTCTTTCTTATTATGTCTCAATGAGAAACATCTTAAAGCAATTTTAGGTGTTCATATTTTCCCCTAGAAGAAATGTGAGTGTTATTACCTGATTTTATTGACTTGTAAGTCTCATTTACTGGATTCAGTTGTGCCATTTCAATCCATGTGTCTCCTCATTATATAGTTCATACTGTAGTTTTTTCAGGGAAGGTTATTGAATTGTGTTTCTGCAATACAGACACACGTGAGAGCAGATGGACGTTCAATAAAGAATGTCTTTCCAACTCAAAAAAGTGAAAACGTCTTGCTTCAAAAAAGAAAATATTAATTGATGCTTCAGAAAAGAAATATAAATGAACAGAAGCTCATGCAAACATTAAGAACCAACAATGTTTTCTTCTTCACTCTTTTTAAGATGTCTGTCTCACACAACAGATGCACACAAATACAAAAGCAGCAGTGATGCAGGTCATAAGAGAAAATATATTTATAAATAATTTATATCTATAAAACATTATAATAATGTATGCAAAGGTCAACAGAATCTTGGCAAGTAGAGAGAAATTCATCGTACCATCATCCTGTAATGACACTCGTGGCCACAACGGCTGCTGTTGAGATGCGGGTCGCCTCATTAGACAGATTTTTCATTTTTCTGCTTGCGTAGTCTCTTTAACCCCTGTTTTCCTCCGTTCCTTGTGACCTCCTTTGGACATGCATCTGTTCTATGGCCCAGGGCAAACTCTGTGCTTATGGAACACACCCAACAGTTTTGATGGTGTTTCTGGTGAAAACAGTTTGTGCAGCCTGTCTTTTCATCTTCACAGCTCTGCTCTCCCATTGCTCTTCATAGGAGAGGACGCCCACTAGTAAAATGCCACTAACTCACAGTACTCATGTGTAACACTGTGACAGGTCAGTGGTGAAATCGTTGCAGCCAGCCATTCAGCATGTCCAAAGCAGAAATTTACATAACCAGGCAGGCCCTCTGCAGAGTTGATCCCTGGCTATCTTCCATAGACCAGTGAAGCACTTTAATTCGCTCCACTGAAGGATCAACACCAGTTTTATTACTCTGACTTTATTTCACAGCTTGGATTGAACTTGTATTTTATGTTTATGATTTTAAGACCTCAAGCTGGCTATAATGAACATGAGCTTGCTGTGTCGCATTTTGTTGGGATGAGAAGAATTTGTACACTAGATGTGAGCTGAGATCAGTGTGAGCACTTCATGTTCAGAAGAGCAATTAATTCCACATGCTTCCTTCCCCCCCCTCAGGTCATGAAAACTATTTTCAAATTAGCATGGTCATTGAACCGTAGGGTTATGGAGACATTTGCAGCATTCACTCCCTGTTTATTTATTCATTCATTGGCATTGTGATAAAAGCTCCTCCTGTCTCAGCTGTTTATGACTCTGACCTGCCTCATGAATTTTTCTGTCTGTCTGCGTCCATCGATAGCTGCCGATCCTGGTATCGTCCGTGGTCAGCCTGTACTTCCTGGAGTGGACGGATGTGTTCAAGCCGGTGAAGTCTGGTTTTAACTGCCATGACCGCAGCCTGAGTCTGCCCTACATCGATCCCAACCACGAGGTCATTCCCCTGCTGATGCTGCTCAGCCTGGCCTTCGCTGGACCCGCCATCACGGTACGAATGAAAAACAAGACAGAAAACTGACAGTCAGTTGTAGAGGACTTTTACATAATGAAACTTACAGTATTATTGTCTAAACATCTAAGCATCAACTGTGAACAGGAAGGAACAGAAATGGTTAATCTATATGTTGTTTTTCCTCAAAAATTATCATTTCCTTTGATACACCTCAAATATACATGATACATCAGGGTTTCCATCCACCCTTTCTTTTTCAGTTTGCGCAAAATGTATTTCATGTTTCAGTTTCATGAGAGGAAGAGTTTCAAATAAGAATAATATGTTCTCCTTGGACCTATGGTATCTCACAAAAAACTTTCCCAGCAGGACTAGTCTGATAAAGTCTTAATCTTTAAAAAGACTTTTTTCTGAAAACAGCTGTTAGAAAAGGAGAGTCATCTCATAATCAGGGTCTTATATGTGTATCAAAATGTCACAAGCTGACATATATAGCTGAGTAATCACATTAAAGGATGGGTTCACAATTTTTTAAGTCTGTCTTAAAACAACAGTCAGGAGCCCAAATAAACACTCAAACATGTTTTTCTTGCTGTAATCATTCCTCTTGTTCATATTTGGCGGGATTGCTGTGGTGCTGCACCCCCGAAGCCCCCTGTGCTGATGATAACATGGCTGTAATGCGAATACTCAGCTTAACTATCTTCCCACCTGAAATGCTTTATATTTCTGTTCTTTGGTCTTTATAATTATAGTCTAATTTATGTGCAGGGAGACCTTCTATAGTACCGTAATTCAAAGTAGCACAAGTTTCGGTGACCAGTTTAAACACACTGATGCTTGCACAGAAATACATACACACAGAGTAAAAAAAGCCTGGGCTTCTAATATTCCTCACAACACACACAAACACATCCTCACAGAGATATACAAGGTCTGAGTTGAGCAGTGGGTCAACAGGACAGGCCCCTCCAGGCCAGCCCAGCTCACTCACTGTTGATCTATATTATCCTGCCCTCCTGAGGCCAGACAGGCTAGCTCTGCATGCACATTTATTGTGACCAGCCAGGCATGCCATCTAGCATGCGCGCACACACACACACATACACACACACACACACATATCAGTGCATTCCAAATGCTTAATTGCATGAAAAGGCGTTTTCCTGGAGCTAATTTTCACACTAACCCAAGGGTTCCTTTGTAACACTCATTGTTACAGTGGTTTCATAGAGAAGGAGTTTAAGGGATAAACACAAGAGGAGGAGTTTCAGTTAAGACCTTTCATGTCATGGTCAGGTAGAAACAGGTAGATTTGACAGTACGCCAGAGAAGGAAAATAGTTGTTATCTGATTTAGTTGAGATTTTATGTTTTATTTCCCTCTAACAATGACTTGAGGAATGTAGTCTTTTAATTCAGTTTACTTATTTCCAGACCAATAGATGTGTTTTATTATTGCAGCTTTGTATCTATGGTATCTTTTAAAGTCACATAAGCACTGGGGACTGTTCAAAATCAAACAAATGAATAAATCAATGTTTCAGTTCTGTTTATTGGTAGTTATATTTGGGATATGATGCTTATGGAACTAGGGCTGGGCTGTATGGCCATTTGCTTTTTAAAATCAGAATATTTATCGGTCAATTTCAATAAAAAAAAATAAGTCAGCATTTCTGTTGAGCTGTATGATCCGGAAACTGCAGTTCTCTGTATTTGTAGTGTATAGTGTAAAATGTTTACAGGTGGAGATGCTTCAGATGATAAACCAATCAACTTTGTGGCATTTTCCATCTTTATTGGCGCAGGTTTTGGGCAGAGTAATACATCACCTGTCTGTTTTGTCGGACGTCAGGGAGTCTAGTCCCAACTGGGACTCATCCACTTTGTGGCCAAACAGGGATGTCAGTAGTAGTAGTGGGATGGAAGTATCTCCACACATGATTTTTCTTTTATTATATTTGGTACCAAACATTTCATCTAATGTAGAACAACATGTTTAATTCATCTGAGTGTTGAGATCCATTCTTAGGAATACATATCTGTGGTAAATAAAGATGTAAAAAAAAAAGGATTGCTAAAGGTCAAAATCATCATGTGACAGGGTTGATAGGGTTCAGTGTTCTAGTTTTAGCTTCCATTATTTAAATCTCTTAAAGGCCTGAACACCTGCACCCTTAGTCATGTGGACGTTGGGTGGAGCTATGCTTTGAATTAGGTGATGCACTTGAATGATAACCACACACACAGGGCTCCATCTCATCAGAGAGATAGTAAACAATCATATTGATGAGTCATAATGCTCTCCTCATTGTTTTTCCTGCCTCTATTACTCAAATCCTGTGACTTTCTGAGACGCAAAACCCCATAATATGACACGTGCTGATGTTCCTTTTCTCCCTCTGACTGACGTGTCATCTCTGCAGCTGTGTCGACAGCACTCTGCTCCTCTGACTAATGCTGCTGAGACATTACACACTTTTCCTTTATCATATTTTTGACTGACATCATGTAGGAAGCAGAGACACTGATGTTTTACTGATGGCTGTGATGAATCCAGCCACATCATCCTCTACAGTCTTCATCGAATCAGAGTCTTCCTCACAGAGCGCTCAGTTTATCTCTGTGTACAGACTTTAGGCATGTTCCATGTGGACTACAGCAGCTCCTCTGCAATGATTTCCTTATTCAAGCTTCAGGGCATGTTCACAGTAAGCTCCTTTTTGTAGAAAATCACTAGCTCAACTACATTTAGTGCTGACAAACAGGCAAAGATTTAAATGCTTTATCTCCCTGATGACTGTTTCTGACAGCAAAGAGTAACAGCTCAGCTCAGACACTATACTGCTTTACTGACTCTCCATCAACAGTCTCTTTTCATTTCTCATTCTGTGCACACTTTTTGTTTACAGTCACCACCATGCAGATAGCCGTGGTCGTATTTGTTGTCACAGCCTGGCTCTTGCACTGTGGCAAGACTGAGATACATGCTGAACAAAAAGTAAACATATTTACAACTAATTAGTCAAAATAATGCAAACCAGTTAAAAGTGCAGCTCAAAGTGCTCACATTAAAAGTAATGACTGTTAATCAAAGAAAGCAACAAGTCTACATTAAGCGACCAAATACATTGTTTGACCATTTGACTTCAGAACGACACAAAGGAGCATTTTCTAATCTGGCACCCATATCAGCAGTAATCAGCAGGATAATTGTAGATATTGTTAGAAAAATAACAATGTTTATGATGTGACAACGCCGTGGTTAAGGTCTGGTTAGGTTTAGGCATAAAAACCACTTGGTTGGTTTAAGGAAAGATCATGGTTTGGGTTAAAATGATCACTTTGTTAAAGTTTGGGTCTGTTATTTTTTGTTTTTTTTGAGGTTTTTATATCATTCTGTAGCTTCCTGGTATTGTTCAGTAAATAAACTCTTATTAAATATTACACATGTATATGTTTGAGATAGTTTAACAGATACAAAGAACATATTTTTGTTGATAAGCAATAGCCATATAGGTTTTGTTTCACTGTAGCCAATCAAACGCTTCAGCCCACCTCCCAACTGTCCACTGACTGGTCACGCTGGTGAAGGTGCAAGGGCAAAGTGGCAGTCTTAGCTGAATCCTTGATGAAAGGAAAGTGTTGTTATTGAAGTTGTAAGGAGCTTAGCTAAACAACGGAGGCAGGCCAACCTGTTCTCATTCCCAGGTTGTCAAATGCTGATGCTTTGTCACGCCCTCATGCAGATGCACAAGGTACCCTTTGGTGTCTGTATTGTGACACACCAGGCTTTCAACTCCAATATTGCCCCATGTGTGGCAACATTAGATACTCAGAGCAACTGCTCCAGCCTTTCATTGATTCCGATATTAACCCGACTGCGGTGCTATAAGACTATGTGAGCATCAGTGCCGTTGGAGAATCAGTGACCCACTGTCCGGAAATATTTTCCTCACTGTCAATTCCCATGTTAAGATTTTCTTCTACAATAGGTTAATCTTATGACCATCAGTTTTAATTATTTCTCTTTCGATCCTGAGAAATCAATTTTGTTTTTTGTTTTGGATAGTGGAAGGAATAGGAATAATACTACACTTGAAATTAATATTAAGCACTCATAAAGGTAATAGTGGCATCATCTCCTGATTAAGTAAACAATTAATTAAATAATTAATTAGGAGAAAAATAATTAAATCAAATCAATCAGTTTTATATCTGAAAGGCGTAAATTCTGAATACAGGGACCTCCATCTTCTAATATAAAGGAAAACACAGATACAATGATTTAGCTATAAATAAAGATATTTAATGAACTACCAAGGGATAGGGATGAATGGGAACACTAAGCATATATACAGACGGATGACAATTCAAAGGAAAAACTGGTACAGGTGTGAATGCTTGACCCATACAGTGAGGGGATCTGGTGGCTCTGTTATGCTTTGGGGGGCATTTTGCTGCCATGGTTTGGGTCCACTTGTCCCCTTAGAGGGAAGGATCACTACAAATCACCCCAATTCACAGGGAGTCATCTTCTAGAAGAGTTCAGTGACTTGTAGAGTCAATGCCAAGGCACACCATTCTTCAAAAAGATATTCCCTCATTTGGTGTTTTGATGATGGTGGTGGAGAGCACTATCTAACACGTCATTCCAAAATCTCCCATAGGTGTTCAGTTGGGTTGAGATGTGGTGACTCCGTAGGTCATAGCACATGAAACCATTCAGTGACCCCTCATGACCTGTGAATTGGGGCATTGTCATCCTGGAAGAGACCACTCCCATCAGGATAGAGATGTTTCATCATAGGATAAAAGTGATGACTCAGAACAACATTGTATTGATTTGCAGTGATCCTTCCCTCTAAGGGGACAAGTGGACCCAAACCATGCCAGCAAAATGCCCCCCACAGCATAACAGAGCCACCAGATCCCCTCACTGTAGGGGTCAAGCATTCAGACCTGCACCAGTTTTTCCTTTCATTTGTCACCCATCTGTGCATATATACAACTAGAATGAATGAATGAATGAATGTTATCAAAAACAAGCCAAAAGCGCAATGAAGGGCAATTAACTCTAAGTAAAGCCAATAAAATTCAATTTTGGATAGCTCTTTGCATCAACTCTGAGACAGAAGCATGACAGATGGTCATCCTACTGTTTCCATGATGATGTAGGGCTGATAATGAGGCAAGATTCCTGGAAAGTGGCAAGCAAGGCGAAGAAGACTCGGTTATCCTCAGGTCGCCTGAGTAACAGCCAGATGAGAACCATTGCAGTAGGTTCAATGAAACAGCTTTAGTTCACTGCTTCTCAGTAGGATGAATCCAATCTCAGACTAGTTGAGGCTGTGTAGTGGACACACACAGCAGGGAGTTGTCCCATTCTCAGTGAATTCAGTGGCAGGCTGCAGAGTTGGATGCATGGAGCTCTAGACCAATCAAGAAAGCCCTTGGAAATGTCTTTAAAAAGTTTAGCTACACAGCTACAAAAATAATAGATTATTAAAATGTCAAATGGTATGGCTTGGCTTGGGGCATAGGCTTCTTTGTAGTCTTTCTTTTTAGTTGAGAATTCCTTTCTGGAGATTGTATCTCTCAGGGAAAAATGAAAAAAGACAACACCTAAAACGCAACACAGGCCAGTAGGCTGGTTAGGCCAAGAGAAAACAGAAGAAGCAACAGCCACCAACAAGCCAAAACGGCAGAAGAAGAGCACCAGATAAAGAGTTGTAAAACTTCTTATAGTCTAGAAGGCATGTTTTGGAAGAAATACGATTCTTGGCGCTCTTTTGAGGGACCACATTGATTACTAATTAATTCCTTTGTGCATTCATTATGCACCCCCCCACCCCAACACACACACCACTCAGCCCCTGTCTCAGTTCTCCCCTGTGTCTCCAATAGAGTTGTCCAACTTAATGGCAGGAACGAGAAGCTCGACTTGTGTTATGGATCCCATCCAATCTTGTTAAGGACTGCCTCCCAGCTATCTCCTCACTCATCAAAGAAATCATTTACTCCTCCTTCAGTTCTGGTTCAGTTCCCTGAACACTCAAACTGTCACCCCCATCCTCAAAAATCCTGGACTCAACCCTGATATCCTGAGCAATTTCCGGTCCATCTCCAGTCTCCCCTTTCTGTCAAAAATAGTGGAACGTTTTGTTGCCTACCAACTTAAAGCCCACCTCATTTCCAACGACCTGTTCAAATCGTTTCAATCCAGTTTCTGCTCACAGCACAGCACTGAAACAGTCCTCCTCAAAGTCACCAACAACCTCCTCCTCTCATCAGACTCTGGTCACCTCAGCATTCTCATCCTACTCAACCTCACTGCAGCTGTCAACATCAGTCACACCATTCTTCTCTCCCGCCGTGAATCCTCCCTTAACATCACCGGTACTGCCCTCTCCTAGCTAAAGTCAATCAAATCATAAAATATTAAGCATTCAAGACTCTTGGTCTCCCAAAAATAATTTCTTATCCGAGAAACACTGTCCTTTGTTGCTTTAGCTTTGATTGGTGTTTAATTTTAGCATCTTTATGCAAAAGGTTTGCTTTCCCCTGTTTCTAACAGCTATCAGATCAGTCTGCTCTGAACTTATATACATGAAACTACATTTTTGTACAGTTTTATGCACTCTGGGCTGGGATTTTTTAAAAGAGAAACTTCTGGGAACACTGCTTTATATCAGACATTCAAGCATCACATTAAAATCTAATTGTTTTAAGTAGTTGTTTTATCTCTTTAGTGTCTCTCAGGTCTTGTTTTGTTGCATTTGATATAAATGTTGTAAATTAATGATGTTTTCATGTAACTATGTAGCACATATTTAATGCTGCCATTTGAGCAGGTATCCCTTGTAAAAGAGATCATGTATGTTAACTGAAGCTCTAATTGCAGAGCTTTTGCCTCTCAGGCCATATAGAAGCTGTGTGGCCTGAGGGGCAAAACCACATGCTGCTGCTCACAATACTGCTGATGAGTGCATGCAAAAAACTGATGGACAGAAGTAACTGTTTGTTTTATTTTCATAAACTCAGAGTTTCCTCAGCAGGATCACTGCTGCAGAGAATACTGTTCAGAGAGATTTTAGTGAGTAACTCAAACAGAAGCTTTAAAAGTGGCAAGACAAAAATAGGTTTTTGAGTGAGGGGGACGTGTCCCCGCTATCTTCAGTAATTAAGGCCCTTAGTCGGAATGGAACTTTGGACATGATGATTACATGGTATGATTACTAGGTCAGTGGCATGAACACTCCCTGATTTTGTTAGTGTCTGATAGTGCTGCCAAATCCCCAAACCTAACACTAACCATGACCCTCCCAGCTCACAGATGATATTTAGAGAACATCAGCACTGAACTCGTTCCCACCCAAATCAAATTCTCTCCTCAGCATCTTCCTGCATGCAGCTCCAAAATGCCTTAAAGTTAAAAAAAACACAAAAAAAAAAACAACTCTGGCTCTCCTCAGCTCACAGGGACTCTAAACCCATTACCACTGAGCAGTTGATTCTGTGCTAAGATGCATACTGACTTTTGACAGAGACACAAAGGACTAAAAACCACAGTGTCTTCCCAGAAGCCGGTCTGAAGGCAAGATAGAGATGTGCAGCAGAGCTGTCTCACCAGATGATGTGGGAAAACTCAGCTCTCTACCAATCGATCAAAGCCATGCACATCTCACACAGCTCCGTCTGTTATCAGCCAGACAGGATTTTAATTTTTTGTACCCTCAGACATCAATAGATTCAGACTCCTCATATCAGCTGATAGCACAGAGATCCTTCTCACAGCAACTAGTGGAGCAGAAGAGGACCTGAGGCTCCGTCAGGATGCCTCTCGCAGGCTGCTGAACACTCAAGTGCTTTGACTGTCACTTTGTGTTAGAGCTGCTGCACACCCTCAAGGCTTATGGGAAA
Source organism: Thunnus thynnus (assembly GCF_963924715.1). Lineage (NCBI taxonomy): Eukaryota > Metazoa > Chordata > Actinopteri > Scombriformes > Scombridae > Thunnus > Thunnus thynnus. Next base: position 26,271,069 of record NC_089537.1, read on the forward strand.
ATGAGTTCTTTCAGCAGGGGGGTCAGACAATTGTTACAGTTATTCTAATTCAATTCATGTTCCTCTGGAAAAATCATCTGAAAACCCTGGCGGGGCTGGTGCTAGGGATGAGACTCAGTAGCAGTTTTGTGATGAGTGAAGAGATGGAGGCTTTGTTGGTGGAGCTGCTGCAGAGGATTTTTAAAAAGCTGTTAAGTGAAAAAGGTCACAGTTCCGTGCTACATTTCTACTTGATTCAGCAGTTTGTGCAGTTCAGACAGTTTGTTAAATCTGACTTGGAATATTCACACAAACAAACCTCAGAGAAAAAAGTAAGAAAGGTTTAGGAGAAGAATATGAAAATGTTCTTGCATGAGGCCCAATGTTTTATCATCAGTCATGACTTTCCCTCATTTTATGAGAATTGTTTATTAACATGATTTTGAAATGATGATATGTTTTCAGAAGTCTGCTTCAGGTCCAGGTTTAGGTTTGGATACAGGTAGGCTGGAACACAAAGGCAAATGGATCTGGCAGAGAACATGTGTGTGCAGGTGTATATACAGAGACAGATGGGGCTTTATGTGAGAATGATCTATGATGACTGGATGGCAGGTGACTGGGAAGACAGGACAGTCTTAGGGCATCTGATGGGAAGGTGTAAGACTATATATTGTTTATTTTTTTGTCTTTGAATGAATCTTTGGCATCCTATATAACATGTAAAACATGCAATATATCCTTATTTGGTGTAACAATGCTTTGTGTTCATTTCTGTATTTTATGACCTTCATCAAATGTACAAGATGGGAAGGGTTACCACTTCAGTACTTTGTGTCACATTGGGTTTTAATGAAGTCAGAGAAAAAAAAATTGACTGAAAAAATGAGAGTTAGACCAATATACTGAGTCATGGTTAGATTAATTCATCCATAAAATATGCAAATTGCAGTGCTTCTGTTATTATTAACCAACACTGATCACTGAGCAGAAAATGAATACTTATATTTGTGAAATTAAAAAATATAAGTCTAGAGGCATTTTATGCCTTTAGTGAATAGCACCAGTACAGAGATGACAGGAAACAGGTGAGGGAGAGATCATCAGACTAATAAATAAGCTGCCAATGAACCTTTGTTGGAGTTAATTAATAAACAGAGCAGATGAGAACAAACTGAAGGCAGCAGTGAGAGCAGGCAGCAAACTCTACACACTAGTTGCTTTTCACTTCACATTGTCTCAGTTACTTGACAGTGCTCAACCTGATAATAGCTTATTAATACTTCAGTAGATTGTAACATTCAGGCATAAAACTGATATATATATAGTTTTTTTTTATATTGTATGATCATATGTTTTTCATTTTTGTATAGAAAACAGCTGTTTCTTCCTTTATAAGAGAAAAATATGCTATAAATTTCCCAGATAAACCCTGGTTTATTGAGTCTCATAAGTATAGTGTGTCAGTTTCAGTATTATGCAGATCTCTGGAGGCCCTCCTCTAAGTACTGTTAATCCCTCTCACTGTCCATCATTGATCCATTGTTTTTCTCTCCCCTCTCTTCTTTCCTCTCTCTCTTTCTCTCTATCTCCCTCTCCTCTGTCCAACCCTGTATACCTCTTCCTCACCATCCTCCTCTTTCTGCAGAGGTCTATGATCTCAGAGAATTAGCGCAGACAGCCAGGTATCCCACTGCCACCCCACATGTCACTTCTAGAGGAGTGTGTATTTGTGTGTATTAGTGTATGACACAGGAAGTAGCCGTCTTGGCGTGTGCTCTTGGCTTAAACTAGCATTCAGAGGGGCATAGATAGGCTGAGCTGTGGAACACCGTCCACATCAAAACAGCCGATCCCTGCGGGGTACAAAGCTCAGAGGCTCAAATTTTACTGTAGACATTTGTGTCCAGGCATGATGGAGAAACACTTAGGGTGACTTCTCACTTAATTATAGGTTTAAAAAGAATAGTAAATTGCTCTGCAAACAGTGCATGTTGGAGGCTGCACCTTGTGACCCAGAGGAGAATAACCAGGAATAAAAACTATGAAATTAAAAGATGGTTGAAGAATCAAGGATTTTAAAAAGTGAGGGGACACAATGGAACGTCCTTGTCTTCCTACTGCCGTATGCAAACACATGTAACAGGTGTGGTACTGTGTGTTGACAGATAATGATTGGAGAGGCCATCCTGTTCTGCTGTCTGTCTCGAAGGAAGAGCGGTGCCGGGGCCGAGGCCAATATCAACGCTGCTGGCTGCAACTTCAACTCCTTCATACGCAGAGCCGTCCGCTTTGTTGGTACAATGAGTTTGTTATTTCTTTTATACACTGAACGTATGGTAACACTCCAGGGACTGATTTTTGTTTCCCAACTTTTTTTGTTGATTCATTTACCAACATAAGAATGACAGACAGTCTTGCAGCTTCTCTCAGACAAAATTTGTTTTAAATATGAACGCATGTATGTCTTAGAAAAAGACAGTAGGTATGAAAGCTGTCAGTGGGTGAATACTTCTTATCATGTGCATGTACATGGCTTTTGTGTGTATTTGTGAGTTGTACAGTACACCCAGCAGTAATATCAGTGGTGTCTATGAACCATTTGCTTCATCTTTCTGTGTCCTCAGGCGTTCATGCATTCGGTCTTTGTGCCACGGCCCTCATCACTGACATCCTTCAACTGATGACAGGCTACCCAACACCCTACTTTCTCACCGTGTGTAAACCTAACTACACCACGCTCAACATCAGCTGTGAGCAGAACCCCTACGTCATGGAGGATATCTGCTCAGGTGCCGACCCAGTAGCCATCAATCAGGGCAGGTCAGTTTGGATTCTCTGCATTTAACATTGAAGAGTTATTGTAATGAGAAAGATAGAGACTCCCACTTAAAGCTGCAGGAAGCATACTGATTATATATGTTTAAGCCAAGAGGGGGAAAGTCTGCAGTGTGATGCATTACGAACACATTATGAGCCAAATATTGTCAATGTTAGAGAGGAACCAAGGGAACTATATGTGGCTGCACTAAATCCATCAGTCCAACACGAGAGTCATGTCATACCCACCAGTCTGCTGCTCTCACTCACTCTTCTCTAACACTGGTTTTATTCACAAATTATTTCAACTCACTTCCATTTTGCTGTTTTTTGATCACTGTTAAGCTATCATTGAAACCCAGAACTTCCTGTAGGGATGTTACAGACTAAAAGCTATTCCAGCCTCTCAATGGACATAATCCCTACCATTGCTTTACTTTGAAACATCTGCAGGAAGTGTCATGACTCTAGTAATATTTATCATACTGAACTGACCATGTGAGTACTGGTAATTCCTCAGTTTACCAGGGCTTTACAATCTTAGCGTTCATTCATCAGCACACAGAGAGCATACTAACCACACAGCAGAGTTTTGTATTGTAGTTTAGCAACCTCATATGATTATTTTAAGCCTCTTACATCCTTTTAAAACATTAATGATTAATGATGATTAATAATGTAATTTAACTCATGGCTCTTGAGATTTGAAATTTGTTCTGAAAAATTGCAATTTCATTGTAAAAACTATTAATTGTTCAACCCTGCCATGCCAAGCCTCAGGCAGAGGTAGGCAGCGGGCTACAAACGTCTAGTAATTTCACTTCTTTCCAACACCACACCTCCAGATTTTTTTCATTTTCAAACTTGTAGTCTTCATCCCCAACTGACGCTGACTCAAATGATATCACTTGAGGTAATTTATCAGATTTCACACAGCTCCCTCTGGACACACAAAAGGATTTATACTACTTTTTCACATATGCAGTAGTTCTCCGCAGCACCTGTAAACACACACTGTTGTGTAGAGTAGAATTCAGTAGAGCTCCCCTTTAACATACCCACTGGTAATTTCCTCCTCTGAAATCCATCCATTTTTAATTCCTTGCCACAGGTGAACTTCTGCTGAGCTAGCAGACCCTTTGAGCAGCAAATTATTAAAAATTCAGCAATGTGAATTTATGACATCATCCACATTTTATGCCTTAATGAAAGCAGACAAAAAGGAGAGAGCCCTTACAGACTTCATCTACAGAGAATACACAGAAAAAGAAGATGAGTATTATCCACTCTGACATATTAAGTGATCTCTGGGAGGATGACAACAAAACAACAACAAATGAACAAAAATCTGTGGCATGCATGCATTCATTCAATTGCGTCATACTGACCCTTCTGCTTTTTGGGGCGTTTCATTTAACATACAGTATCCGGTTCTAATGAAAATAGTCATCATGTGTTTATATTTGTATGCCGTATAATTTCTTAGTAGTTAGCAGGTTTCACCTAATTACCACACTTTGCTATGATGTGTGCAGGATTTTGTTTGTAGCGGGAATCTGTGTGAGCCAGAGGAGAATCGTTTTGGTCACAGAGAGAGGAGTAGACAGAGAAAGCTGGATAGCCTTTTGATGTTCTTGTTAATGAGCTTACAAAGACAAACATTGGCAGGTTTCTGTGATTATACATGCATTTTAGAACCACATCATTATGCTGATTTCTTTTCTGAATGGAAGCTTGTGGAAAACAATAAATATAGTTATATAATATAATATAGTTCCCTGAGATTATGTAAACAATCACCTCAATGCCAAATTAAGACAAGAAGAAGAAGTCCTTCTTTGAGTTTTAGATATGTAGTGTGCACAGTCATCCAGCTGAGTGGATGTAAAGAAAGCTTTGAATAGAAACATACAGTATGTTCCCACAGTGAAGTAAACTGCAGATTTAACATTTCAACCAGCAAGGTCCCGTCAGTCTTCAAATGTTGTCTTAAAGTCTTAAATATTCTGAAAGCTTGAGTTCAGCATGCAGATATTTTTGATATTGTTTTTTTTAAATATGTTCCAGATTTCAAATAATAAAATAGATGAATTAGATTAGATGATGCTATAGCCTGATATGTTTTAGATTGGATGTCTGGCTTCCCGTCATAATCAAATCAGCTTATGATGCACCCTCATATATCATAACAAACACAGGTGAATTACTGTGGGTAAATTAACCCTTCCATACTATTTGGGTCAAATTTGACCCATTTTGATATTTGAAAGCAATAAAAACACCCTAAATGATATTCTTTAAGCCTCAAATTTGATGACTTTTCCTAAATTGGTCCAGAATATACAAAAATGGAAATCCTCAAAATTATTTATTTTTGTGCAGCTGGTATAAATATTTGATTTGATTTATTGATTGGGACAGTGTGCAGTTTTAAACACTAAAGATGCACTGCACCAGAGTTAGCTCAAAGCTAATATGCATCTGCAGTCCCCCACAATCAAAACATACAACAGCACAACAACAAACAGTACAAAGCAAAAAACACACAGAACACACTATACAAAATACAAAATACAAAGGTACACACAACAGCACATCAAATACACCCACAATGTCAATTAGAAATTAATAATGTAAACTCATCATAGAGGGTGTTCTGGGTCAAATTTGACTCATATTTATTCAAAGGGATTTTAATATCTTCAGAGGTGGTCAAATCAAGGTAAAGAGTGGTTATAGGGGAATTATGAAACAGTGAAACTGTAGATTGGCATGTCTGTGTATTTTTGTCATTGGGACAGTGGGGACAGAGTTCAACAGAGACCTTTATACTGTCATTAGAACTGCCCGTGTTCCCAACATATTACTACATTTGCCAGGGGTCCCACCTAGGTGGACTCCTGTAGACCTGTGAGGTGTTATGGGGGAAACTTGAAAGAGTAAAACTGTGCATAAGCATCATCATGGTGTACATACTGTAGGGCTATCAGATCCCGAGGTGCCCTGACTCTATTGCAGCATCTGCACCTGCAAACAAGCCTATACAAAGTACCAAATCAAACCCACCAATTCCCAGGAAACCAACATAGTGGTAGCCCAACATAGTCCTTCCTATTGTGGAGTGCAGCTTTCACAGGACTATAAAAATGATCAAATATTCTCTGATAATCCAGAAGTCCTGTGCGCATTCCCTCCAAAACATAATAGCATTCCAAGAAGCTAACAGACACATATGCATATAGTCTATGCCATTAGCAAATAAAACATGCTACAGAAAACTTTTGAAAACAAAGATGAATGTGTGAGGACATTTTTTTATCTTCCATGAGACCATGGAAGGCAGATGCAACACTAAATGCTGCCCAAGTTCTCTGGATCAACACTAGCTTAAGTCATCCACACTGAGTCTGTCTGCTCGTAGCTCTTTGCGCTCCGAACCTGACTTTCTCTGATTAAACCAGGGACCTTAATGGAGATTGGTTTCTGTGAGCTTTAATGGAATCATGTATCCAGGTGAGTTTTTGTGTGTGTGACAGCAGACAGCATAGGGATGTGTGGGTGAGGGGGATGAGGCGAGGTTTGACCTGTGCATTTGGGATACACGTAGTTTTGGCTGCAGACTACGTGCGGCTAAATATAACCTACTGCTCCTGGCATAAACACCGTCCTCCACTCTCTCTATGGCAGCTTTAGCTTCAGCCTTGTTTCCAGCGCAGCATGAAAAGCTGTTTTCCTGCAGTGGTTGTGCACCAGAGATATTATTAACCTACTTTAACAGAAAAAGCAGCATAGTATACAACCTCTCCCCACCCCCACTAAGATTCAGTTTTAGGATGATCCAAATGTTTCAAACCAGTTCACTAAATCTCGAAATGTACTTGTTGTAGTCTGGCTATATAGTTATATTACTTGACTACAATTTGAACTTTACATGACAGATGGGCTAGAGGAAACATCACAGGGGGTCATCAAAATCATTAAGAATCATCCTTTGCTGGCTGAGGGGTCTATGACACTGATGGTGTAGAGACCATGTCCCTAGTTCAAGTTCATTCCCCCTTTCCTCCCCTCATTTCCTGATACATATCTGCCCACTACTAGCAGAAAAGCAACAATGTGTAAAGAATAGTTTTAAAAAAAATGTCCACAGAAAATTGCATGGACAGCTAAAAATCTCACCCTGCTGCAGTGATGTAGGGTGTGTCAGTACACTGTGAGATCACTGTTGGATGCAATAAGAAGTGCAACAGAGCACAAGTCAAACACATTTGAAACTTTTGTCTTGAAACATTGCTTTCAGCCTGATATTAAGTTACAGTTTTACAAGACAGACAAAAAGTACATTCCTAAAAAAGTCCCCATTGATATTATTAGAGTTGCTGTGCTGAATGCTTGTGACATGCCTAACCCTAACCCTTACCCTAACCTTAACAGAATCCTAAAATAACCTTAACTTCAAACCAATTCTTCACCCTAAAATAAATGATTTTTGTCAAGGGGACTTGCTGTTTGTCCCCATAAGGGAGGCGAGCCCCTGCAATATGATTGTGTAAACAGATTTACATCCCCACAATGTGAGGAATACCTGTACCACACACACACACACACACACACACACACACACACACACAATGAGCAAGCAATGGTGGCCACTCGCATCATTAGGACGAGGGGATGACATTTCTTGTTATGTTTATGTGCAAAAGGGACTTCTCTTCCTGAAATCTTCCTTTACTTCAAAAATTTTAGTTTCTGGAGTTCCTGGAACTTTTTGGTGTAAAACAGCCCAACTGGTTCCAGTAAAGTAGGAACTAAAACCAGGGATGTGTTTTAACTGATTAGTTGACAACTATTATATTAATCGCCAATTATTTTGATAATCAATTAATCGTTTTGAGTCATTTTAAAAAAATGTTTTTTTCCAAACTCTCTGATTCCACCTCCTCAAATGTAAATATTTTCTGGTTTCTTTAGTCCTCTATGACAGTAAACTTAATATCTTTGGGTTGTGGACTGTTGGTCAGGACAAAACAAGACATTTGAAGACATAACCTTGGGGTTTGGGAAACAGTGATTGACAGTTTTCACCATTTTCTGACATTTTATGGACCAAACAACTTATTGATTAATCTAGAAAATAATTGACAGATCAATTGAATAATGAAAATAATAATTAGTTGCAGCCATAGCTGTTACATCTTCAAAATAAAATCCAGTCTGAATTGATAACTGACACATATGTGTAAATGTAGATACATGTACATTATATACATTTTTAGATATACTTATTTTTTATACTTTTTGAATTTAAAAAGCATAACAGCCATGTTCTTATATAAGATATCACAATGATGTAACATATATACATAATAAAACATACAGCTACATTTGTTTTGGTTATTCCAGTGCTGAAAATGGATCAGTTTGTTCAGTTTTCTTACGTGAAGGAAATTTTTCTGACTCCACAGATGTTGTAATTGCTAGTTTGAAGTGGAAAGCACACCAGCGTAGAACACACATGCACACAAAGATATGTACAACTGATTCACCAAAACACACACATTTGCACACATGCAGTGTTAGAAGTAAAGATGAGGGCTGGTTGGAGGAGTGAGTATGAGTTCTCAGAAGTAGGTCATTAGGATGGAGCTAAGTGAGAAACTGGGCCACAGGTTCACTTTCATTATGTAGCACAGAATCAAGCTCCTGCTGCTACACTGCAGTATGTGACTGAAGCATTCACATGACAGATACTAGCAAAGATATTTATTATAATATAAAACCCCTCTTCACTGTTTTTGTTAAATTATATTTTGGGCAATAACATGTGAACACGAGGTAGAAGGAAGTGAAAAGAGGCATCTAATTTCATTCAACCCATTTCACCTGAGTGTGAGTGCAGGGTGGTCTTTGAGATATCTCATTCTGTCTGTGTTTTGTTGATGGGTGAAACCCTCTCTCCATCTCCTGTTGACTCACACATACAGAGGTGATCATTGTCTATTTCTGTCTCTTTCATCTCTTGCAGAAAATCCTTCCCATCGCAGCACGCTACCCTAGCATCATTCGCCGCTGTCTATGTTTCGGTGAGTAATAGTTTGAACCCACACTAACATCTAACCCTGCTCACCCTTTCATGAAGCGCTTATTGATACAGTAGAAGTTAACATAACGAAGCACTGAGCAGTGAATGATGGAATTAGCCAAGATTAACTGGCACCTCATGGTTGTTTCCCTGAGTTCGACACTATTACTGCTCAACTGTGTAAAATACACTCATTTTAAAACTTTTCAGGAACAAAGAGAAGGAGCCTTAATATCAGTATGATTTTTTGTTCATGATGCAGTGGGTTTTGAAAAGGTTTCCTAGTCAATCAGGGCACAGAATTTTTGTCAGCACACCAACATGCTATTATCTGAAACATGGCTTGTCGAACAAGGTACGCAACAAACACATCTACTGTGGACAAGTGTCCTGCTAACTTAGATTTATGTCCTTTATAGTTTTAGAGTTTATAGTTTACACTGAGTCTTGGTGCTCCTGTTAGCTCAGCTGTCAATCCACCCTGGGCCGCCCACACAAAGGCCTGGAGCATCAAGTCTAAATGCTCAAAGGCTAAAGGAGCATTTCTGTTATATATCCTAAAACCTCAATTTCCTTCTTTCAATATGGTGAAATATTATAAAAGATAATATGTAATAAAAATGATAATACATTTAATACTCAACCCCAACCCATAAGTACTAGTATACTTGGTTACATGATGATTGTGTAAAACTTAAATCTTGCAAGAATCTTCAAAGATATGTTTTAGGGGACTTAAAGGTGCAGTGTGTAGAATTTAGTGACATCTAGTGGAATGGACCTGGCAGAAATGGAATATAATATTAATAAGTATGTTTTAATTAGTGTATAATAACATGAAAATAAGAATTCTTATAAGAAAATAAGAAAATTAGAATGAGCCCTTTATATCTACATAGGGAGCAGGTTCTCTTCCATGGAGGCTGCCATGTTGCACCACCATGTTTCTACAGGAGCCCAGAACGGACAAACCAAACACTGGCTCTAGAGAGGGCCTTTCGCGTTTTTTGTAGCCACCATAGGTTCTCCTACATGCTTGGAAGGTGAGGGGGAGGGGTATTCAGTTGGTTGCAATCTGCAACTTTATCGCTAGAGGCCAATAAATTTTACAGTACACACTAGAACTTTACTGGCCAAAACTACTACAAGAAGCCCAGTGAGACCTCAGTGTTGACATGAGTGTGGGAGTCCCTGAACTGCCAGTGAAAATCCTGAGGTGCTTGTGGAATAACCACAGCAGAGACTAACAGATATTAATTTATACCAAATGAAATATTACTGTGATTGGTGACACCTAATAATCAGACAATATAGAGAGAGCAGCCTCTTTTGAGGAGACAATATCTCTCTTCATCTTGTATCAACCTAAATGCCAAATAATTGAGGCTGGTAGGGATGATAGAATAGCGCACTGCTATAACATAAAGCCTCTGTAATCATAAGCGTAATGGAAAATAAATCAGTGTGTGTTATGTGTCCACAGATGTACTTCAACAGCACTCTGACTGACTCATCCAAGCTGCTCAAGCCCCTGCTGGTCTTCTCCTTCATCATCTGTGCCATTATTTGTGGTCTGACCAGGATTATTCAATACAAGAACCACGCCATCGACGTCTACCTGGGATTCCTGCTTGGAGGAGCTATTGCTGTCTACTTGGTATGGGCCAGTCTCAACTACAGCCTCCTTTCCAGTGGTTTTCAGTACAGAGAGCCTGGCTGAAGATGGAATCTATATTTTATCCTGTTTTGTTGCCAGTCTAGGTTTAAGGAGCAGCAGTCCTCCTTAATGATAGCTTAAATCTGTGCTGCAGCTCCAAATTTTGGCTCATAAGAATCGAAAAGTTACATAGTTTATCGTTGTTTAGAGTTTCTGAAAGTTGAGCAATAAGCCAGACATTAGGAGTCTCTAACTTACCTCATGTAAATGATGTTGTTATGTCTGCTAAAATAATTCCATCAGACACCCTTGTACAAAACCCAAAAGAATCACAAACCCAAAGTAACAACAAGTCAATGTCAGTCAGTGTCCTTGTGTCCTGCTAAAATTATGCCATGTCAGTCATGTAGGCATACTTGGCTTCCATCAAGATGTTTATAACACAACAAAATAAAGCTAAAAGGTAAATACTGCCAAAAAGTTAATCTTGGAGAGGAAGCACAGGTATTTGGCTGTAAACCACAGTATTGGACAAACTGAAATTGTAACCTGATGATAATGTTTCATGAAAAGTTAGAGATTCGCCAAAATATTACATTTCATTAATCACCATGAATGTCATCAAATGGTCAACAGGTTGGCCAGAAAACTGCTGGCACTAAAGTATAGGAAAGGGGTTACCAAAGTTTTGGATTTGAATTCATCGTCTAGAGTCTTTGGATATTTATAATCGTATTGTGATCCATCCAACAGTTATTGAAATATTTCAGAAATTGAATCCCCAGTGCCCACTGTTTAGTTATTTTAAACCTATACACTGTTAAAGGTGTGCCACAACAAAACCACAACTGATTTTATAAGCTCAAGGTTTTCTGTAAGTGTTTTTAATGGCTCAATAAAGAACTCATTAAGGTATCAAGTAAAATGAGCATTGAATAAGCTGTATTGTACATCATTTTTCCTCTGTTGTCAGGGGCTGTATGCAGTTGGAAACTTCCAGCCTAGTGAGGAGTCCAGCACCAGCCCCCCTCCCCAGCTCCACCGGCCCCCCTGTTCCTTACCCCACATCAGCCAGGAAGCAGTCCTCCACCACCTGCAAATGAAAGCCAGCATGGCTGGGGAGGCAGGCATCCCTACATCCCACTCTGAGGGCCTTCTCCACCGAGGCCTCCAGCAGCAGAGGCCTGATGACAGCCTGAAGCGCTCCAGTGCAGATGCGGAAGTGATCTCCCCCCGCAGCCCCCAGAGCAAAGACGCCATGTTGACCTTTAGCCACACCCTTCCTCGAGTCCACACCCCCCAGGCTATGGCAGCATATGAGGAAGCAGCCAGACGTCATGCTGCCACCCTCCACCATGCCTCCATGGACTCCAGCCGCTCAAAGCAGCTTTTGTCTCAATGGAAAAGTAAAAACAACAACCACAAATGCTCCCTGCAGGTCCCAGACTCATTCTCCTCCTCTGTAGACTCGTCATCTGGCCAGTCCTCCCAGCATCCACACCACCACGGCAGCATGGAGCTCCGATCCAGCTCTGAGCCATCGGCTATGGGCCTGAATGGAGGCTTTGATGCTCATGCATATATGTCCAAACTGGCCACAGGTGCAAGTACCACTCTTCCCAGTAACTGCAGTGGCATTACCGGAGGGGCCAGGATATCCATGCAATCCAGACCTGGGTCTTCACAACTGGTCCACATACCAGAGGAAGCTCATGAGAATTACAACACCACCTCCCCACGGACAATGGGAGGAGGAGGAGGAAGTGAGGGGATGTCGACAGTAAATAGCACAGTTCAGGCTAACTGGCAAAGGGCAGCAGAGAAGACTGCAGCCTGCAGGACTAACGATAATGGGCAGAACACCCAGCCACGAATCATGCAAGTGATTGCTATGTCAAAGCAGCAGGGCTTACTACAGACCCATTCCAAGAGCTTAGACGAGAGCAGTATAGGCTGCAGCACCACCGGAAGTTGCCAGGGCTCGGCTCGCTACAGGGGGCTAACTGACCAAGACCCCAACAGCGCTACGGGGCCCAGCTCCCTGGGCAGCACCACAGGCAGTATTTCAGGGAGCACCGGAGCAATTGTCAGAATAGAGGCCCACCCTGAGAACAACAGGCCAGTGATCCAAGCTCCATCCACAGATGGAAGTGGATCATGGAGGTGGCGGTCCCTGGATCATGGCACCGGAGCTGGTGGAGGTGCAGGGAGTGCAGGAGGAGGAGGTGGGAGTTTGAGGCAGTCCTTTGAGCTCAATGATCTAAACAGAGACTCAGAAAGTTCAGACTCAATACGTGAAGGGTCCATTGACAGGAAGCGTGCCAATCATATTGTTACCACCACTGCCACTGTTAGCACACCACCTATAGTTACTGTCCACACCCAGAGCACCGGCCAGTCAGAGCAGCGGCTCCATCCCCAAGGCCTGTCTACCATAAGGGTCACCCCAGGGGATGGTAGTGGTAGTGGATCCGGAGGAGGTGGAGGTGGAGGAGGAGGAAGTGGAGAGACCGCCTCAGAAACCCCCTCAGTCACCTCTAGTCGTGAGTCAACGCTGCGGAGAAAAGGCAATAATATCATCCTAATTCCAGAGAGAGCCAACAGCCCAGATAACGCCCGGAACATTTTCTACAAGGGGACATCGATAACTCCTGTTTTCAAGGAATAACTTAGGAAATGACTGCTTTCATGGAATGATGGGAGGCTTCAGAGATAATAAGGCAAGGCAGCTGGATTTTTGAGAACCCCATATCTGTGTCAACAGTCAGTATTACCATCCATTGTATATATCATAATAACTTCAAAAGAAAAGGTTTTATTCAGCATGAGATTTTGTACGTGTCTACACTAAAGCACAACCTTTTAAGTGTTATAGAAATAATCACTGTGTACTTTTGTGGTCACTCCTAAGGATACCTATAGTAATGTCAATGCTGTGCCAGTGGTTTGAGGACAGGGGAACCTTTTTTTAAACAGTGCTGTATGTTTTGGATATAAATCATCACAAAAAAGAAAAAAAGCAAGTAGCACAGAAAATTTCAAACTGTGGCAAACTACTGCAAAATAATTGTATCATAGCTGTGAAACCAATGTTTACTTCCCTGCACTGTAAATACTGTGTATGTTTGAAAAAGGGTGCTACACCTGAAAATACTATTTACTATACAACATACTGTATAATTTGAATAGATAAAGAATTAATTATTTTACAAAAAGTAAACAACTATGACATTAATATGTAACAGAGATATGTTTTGTATTTCGTCTTTCTGTACAGATACCACATACTCAACAGAATACTGTTTTGAACCATAAGTGTGCTTAGCATTCCTTCTGTAGCTATGAAGTCAAATATGCTGTGACTTGCACTGAAATATGCGTTTACTGTACCTTGTATACTGTAAACCCTGACCTTACCTTTATATCCTGTACCTACATTTGGATGTCCATATCAATCCCATATCTACTGCACAAAAAGCAGCAAAAAGTGGAATATTTTGCTTCTTTATACCATAGGATAATTAGCACATTTCCAAAAATTAAATGCAATACTTGACCTCAAGCTTTCCACCTGAATTTGGCAGGTTTCATTCTGTCTAAAGGCTGTCTTTTTAGGTTTTAAAAGGAACGCGTAAGCATTTTGAGAAATAATTGCACCACTTACTTTTCTTTTCCAAAGCAACAGCAGCTTAGTATTTAGAGGCATCTGCCTTGCCAAACTGACAAAATATTCATTTTGAAAGAGGATTTGACAATGAGAAAAAATACTTACAGAACCAGACTTCACAACTTCTACTGTATATCAGTTTCATCTCTGTGTCCATCATAAAAATAATTGGTTTGAGGTCATTTTTTGTTTGTTTGTTTGTTTGTTTTTTGCTTAGCTTAGCAAAAAGACTGGCAGTAGGAATAATGTATTAAAGAAAACAACTCCATGGCTGTCTTACTAACATTCTGTATCTTGTTATAAAGCAATCTAATCGCACTGATCCATCCAAGAGTCACCAGGATTGTGTTGAGAGGACTGCAGTCACCAAGCAGCTGTTGATTCATACATAGCTCAAAAACCCAAAGTACCACAGTGTCTCTTTACTATTTCTACTGATTGTAAATAAACAGGTCGATGGATACCATGTTTTTTACTTTGGATGGAGACTAGCAATTTACCCCCGGTCCCAGTCTTTGTGCTATGCTAGGCTAAGAAACATCTTGGCGCTATCTCTGTACTGGACGCACAGAGATGAGACTGACATTGATCTCTTCTGACTCTATTTCAGATAGCAAACAAGTATATTTCTGAAAATATTTCAGTGTTCCGTTGATTCATTTTCTTATTAGACATCATTTTAGATGTTGTTTAAAAGCAGAATGCTCTGTAAATCACTATAGATGGTACATAGTAGCAAAAATCTCACTTGATTTGTTGTAGCCTACATTTGCAGGTCCTATGAGTAGCATTTTTCAACAAGAATATATAATGTTGCTGTCAAATTGTAATACCTCAGTCTAATTATCATCATCAAATGAAAACTTACTGACATCTTTGGCTTTGCTGATCAGAATAAGCATGTAAGAGATGATTATTGCTGTTTAGCACTCCTTCCACCATCTGCCATATACACTGGAAGAACGACTCCTTCGTCCAGTGTTGTGCTGTAAAGTGATTTCCTTTAGTGCCATCAAGCAACCAGCAGATTTTCTACCAAGTCCAACCCAGTGTGTCAAATGCTTTGTAGAGGCCAGTTTAGGCTGCCAGTTCTTCTCAGCAGTCATCTGGTTTGTTTACAGTGCTAGTGGTTGTCTCAAATCAATATGTTTTCTTCATTTTCACATGAATATACAGTACATACAGGACGGTGACTGTTGGGAAAAAGCTATGAGGAATGTTTCTCAGTTAAGGAATTACAAATCTGTTTACAATGGTTTACATGCTGGTGCATATCACTAATCAATATCTCAGTGGTTAAATAAGACCCTGCTGGATATAAAATAAATTTGATACTAATACTCCAGTATTGGCACCAATTGTCCCATGAAACTATTTTGCTAGAGTGACTTGAGTATCTGGAAACAATTGCCAAAGCAAGAATTTTTCATAGGAAAAGAATATAAATCCTCAAATGTAATTTAATTTTCTGTATTTGTATAGCAAGCCTGCATTATATTGTACATGATTTATTCTATACCCCAGTGACATTTGCATGACCACTTTTCTATAGTGCATATCACAATTTTTTTTTAATCATAAACGTGCTTTTAGTTTGAATTCACAGAAGTGTTTAATGGTATGTTCTTTATCTCTGTGTTTCCTAGTGAAATATGACAATCTTTTTATCTGAGTACTGTTGCCCCCTCAGGTCATTACTACAGGCTGGTTTTCTTTGTTACTTAGTTGATGCTGCCATTCACTCTGTATCCTATTAATTTGAAATGTGCACATGATCTGGGGTTTTGATTCAAGCTGAATCAGTCTCTCAGAAAGAAAAACATTATGTAAATTAGGTTTGTTGGATTTTGGCTTGTACCCATTACCACCATAACAATTCTGTACAGTACAGTAGATTTGACTGCTCTCAGAATGGCAAAACATAAAACAGACAGAACATTGGCTCTTGTGAGAATTACAACGCAATTAAGTTTTCATTTTAACATGAGTGATCTAGAACTGTGGAATGTCAGTCTCTTGACTGCATATATGTTAGCCAGCTTGGCTAATAGATATGTTCCTCACTGTTGTACTAAGGTGAATTATATAGAAACGGCTCTATGTTGAAAAGCCTTCAAAAGATGATTTGTTTCAATGGCTTAGCTTTGACTTAAATATTCTATTCAAATACAGCTCTTATTTTTTGATTTTTTACTTCCCATGCACAGTCATGAATGCATAAGTATAGAATAGTTGAGTCAAAGTACATTCTTTCAGATGATGACTGGAAAGAGAATTGAGTATGTTATTACAGATATTTGGCTTTCTCAGCTTTTCAAAAACATTCTACATTAAAGGATGAGGCTAGTGTTATTTTATATTTTTTCTTATTCTCAAAAATACCATGAAAAGTCCACAAACAACAATGTGTTAGTCTGTCCTTCAATGCTTCTGATGCTGTCTGTGGCTCCTACTGAAGACGTAAACTGTTAAAAACGTCTCACAGATATTGTTTCATTTTTAATTTCCTAAAACGTCACTCGCTCGTCACTGTAGTTTTTAGTAAACATTAATCAAACACAAGGAAATAGTGTATAAATTTAGGACTACTTTCAGTGGCGGATTAATCCACATTTGGTGCTCCAGTGAGTATTTGTGGCAGCAGGATGGTGTGTGTGGGATTGAGTCAAAATAAACTACAACGTTTGTGTTCATGGTAATGAAGGAACATATCACCCAGTGCAACAGTGTGGCTTACTGATGTGTTTTTAATAGTTTTTGGACAACAATGGAGCTGTATGACACAGAAGAATAAGATATATCATGCTTTGGATACACACACAGTACTTGTTAGCATATAAGTTCATTGTTGGTTTGGCTCTGCACATGAGATTTGATGACAATAAGAACATTATAGAAAGTCCTGGTAACCTTCATTTTGCTCTTGTGCTTTATTACACTGCAAGCTAACCTGCAGGCTAACACAATAATCGCCCTACTGTATTGATAGTTATTTGACTAATGTTAACAAAATCTACATACTGTAGGTTTCAGTTGTACTGAAGATTTTGTGATCTGCAATGCAATACAGCTGCCTACTGAAACGATATAAAAGTAATTTCTTAGTATTTTAAAGGATACATTTAATGCTAGACACCTTCTAGCATACATACTATCAAAGAAAACTGCATTTTTTGCCGTATACATACAGTACATGGTATCTGTGAAACCAGCCTGTATGACATTACCTGATCATGGCATTCTTTACAAATTTTAACTTGCATAATGTGATTGCAAAAAACAACATTACTTTTTCAGATTAAAGCCTTAACATTGTCCATACTCCCTTTAGGATGACACCTAAAAATAACAGAAACCCCTCCAGAGTAAAATATCAAATATATAGGTTGGATATAAATTTTAAAAAGCTATGACGTGAATATTTCTATGTTTTAAAGAATTTGTCTGATTTAAAGTCTGTCCCAAAGGCCTGTGAAATCAAAGAGTGAAATGTGACACTTGGGTAGCGATGTAGATCAAATGGGTAGAACTGTGAATGGATGCTCTCTGCATGTGTAGCCTCTTGTGTTGTCCCTGGATGAATAATAAATGTTTTCTGATACTGTGATCAGCTGTATAAATTCTATGCAGCAAGAAAAAATAAACTGTAAAAATAGATTTACCATCAGTTGAGTTTAAAAGAAAAAAGACTCAATAGTTACATGTTTGTGTAACAGTCAAATATAGCTAAGTACTGATTGCTTACTGACAGTTTAACCAAGCAATCCCACTGAGTATTAAGAGCACGTTGATCAGGGTAGATGACAAATTGTGCATTGTCTAAATGATTGGAATAAATATTTGCTATTGAAACCAATCAGTGTATGTCCATGTGGTTGGTGTCATTTCAGATTCAGATTCTATTTTACTGGGGGAGTTTGGGGTTCACTGTCTTGGGCAAGATACTGAACCCCAAAATGTGAATGTGTGTGTGTGAATGATTAGATCCTATTGATGCACAGGTTGGCACCCTGTATGGCAGCCTCTGTAACTTACAGTTACAGGAAACTAGATTTAGAATTGTGTCTCTTCCATATCTGTATGTAGGAATACATGTTATACTGGGCAAAGCATTTAAACTTACAGAAAACATGAAAATGATAAAAAAAAATCATCATTGATTTTTTAATTATTTTTCTCACAGAAGATGAGACACCACAACAGTATGGGTGCCTTAGATGGAAATACAGCATAATAAATGACGACCATAGAAACAACTAATCCATATGGCGTTGCTATGGCAATAAAACATTGCACACAGTAAAGATAACAGAGGAATCCCACGGCCATAAAACCATGTGCAAAATACTAGAGAAGTAAAAGAAGCAAAGTACATGAGAGTTGGTCTGTGATTGTGGAGAGCTCTGTGTGTGTGCACCTCTGCTGACTAAAGACACGCCATTTGAGGCTCTTTTGCTTTCTGCAGTTTTCATTACGGACCAATCTGTTTGCTGAAATGTGGAGAAAAGCCTGAAACAGCTCCACTCACTCAATAAGACACAAAACAAGGGCAAATTGCACTCTATTATTATTAAATTTTTATTACATCTATTATTAAAGATGTATTCATTTGCTCTGTATATTTGCAGGAAATGCCCAGGGTCAGGGTGAGGAAGACCAATAGAGGTCTCACCAGTCCAGATGTGACCTGAAAAGAAACCACACACACACACACACACACACACACACACACACACAAAACAATGAATAAATGTTTGTGCATCATACATTGTTCAAGGCTACCTTGTATTACTTTTAATGTAGGCTGATGTTCTAAACAAGTGACTGAATGAAAATGCCCTTGATCAGTTTTACTTAACTGATTACCTTTGTGTCTATACAACTGACATTAATAGGTTAATGGTAAAAAAATAAATAAAACAAAGTTCTCTGGAATAACTTGCCTTGAATGAAACCTTATGGTGCAGACACACTGGATGGATGTCAAGTCGATGGATACCATTCATTTTCTATAGAGAGCAGGAGATCCAGCCACATGGTGCATGATCTATACATCATGGCAAGTTGATGGACCAACCTCCATATCTGAATTTGCATAATCAGGACTCGACCTCAACTTTATGGAGATGAGGTCCATCCAGCGCAACGCAGCCAGCTCACAAAACTCAGATCGAACTGTCAAGCTAGGCAGTGCTGATCAAATATGAATCAAGATTCTGTTACTGCATTGCCTATTTTACCCCTAAAATGTTTTCATAAAAACACTAAAGCATGTTTTCATGCTTTAGTGTACTGTTTAGCTTTAAAATGAGAAACCACCATGTTGAAAATGGCAGAGCAAAAACCAAGCACCTCTCAACTCACAGTACGTCACCTACCATGTTACCCACCAGCCAGTGCATTCACTGGTCCGTTGCATCCAGATGTGTCCTCACCAGAATCTGTGTGTCTGCACCAAGCAGGTAGCTCCCTGTTTGAAAAGTGAAGCCAATACGGTACCTTAAACCTGCATTCTTTCTAATGGCCAGCAGGGGCAACTCCACTGGCTGCAAAAAGAAGTCTGATTGAATGTAAGTCTATGAGAAAATGACCCTACTTGATTTATGATCCCAGTAAACGCTTTCTAATGAGTTTATGGTCTTAATTGCTAGTTTCAATTCTTCTTCAATGTATCATGATGTTCATTTTGTAAATTATGGCCCCATTTAGACTAAAATAGGCCTGTTTTGCGCTAGCGGAAATTAGCATTAGCATTATCCACTATTGACCATAGATTGTAAATGCACTGTGCTAACCAAGCTAGCAGCTAGCTCTATGGTCAGCTCCACCCTCCACCCAAATATGGTCACTTCTGGCTCCAAAAATCAAGCATGGCGACAGTTAAATCCAAGATGGCGATGGTCAAATCACTTAACTCAAGGCTTCAAAACAGCAGTTCACAAACCAGTTGATGACGTCATGGTGATTACATCCATATTTCTTTACAGTCTATCGTCAACACCAGTACTGGTTGATTTATTTAATTGATTATCTTTGCTTCAACTGTCCTTGCTGTTAATGACGGAAATATTAAGGACTTGTTTTGTGGTCGATTTATCCAACTGTTACTTTTGTCCTGCGCCTATGTTTTATCGTCCCAATAGACAAGGGCGAAAGTAACAATTCAAAACTTTCAATTTCAATTTCCAGCCTGATTGCATCTGACTCATTTATCCAAATTTAAAAAAAAAAAAAAGGTTGGTGTTGGTAGAAGACGTGTATGCCATAAACAATAAAATATGGCTACACTAAATAAATGCATCTCTGTGCAAAGAGGGAAATACAAAAAAGTTATACTTTTATCCCCCTCCCCTAACAAACAATAATTCATGACATTTCTAAGAGCTGTTGGCAAGACAACATACATTATTAACACCTATTAAGCAACTGTAAACATTCACAGTTTTGAGTTTTCTGTACCTTTAAATTTACAATAGATGAAATAGGTCTGAGCTCATCAGTATGTTGCATGATGGGAAAGCATCTGTCATGTCAGTCAGATCATCATGGCACCCTCAGCTCTCTACTCCAACCCAGATTATTCAAGTTAGTCATAAAACAGGGTGAGACAAGTTTCACTGCAGGTTGTACCTCCGTCATTATTCCTTTGTTAAATTGTTTATTTCTGACCTCACCGAATGCAGTATCGGGTGCTGTGAGAGGATTCATCTGTTCATACAGCAGATATACTGCACTGTAATGCTTTACAGAGCAGAAGCTGTCTGCTTCATTTTGCCCCAGATGTGTCTTTTCAGATGAAAGCTTAATAATGCAGCATTAATTTCACACATATTTAGGCGCTTTCCCCCCTCTTTCCAGAAAACCAAGTCTTTTTTTCTCCTCTGCCCTCCCTGTGCTCTCTGTTACTTTGTCTCTGTGGAAGTGTAACATAACTTGTTAGCATTGTCATGTGTAATTATCATCATTTGGTTTAAGTGGGTCATTCAAATGACCAAATTGAGGAGTTGAGTTTTTGAGAGAAAGCTCGTCTTGTTGAGAGTCTGGTGGAGTATGTAAGGCAGAACTAGCAGAGCTCAGGGCATCTGTGAAAGCACTGAGCACACACATGACATTTCAAGGCATATACACAGCTATCCTCAAAACAACACACGCATGTGTATATAGACAGTATATATAAACTATGCACACAATAAATGGGTACATATACAACATACAACATAGATTTGTTCTGTCAGCCAGGTGTGTGCAATTTACACTACATGGCCAAATGTATATGGACACACACATTTTACACCCTTCAGTGATAGTTGAATATTGCATACCATTTGGGCATGAATCCACTGCAACAACAGCCTCCACTCATCTGGTTTCAGGCTTTCCAGCAGATGTTGGAACCTGGCTGCAGGGATTTGCTCCCATTCAGCCACAAAAGCATCAGTGAGGTCCAACGCTGATGTTGGATGATAAGGTCTGACTCACAGCTGGTGCTCCATTTCATCCTAAAGGTGTAGGATAGGACTGAAGAAGGGGCTCTGTGCAGCCGAGTCAAGTTCTTCCATAAGCATTTCTTTATGGAACTGGCTTTGTACATAGTGGTTAATGTCATGTTGAAACAAGTAAGGGACAAACAGTCTGTTTCAGACAGAGGCTGAACTGAGGGGCTGCATAAAGGACCGGTATAAGATAAGTAAGGAGTTTTTTGAACTGTAAGTCAAAGATATTCCAATAGAGCCAAAGATTAAAAACATAGACCTGGAAACCTCTAGAGATGATGCTGCTCCTTCCACCCACCCAACCAAATAAATTAGTTCGTACTGCCTGTCCACCAAGTTACCAGCATTACCAACTGAAGTTCTGAATTATATGGTGCTATTATTAGTAATCAAATGAAACGGTTATGTATTGACTAAATGAGCTGTAAATGACACTATAATTTACTCTTGTCTTGAGCCAAGCAAAGTCCTACTTTGTATGTAACCTCTGGGTCAATGGCCTGCCTTTCGCAGCTAATGTTTCACCACAACCTGACACCTCAGTGTCCTGTTTCCACTCTCTGCAATGAGCATTGTGATTCACCAGGGCTGACTGATGAAGCTGTGTGTTTCCATTTTTAGAAAAGCCACCAGGCATCTGATCCTTGCCACACAGGGGTCCAGGATATTTGGGGCTCTTAATATAAACGTAGACTATTTCAAGAGAGAGCCTATTTATTATTAAACATGAATGAACTGTGCCATGTGTGCTTTACTGCTTTTTCTCTGTATTTTGCTCCTTTTACTTCCAGTTCACTGCACCACACTTTGTGTCACTGCTAACACTGTTGACCTGGCAAGGGTGAAGCCAGACATGTGTCTCCTCTGAAATGGGACTGTTCTCCCAAGAAAAATGACACAATAAGTCATAATATCAGTTGCACAAAAACAACATATAGTTACGTTTGAGTGGCAGATGCCATCTGTAGTAGTAATTATGACCAAAAAGCAAAGACTGCTCTCTCCTTTGAACTTATTAGCAAACAGAAACAAACATCCAGCAGACATGGAGCAATATTATCTGTGTCATGGGATTGATCAGAACATGGAACCATACAGTAAATGTATTGTAAAAGAAGAGCAATGCTAAAGAGGTTGCAATAGATGTTGCTGCAATAGACCCTAACCCATGATTTTTAAGCATTGCCAAAGTCCTAACCACAGTATCCTTGTTCAGAACCTTCAGAGATGGGAGATGGTAGGCATCTCCCTAACAATACAGTCAAAAGTGGGCTAAAAATAGAACCAGGTGTATTTTGATGTTCTCTGTCAACTTAGAAAGTCAAAGATTTCAAAGTTCCTATTAGAATCGAGGGTCTAAGGACAGAGGATGTATTAATGTTCAGATTGTAAAGCCCCCTGAGGCAAGTTTGTGACTTGTGATATTGGGCTATACAAATAAAATTGACTTGACTTGACATCCAGCTTTAGGAATTTTTTTTTTTTATTTCTCTTAATCTGAGATGCACTGTACATCCCACAGTGCACAATTTTCATTACACTAGATAGAGCCATACCTTGAAAACTGCTCAACAGCATTCTGTATTCATTGCAATCGGTACAGAAATATGTACAATGAGATGGCTGGGTCTATGAAGAGTTCATATACAAATCAGAACTCAAGCATGATCATTCTGGGAAGCTAAAGACTGCCCTCAAAACCCTACTGTCATGTCAAGTTATCAGTGAATTATTCAAATTGCTGTTATGAATGATTCAAAAATAAACACTCAAAATGCTAAAGCTATCTCATTCAAAAGGATGAAGGGCCTGACAAATTATTTAAAAGTGCATTGCACTGTGTCCTACATTAGGCCTGTAGAGATTTGCTTCTGCAGCGACTGGAAGCCAGTGCATCTTTCCTCTTTTCCCCAGTTTCCTGTTTGGTTTCATAGGTACATGATGGCATTCTTTTTAGGTTCACTGTGCTGTTCTCAGTGTCTATTGTGGCTGGCTTTGTGTCAGCTTTTCACTTTCATCAAAAATGTTAATTAAATCAGCATTGAGCAATATTTTTGGCATCAACATTGAATCAAATGACTAAATGTAATGAAGAAGGGTTAGAAGTACTGCTGGAGCTACTGGGAGTAATAAGTCTATGCAGCTATTAGACTCTTATTAGCTTATTTTCTGGTTGCACAGCTGCAGATAGACCTTACAGTTCAGTCTTGCTGCTCTTATCAACCTGCAAATAAGATGTAGGCAGTAATGTCCAAGCAAACAAGCTGTGTGCACATTACATGCTCAGCATCACACAGCTAAGTTAAACCATATGAGCCATATGGTACCCATTAGTTAAAAAAGTATAAATTCTTTTTCAGTTCCCAAGTTGTTACCCCCTTATTCCCACCATTTACATCTTGTTCCCTTATACCTATAGTTTATGTATGTATTGGTACATACTGTTCTGGTACACCTTAGTACAAAAAATGATACTGTAATTGGAAGTAATTAGGCTGTCACTGGGGGCTGTAATCTAAGATGTTACCCGTAAATCAAACTTAAACTGTAAAAGCCTAGAGAACTGTCACCCCCTTTGTGGAAATGATGCCCTTGCCCCCTGATTTTGTCGTGGTGCACAACAGCATCCCAAAATCCCAGTTTCTATCCTGCATGGACACTGGTGACATTCTTAAACTCAACACAGTTCTGTTCAGTTTCAAGTAAAAGAAACACCAGTCAGAGGAAAAAAAGAGCACACCAAACAGCCACAGCAGCTTTGCTTTTAACCAACCAATCTCAGACTACATTATTGATGTAATGCTCTGCTCAGATGAATAAAATGGAAGCAGGCTGCAAAATCACTACAACTCAACACTCTATAAGTGTGTTTCCATCCAACTGCTTTTATTTGCATTTACAGTTTGTGCAGAAAAAAGTCTGAGTGGAAACGCCAGACATTTTAAAAAAGTGAAATATTGCAGTTTTAACTTGGCTAAGGTGGAAAAATGTGTATACCAATATAAACGAATTGTGATAGAAACAGACTGGAAACCGAAAATTACTGATGACATACATAAAGCATGTGACATCAGTCAAGCTTCCACTGAAGAGATGAAACATCACATCAGATCTCATGTGAGCTTTGACTGCCGCTCTTTTAATGACGTAAACTCATTGTGTCCTCTTTTTCTGCAATGCTTTGATGGCACCAACTGGAGAATTAGCGCCATCAATTGTTTATCTAGAGATGAACCAACTTCTAATATTCACATAACAGTAGTGGATGGAAATTTTATTTTCATGTGCTGATTTTCCAGAAATTCTGATAAAACTGCACTACATTAGGATGGAAGCTTGACATATGTGGCAGAGCATTGGTTGGTGGAGTAGTATTGGGAAATGATTAGATTTTTTTTGTCAGTTCTTCTTCTTTTTCCTTTATTTAGTGCAAGATATGTGATTAACACAAATTGAGTGCCGGATAAGTGATTAATATGAAAACACATATGACACCGGACAGTACAAATGAGAAAGGCAAGGAGGACCAGACAGTAACCCATGGAAACAATAACAATAAATAAATAAATAAAAATTCTCTGTGCTGAGTGCTTTCTGCATTACGCAAACTCTGTGACCGGCTGGATAAAGCAGCAGTCGCTATCATCCCAGCATCATGGAGGGCTGGAGAGGTGGAAGAGGGGAGGGCAGGAGATTGTGCTCTTTGGAAAATGTAATTTGTTTTTGTGATGTTCCCTTCCGCTGACAGTCATTTCGGCACTGCTGGCTTTCCCTGTGCGAATGCTGGCTTCTGCAGGGGTCTGTTGGTGCTCTTTGCTCCAGCATGGGCAGTCCTACTTCTTCGGCTGTGGCTCAGGAGGTAGAGCGGGTTGTCCACTAATTGGAAGATCGGCAGTTTGATTCCCAGCTCCTCCAGTCCACATGCCGATGTGTCCTTGGGCAAGATACTTAACCCCTAATTGCTCCTGATGGCTGTGCCATCAGTGTATGAATGTGTGTGAATGGTTAGTTTCCTCTGTTGGGCAGGTTGGGACCTTGCATGGTAGCCCCTGTACCCATTCAGCGTATGAATGTGTGTGAATGGGTGAATGTGATTTGTAGTGTAAAAGTGCTTTGAGTGGTCGGAAGACTAGAAAGACACTATACAAGTACAGTCCATTTACCATTTCTTCCTCTCATGTTGGACTGAGGGCAGACTGGTTCCTACAGTGACTCACTATCGCCTCTTGACGTACAAAGTGGTGTAATGAGACAGTTTGGGTCAGATGGGACAGGGTCCAGCTGGTTAGCATGCTAACTTCAGATGTATCTGCAACACAGTGCAAAGATGTCTTTGACATAACGTCAAAACTGTTCCTCACATGTTTCTTCACATTCTGATGATAATTTTAGCTAATTTTGGAATGTTTTAAACTAAAATCCTGGCCAATTCTTACACATTGGAAGAGCCTTGTGGCTTTTACTTTGTTTATTCCAGAATTGAAGTTTATTGCTGAAGCAGCTGATAGCAAAACAGAAAAGATATCTAGCTGTCTGTTAAACTTTTCAACAAAATTTAGTCCAATTTTAAGTTTTGTA
This sequence comes from Thunnus thynnus, assembly GCF_963924715.1. Classification (NCBI taxonomy): domain Eukaryota; kingdom Metazoa; phylum Chordata; class Actinopteri; order Scombriformes; family Scombridae; genus Thunnus; species Thunnus thynnus. The sequence continues at coordinate 26,297,348 of NC_089537.1, forward strand.
GATTCTAACTTTTATTCTGAATGTCATTTTATGACTATATCAACATGTAAGGTTCTACAAGATTTCTTGGATAGATTGAAACGTCCACAACCTGGATTTGTCTACATAAGGAGTTGGCTCTGTGTGGAGCAAAGCTCATTGCTCTCTTTTCCAACTAGCCACACTTGTCATTGTTCTAACTGTTATTTGTAAGATGGACTTTTTTCTATTCTTATGGCGGTAACTTTTGAACACCACCACTCACAGTATCCACTTTGAGGAGATCAAAGGTTGTCAATGAGGAACCAGTGAACAAACAGAGAAAAATCAAGAAGGACATTCACATCTCCCCCCATATACCCCCACCTGCTACCATGTGGCCAACGTTCCATACTATACTGGTATACTTCTACTGTATATTCCATGAGAACTGAGCAAACTCCATCCATGATGAAACCATGCAATGTGCCTGAAAGCTCTGGAAAAGACTTTTTTTCATCTTATCCAGCGTATGGCTCACAATGTAAAATGCAGAGTAGAGGCCACTGGATGTAGAATTTTTGTATCAAAATATATGTAGCTAACAGCTAATAATGTTCCAATGCTATGTACAAAACACAAAATTAATGTAATATTACAAGTGCATGAATGTATGTATATTATAGCAAGCTTTGAATTGACAGAGGAGCTTGCTGGCATGTTCAGTGACCTTCTAGCTGTGTTAAACAGCCAGACCAGACACTGTGACCCACAATGACAGGTCATCTCATTGAAGAGTCACACAGCCACTGACTCAGGATGACCTGCTGTAATAGGATACATTCTTCAAAGTAGCTCCACTCCCAGCTGTCAGCAGCTAAAGGTTGTGCCTTAATTTGTTTGCTCTGAAGAATGCAAAGTGTTTGTGCTAACTGGACTCGGTTAAATATGACTTAGCAGTGATGGAGGATAGCTGTACTCAGGTCTATCAGTGTACTGAATGCCTCATTTAAGCTACTGACAACTGAAAGTGTGTCTATTTATGGAACAAACCCCTCTATCAAAGATTAGACTCTATCAAAGACAAGTGTTTTTCACCATTTCACAACCAGAAAACTCCATATAACCCTCACAGCCTAATGCAGCAAGCTTTCACACAATCCCTGGCTTTGCTGGAGGGCACTCTGGGAAACACAGAAAGTAAAGAGATCACAAAAATATGAATATGATGAACTGAAGAAAAAGCGTATAAAGCCTGTCCCTGGTTTATAAACCTGTACACTTAAAAGCAGGAGTTTCAAGGTAGATTGGAATACATAAGGCTGTCTGACAGTCATAGTCAGCTCATATATAATATAGCTCTGCACATTACTGCAGTTGGCTGTTATTAATTTCACACCCACCAAATAAGGACTGAGATTAGCTTTATGTGTACAGTTATAACTACTTTCTCTGCTAATCCTGAAGAGATCCTCCTACTGAGGCTGCCACATCTAGTAAATCTGACTGACTCATACATCATTGCTGTAGTATAATCTTAAACATGGTCGTTTGAAACAGAAACAGCATCATTATTTTAAACTATACTCAGCTACCAGTTTATTAGGTATACTTAGCTAAAACTAATGCAGTCTAATAAAACAGCTCTAATACAACTGACTGAAAGTTGCATTGCTATGCTGACGATACCCAGCTCTTCCTGTCATTCCTGCCAGAAGACCACACAGTCTCGGCTCGGATCTCATCATGCCTTGCCGATGTATCAGCATGGATGAAAAAACTCTCTTATAAGAGAGCCTGTACTCCCTGCATGTACATTCAAACCTCTGCAGATGATCTAGAATGCAGCGGCATGACTGGTCTTCAGCCAGCCAAAAACAGCACATCAAACTGCTGTTCATATCCCTCCACTGGCTCCCAGTTGTTGCCCGCATCAAATTCAAAACCCTGACACTCGCTTACTAAACAGCAACTGAAACTGCTCCCGCCTACCTGAACTCCCTCATTCAGGTCTACACTCCCTCCTGCTCACTACACTCTGCCAGTAAAAGGCGCCTGGTACCACCACCACAACAGGGCCCAGCACTTTCGCAAACTCCTCTGCACTTGATGGACTGAAAGTAGAGAAAAAAAACAAAAATACAAAAAAGATAAAAAAATAAAAAAATCTGCTTATACACAATCTATGCACTCTATGCATTGCCTGTGCGCACTGCCTGTTGGCATCTACATCATCTACAACTTAGCTTATGGCACTTACTCGTGTTGTTCTCTCCTGACTAGACCCCTGCTTGTGTTGTATCAGCTCTCAGATGTACATCGCTTTGGATAAAAGCGTCTGCCAAAGGAAATTGTAAATTGTAAATTGAAAGTAGTGTCAAATCTGTTTCCAAGCAACCAGATGTAAAGAGAGACTCTGAGGGGAATGCAAAGACACCAAAGTCACACTTCATAACAGTGGGTGGTGGTAGTGAAGTGAGTCACTAACAGCCAGCCATGTTATCCAGCCATAGTAAAAAAAAATAGAGAGAAAAGGAACACCTAAATTAAAAAATAATAATAATACAATTTGCCTCATTCCCATTCTTTCAAATATCTACAACTGAGAGGCTATGTATGTCACAGTCTCCCTAAAACATAAAAAACAACTGATGGCATACATCCTCTCATTCTAAAGAACTATGCTTTAATGTGGATCATCAGTTTTCTAAAATGCAAAATATTTTGCAAAATATAGTAAAGTAAACATCGGAGAAAGAAATAGAATTTGTCATTGATACGGAGCGATTGGAAAACATTTGTACCGGCACTCATAAAACAACTGCTTCACACATGTGGAGAGAACATGTAATACATGTAATATTTATCACGCCAAATAAATATGTTATATATAACTTGTCCACATCTTCTAAGTGTTGGAAGGAATGTGGAGAAATCTATGCAAACTTCACCTACATATTTTGGTCATATGAAATATTAAACTCATATTGCATTATTGTAAAAAGGGAAATTAAATGTATTATTAAAAATTCTATAGGTTTGTCTTATTAGGTGGGATCCCTCCTGAAATAATCGATCAAAATAACAAATATTTACTTATTTAATATTTAGAGTATGGTCTTTAGAAGTAATAGTAAGAAATTGGAAGTAGCAGAGAAGGCCAAGCATAGATGAATTGAAAGAATCAGTTGAGCAGATTACACAAATGGAGAAATTTACTGAGGTAATACTGAATGTTTCAAAACAAGATGGTATAAATGGCTGTGCTATATAAAGTGAAAACATGTACATGGGTGGATGTGTTTTAATGTGATTACATGTTTTGATATGTATGTCTACACTGACTTCTGTGTGAGTGTGTATAGATATGTATATGTACATATACTATATATATATAAGTACCAAGCGGCAACCTCCAGGGCTGAAAAATTAAGCCAATGTGGAAGTGCCAAAAACTGCAGTTCCTTGAATGGCCACTTGAGGCTCCAAAAGTGAGTCAATCCCCATAGACCCCCATGTTAAAATGCCCAACTTTACAGCAGAAATAAACGTGTTTACAGCCTGGTACAAAAAATGGTTTTGGTCTCTATAGTTAATTTCCCCTTTCATGACAACTGTACGGGGGTGTATTTTTTTATAACTCACCTGTTTAAATTTTATTAAGCCACAAAGTTATGCATATTGAAGGACATGGCTGCATGAGTGACAGGTCCGCCAGCCGCTAGGTGGCTTGTTTCAGCCATTCGGCCCACCTCTTTGCCCATTTTTGATTGGCTGGGAGTTAGGCAGAGTCACGTACTGCCAAGATGGCGATGGCCGGAACGGCTCACTTTGAGCTTCAAAACCGCTCTTCAGAAACCAACGGGTGACGTCACAGTAACTACATCCATATTTTTATACAGTCTATGATAAGTACACATAGAATATCTCTCGTGTCTTCCCTGATTCATTGATGTTATCTGTCTTCACTCTATTGACAACACATACAAAATATACAATACAAAAATAATACAAAAATGTATTCATTTTTTCCCCTCTTAAATGACAATTATGTGTTTTAGGTACTGATTGGTGTTATCACTACTGCACCTAAACACTAACATTGTATGAGTCAAATGTTCACATAGTTGTTTTTTTTCACCAAAATATCTGATCTTCCAGCACAATATCTGCTGGCAGTCACTACTGCAATATTAAACTTAACTTTCACTTTATGGTTATGCTTAGGCTGGTTAAGGTTAGGGAAAGATCATGGTCTTGGTTTAATATAGAGAAAAGTCTGCAGTGACTTGAATCACAATGTGTTCAACATTTAAACGAAACAACAATCTTTCATTAACTTTAATCAAAGTGCTTTTGTTACCTAAACCTAACCACATGCAGGACTCAAGGTGTGAACCTCGGTCTCTGCAACTTCAGAGCAGTTATTAATGTTGCGCTTCTTTCATTCGAACATAATCCAGGCATTGATTACATTTATCAGCACAATATAATTGGAGAAACAATTTAGTTGTATATGAACGTAATTTCTAGGAGACAGGGTTGAACCACTAGTAAGAAGAAAATAGTAAAATCAGTAGGTCAGCAGGACAAACAATAAAGTAACAAACTGCGGAGTTCGACAAGATTAACCCTTCATGGTCCAACAATAACACAATATAACACTGAGGTGGTGTCTACTTTACGCCAACAGTAACGTAACTTACAACATAGACTTCTGCTCCGCATTGGTTACTATGTTGATGTGACAGTTTGGTGTGGGGATTACATTTGTCTGTTATCATTATGGTGTCCATGATTCAATGTCCTACCGTGAGAAGGATGAGTGCTACAAAGTAAAGTAATGTTAGAGTTAGTGTTACCTATCCCTCTGATAAATATAACTACCTCTTAGTCAAGCATAACTGGGTTTATTTTCCTCATAAGTCACCTCTAATAATAACCACATTTATTGCCTGATGCATCCTAATTGCTTTCATTGTCAAAGTGTGGCACCTACATTACCCTTGACTGTACAGATTCAGGTGTGTTATGCTAGTAGCGGCTAATGTAGCCTCCAGCAGAGATGACTGGCAGGCTACAGAGGTCTGGTAACCTCACTTCTTTCTAACTCCACACCCCCAGATTTTTTTCATTTTCAAACTTGTTGTCTTCAGACCCAACCAACGCTGACTCAAGTGACATCACTTGAGGCAATTTATGAGATCTCACCCAGCTGCCTCTGGAGCCAAGAACACTTACCCTGAAAAAATTTCATATATGAGGTAGGACTCCCAAACACCTGGAAACACACACTAATGTGGAAAATTGGAGGAATTTCCCTTTAAGGTCCCAGTACGCTTTAAATGAACTAGTTCATATGATGTGTTGTGTGCTCATGTCTAAATTCAAAGTGTTTCTACCAGTGCTGAATGTCCAAACTGGAATGCCTACTGTCACCTACTTCTGCCTGCATCACACTGCCTCCCTGATCTCTGTCACACTTTTACGTTTTAACCCCACAGCGCAGGGTTAACATCTTCAGAACACTCACATCACCTGACTTGTTGAAATTTGACAGGTCAATAAACATTCCAATGCTTTTGTTTGAACCTTGATTGTGATGTGACCCTCTCCACAGCTTGGTATTTAATAGGTTGATAACTAGAGCAAACAGTTGCAGAGTATGGACAGAAATGCTACAGAGAGAAAACCTCAATGGTTACTGAGATGCAACAACTACTGATGTTGCTCACAGGGCCTCAGGGTCCAACAAATAAGTTTGATTAAAACTGACACAGAACAGAGATGGGAGAAAGCATTCTGTAAACATGAGTGTATGTATGTGTGTGTGTGGCAGGTAGACTGCATTCTATTTATATACTGAACAGTACGTAGCTGTCTCTCCAATTTGGGCTCATAGTAAACCCAAAATGTGGCCTTTGAGAGCAGAGCAAAGAGAAGCTGTCTGACCCTGCTCACAGTCACAACTCAGTCCACTCTACCATCCAACAAATCAAAGTTGTTTGCAGACATGTCTGCTAACCTGTTCTGGAAGTCCTTGTTTGCACTAAAAGCACTCCAGCAAATTGGTAATGTTGTTTTTACGTTGCAGACCTTGAAACTGTTTGATCAAATGTATCACAGAATCAGACAGTGTGAGCCGACAGATAAGAGAGTCTGGAAACCAATATTCTTTCTCATTCATTCCTTTTTCATTCTCTATTTTAATTAGCCCTACTTCTTCTCTCTAGCTGTCTCCATCTTTCCTCCTCAAGGTTGCCATAGCAACAGGGTCCCTGTCTCAGTGTATATTGTCTCCAAAATGAGAAACCCAAAGGTCTGTGCCTTGAGCTGGAAGCACACAGAGATGTGATGGTTCTCGCTTTTTCCGACCAAACAGAGATAATTGTAGTGGAAAATATACGATTCCTGCCATTAAAATAGCACTGAACTGTGTTCTTTATGCAACTCAAACTTAGTCTGTAAAACCACTACCCCTTTAACTATGGGTATAAATGAAAATTAGTGATCAACTCCAGTTGATAATCATCTTAACAACATTATAAGAAACTATATTTTCTTTACAGAAAAGTGTCAATTAATGTGTTGGTCATATTAAGAATGAATGGAGAGGAAATGTGCTTCCCTTCTTCTCCTGTGGGTTTTACAGTACAGCTGCTGGCCTTGTCCTACTTTCTCAGACTGAAATGTTCAAAGGCAAAGCGAGAGAAAGGGAAACACTGAAAACACCAGAGATTCTCACAGTTACCCACATTGTTTTCTGAGATATGCCTCATTTATATGGCAAAGCCAATATTGCAACGTATGAACAAAGAAACATTTTTTTTCCATACAACATGTATTTTTTTCCAAATGAACTTGTAACTTGGTGTTGTGTGTAATAGAAAACACAACATGATCTTTAACAATAATAGTAATGCTGCCACCCAACAGTCCAGCACATCACTTATATCTGATTTATTGTAAAGACAAATTTAATGCAAGTCTTCACATGTTCATGCACATGTGCGTAAAATAAAAGTTTGAAAGATGCGACTGTATAGTCACCTAAAAAGACTTTGAGGCTAAAGCCATGCTAACAGCTCTGGGCTGTATTTATGTATGAGGCTATATTTAGACACAGCATTGCTTTGACTTCAATGCTAACATCAGCAAGCGTATGCTCACAATGGCAATGCTAAGCTGCTAATAGGGTATGTTGTGATATCAAAATGATATTATATGAGGTGATATAATATGTTGTGCTGTGATTTATAGATAAGCATTTATCTGCACATGTAAAGTGTATACCAGCTGAGTTAGTTTAGTGCTTACTTCCAGTATCTGATTTGGGCACTATTTATTAATGTAATTAAGTATCATTTCATGTTTTTTTCATTTATTTACTACTTGTTAATTTATATAATCTTTTTATTTTTATTTCAGGTATTTATTTTTTCTGTCTTCACCCTTCACCCCTTTAACCGCTTATAAATGTATTATAAATATATTTGGCCCCCTGATGAAAGCTGAAGTTTGACTTTAATCATTTGCATCAAAACTTTTACATGTTTATTCATGAATCGAACCCTTGACATAAGCTGTTCCACCTTCTCCCCTTTGGTAGGTGCAACAGAACACTGTTCACCAAAACTACCAGACACAGGAACAGTTTCTTCTCCCTCACCGTCACACTTATGAACAGTTAACTCACTGTGGCACTGTGCAATAACCCTGGGACACTATAATACCCACTGCACCTTCAAATTATACATATTTACTTTAGTTTAAAATACAAATTGTGCAATACATTGCATTCATTAATGTATATTTGAACAGGCCGTAAATACTGTATATAACCACTTGCTATATGTATATAAAGTAACATGTCACTTTTTTTTTACCATTCAATATTTATCTCAGCACTCTGTGCACTCTTCACACTTTTGCATTATTTGTATGCTTTACAGTGTATATAGTCATTCCTTGTGTATCTTTCTGAAGACTGTTGTGTTGTGTGTGAATACATTGAGAACCACTAAACCAGAGTCAAATTCCTTGTATGCATAAACATACTTGGCCAATAAAGATTAAGCTGATTCTGATATTCACGTATGAGTCATTTTTAGCCAAATTATAGTAGTATAAAAGTAACAGTATTAAAATAAGCTGTAACTACACAACAGCCATCACTTATTAATGGGAAAATAACATCTGCCCGCAGATACAACCCCAAACAGAGTTATAAATAAACCAGAAATACAGGCATGTTTCCACTATGCTTAATGTCCCTTAAAAAACTTTTCCTGGACTCTTGGTTCTCGCTGCAGTGTTCAGTTTGTTCATATTTCTTATCATTACTCACATCAATTTCCAAAATGCAGCAACACAGTTGTCTTTTGTTGTCTATCAAAGTGTGGAACATTCTGTATAAATTAACATATGTCATCTTTTCTTTCATTTACAGACATCAGTTCTCACCATAAATTGTTCTTCTAAAGTTTTGTTGTTGTCAAATCCTGCCTCTGATTATCTGCTTTCAGTAGTATGTGTGTTAGTCCAAGTTATTTTACTAAACTTGTCCACAGGTACACAATGCTGCTTCCTCAGCAGCTCTGTAACAGCCCTGACATGTTTGTAGTTGTTTTCATCACACTGAGTTGGCGAGATAAAAATTGTACTTTGTTGTGGTGTTTTGAGTGTGTCTTGCTTTGCACCTCATAATGGGAGCATATGGTGTTTCTTTGGCAGCCTGAGAGTTCTGCTTTAGCTCAGTTAGTGTAAAGGATCCTGAGAGAGGCTGCAGATACTGTAATAAGCTCTGTTTCCCTCCTAACATGATAACTATGAGATATATTAGGTTTTACTTGGATACATTTTATTTTCCCCACTTGTCATTCAGCCATTTTTTTTTTTTTTTTTTTAATTTTATTTTAGAATGTGATGAGATATTATTTTGTGTGGAATGCCTCCCCTGGTTGCGCTAAATATTTGTATGTTGTCGTACTTGATTTTTGTGACTTTGCATATCTTACACTACAAATGATTCATACATTACTACCATTTTCCAATAAATGTATTAATTTACTTTGAAGACTGATTTCTGCCTTCCAGACAGTTATTGGTTTCAGTTTCATTTAATACACTAATAAAATCAACTTCAATGACTAGAAAATATCAGCAACAGAATTATTATTAGTCACATCCAAACACTATAGAATTATGGCAGTTTCCACTGTTGATTACTAGTTAA